>NC_143142.1:85111904-85420000 GCF_059928025.1 Delphinapterus leucas
GATAATATACGTCTTTGCTGAATTTTGGTCTAGTTGCTCCACCAATTTCTTGAGAGAGAAGTGTTAAAATCTCAAGTTATATTATGGAATTGTCTCCTTCTCCCTTTAATTCTGTCCATTTTCACCTCTCGAATTTTGAAGCTCCATTTATTATTGATCACACACAGGTGAATGATTGGCATGTGTTCCTGTTCAACTGACCCTTTGATTATTATGAAGTGCCCTTATTTATCTCTAGTAATGCATTTTGCCTTGAAATTCCCTTTATCTCGTATGAGTACATCCACTCCAACCTTCTTCTTTGCCTCCTCTGTTTTTCATTCCTACATTTCTCCTTTTCTGCCTCTCTTGAATTATTTTGGGTTTTTTTTTTGAAGAATTCACTCAAGCCTGTTAAAGGTGTGATAAATCAGATAAGCTGATTTTTTGCAGGTGATAATGTCAATGGACACAACCGGCCAGAAGGGAAATCTGGTTACATGTATCAAAATCCTTCATAATGTACTTGTCCTTTAGTCTAGCTAGTCTACTTCTGCACACTTATGTTAAAAAAATAAATAAATCATAGATCCAGTCTAGACCCCAGACTTACGTTTCTGCTCCCAGAGTTGACAATAATTGCTGATATGATAGTAACACTGTGGATGTACTATCACCACGTAACATGTCATAATAACCGTTGACAGTCCTCACCTCCCCCGCCCCGCACCCTGACCTTCCACCGCTTTCCCTCTGCCGCTCATCTTAACGTCTCACTGGCATAAAATTGACAGTACACCTTTTAAAGTAATTTTAACCCTTAGAATGTCACAAATTAAGAAAAAAGTTTTAGAATAAGCGGTGCTTTCTTTGAACTATTTAATTATGAAATTCTTCAGGCAAAGAAAACATATCCTAATAAACACCATGTGCCCATCATCTAGGTTAAGAAATAAAATTGTTTGGGAGCCCCTTCTCTCTTGACCTCCTCCTCTGACTTTTCTCTCCTCGTCATTCCCCAAACTGCTCCTGTTAAGGTCACTGACACTGTCCCCGTGGCTAATCCAGTCATCCCATCAGCCTCTGTTACACCTGATGTACCAGCAGTGACAGCAGCCAGTGACAACTCTCCTGTCCTCCACGTGCTATTCTCACGGGCTTCCCTCATCCTCTCCGCTATCCTTCTTCATTGCTTCAGCTGGTTTATTCTATTCTCTTTGACCTTTAAAGGTTGGAAAATCTCACACCTTGGTCCACAGCCCTCTTCTCTTCTTGGTCTGCACCGTCTCCTTAGTCGATCACCCTGCTCCTATGGCCTTTAATAGCTTGGATCTATGAATCCTGTTTACCCTCAGCATTGAGGAGATGTCTTCAGCAGCAGATTCTGGGACATCTCCTCTGGGGTCTCTAATAGGCATCTTAAACCCAACATGTTCAAAGCAAAGCACTGAATTGTTACCACTCAAAAAAAATTCCCTCCTCCAGCCTTCCCACCTTGGTAAGTAGCATCACCACCCTCACTGTTCGTACCTCGATCTAACTTTTCTACAAGTTTTACCAGCTGTCCCTTCCAAACAGCCCAAATATCCTTACTTCTCTCCATCTCCACCACACCCTCTCCGATCCCTCTGCCTGCTGGTCCCAGCCCCTCTCTCCTCTCCCATCTGTTCTCCACACGACATTGGAAGGGGTACTTTTAAACGTGCAAATCAGCCCATTGCTCCCCCTTAAGACCCCGAAGACAGAATTAACTAAAGCAATCACGGCGTCTGTCTCTCTGTGGAGCCGCAGACGAAAATTTTAAATCCTTGGACAGGTCCTTTGGGTAACGACTCAGAGTAACAGCCCAAGCGTCCTGTCAGTCCAGCTACTTGTTCGAGAGCCTCCTTGCACATTTACAGCTTGTCTCCTCATCCTTTAGGGGCCACTCAGAGCTTTGCATTGGGTAAAGGTTAAGTTGTGGCAGCCCTGATTCACAATGCGGCCGCCGGCAAGTCAGACACTTAGTGCTGGGCTCCATTAATTCTCCTCAATGTCTTATTTTCCACTGTTAGACCCACTCCTGAGTTTGGGCCTGTATCAAACAAACTCTTTCCTGTAAATAGAGATTTACCCTAAAGGGATACTCTTGGATTCAAATAGTTGTTATTCATTTAGCCTAAGGAGTTGAACATTTTCAATACGGTTGTAATTCAATCTATAACATTATTCAAGCATTTTCCAGGTGTTCCCAATTGCCCTTCTGAGAATGTCATTACTCTGCTCAGTAATATGCTGTGTTTCCAAACTGCCTCTCAAAGACCAATCTCCACCCTCCACCTCATACTTCGAGAATTCTCTATTTCCCACAATATCCTGTCTCCAGAGCCAGCTACGATGAAGCCACTCTATTCACGCACCATCTTTCACTTTCCATAGAACGCTATCTTTCCCACCCCACATACCATAACTTCAACCCCCTTCTTTGCTTTAAAAATAAAATCATTCTAACCTTCAAATCTCTATTTTAAAAGTGCCTTCTCTTATGCTCTTATTGTGGAATGAAAAAGTGCTTTTCACATATCTCAAGGAAGAAAAAAGTGCCTTCTCTGGTGACCCTCCCGTTAGGAATGTTCTAATCATTCCAGCAACAGTTTCAGCCCGCACACTTGCAAACATTCTCTCTCTCCCGCCCCACACACACATGAAGACCTCTAATATCTGAAAGAAACACACACATTACCACAAAGAGTAAATTATAAATCATCCAAACCTGAGGGGAACATAATGCTTCTATTTCCAAGATCATAGAATTCTCAACATGGCAATAATTACTAAGTAATCATTCAATGTTATTTAACTCACCATCAGGATAGGCAGAGGAGCAACAAAACTACTAACAAGGAGCATTTTCACAGTAACTCATAGTAACATAGTAACTTCGCTGATTTCCCCCAACCCCACGCTCGTCTTCATACACTATATAGGACTTTAAGTTAAAAAAAAAGAAGTAGCAATACATCCACAGAGAATCTATCAGAAATATTTCATTGTTAGATTTATCTTGCTCAAGTGGCTTTTAAAAAGTGATGGCTTTGGGCTTCCCTGGTGGCGCAGTGGTGGAGAGTCCGCCTGCCGATGCAGGGGACACGGGTTTGTGCCCCGGTCAGGGAAGATCCCACATGCCGTGGAGCGGCTGGGCCTGTGAGCCATGGCCGCTGAGCCTGCGCGTCCGCAGCCTGTGCTCCGCAACGGGAGAGGCCACAACAGTGAGAGGCCCGTGCACGGCAAAAAAAAAAAAAAAAAAAAAAAAAAAGTGATGGCTTCTATTCTAACAATCAAGGCTATGGAAAACACCTCAAAATCAGAGAAGAGGCCAAACACCAATATCCAAAAGAAATGTTGGAAATAACTAAGAGCCATTATCAGTAAGGAAATGAAGATGTTTCTAGTGAAGATGTAGACCAAAGTCCTCTTCCTTCATTCCACAAACTTTGAGTTCCTACTCTGCACCAGGTTTTGGGCTAAGTCCCGGGAACAGAAAGGTGAGAAGGAATCCACTTCTGTCCTGGAGGAAATCACATGTTCGAGTGGAGAAGCTGAGAAAACAGCCATCATCAGAGTGTGAAAAATGCCCCCCAGAGGGGCAGGGAGGTATCACCTAAGGGTGCGGTATCGAAGCGGAGGACAAAGGAATGAGGAGGGGAAGTGTGGGGCAGGGAGGAGAGGGCATTTTAGACGCAGGCGCAGGCTGTGCAAAGGCGCCAGGGGAGGGGAGCTTGGTGCAAGCAGCCGGGTGCAGGGCTCAGGCGCCCGTCCCGCTGTGAGCACTACAGGCATGCCACACCCAGGGGCCACCATTCCCGTCGTGGACATCTCCACTATGCTGAAATGTTTCCTATTCTTAAAATAATTTTGCTAGCCCCCAAAATGGACATTTTTTAATGTTTATAACCATTTTCTGACAGATGGTAGTAAAATCTCTCCTTCTAACAAAAACTAGTGCATTATGACAACATTGTGATGATGAAAATTAACTATTATTCTAAATTATAAAAGCATATATTATAAATTATATGTAATAGATTATATTATGATATATATTATATATGTAAGAGGACATGATATATATAATATAAATTCTGCTCCAATTTACTAAAGAGGACTACATGTGATCATCAATAAACAAGAGCTGCAACTCTAGCTAATACTCTGATTAGTAAGCATTTTTTAAAATAAATTTGTTTATTTATTTATGGCTGCGTTGGGTCTTCACTGCTGCGCGCGGGCTTTCTCTAGTTGTGGAAAGCAGCGGCTACTCTTTGTTTCGGTGCGCGGGCTTCTCATTGCGGTGGCTTCTCTTGTGAAGCGTGGGCTCTAGGCGTGCAGGCTTCAGTAGTTGCAGAACGCGGGCCCAGTAGCTGTGGCTCGCGGGCTGTAGAGCGCAGGCTCAGTAGTTGTGGCGCACGGGCTTAGTTGCTCTGCCGCACGTAGGATCTTCCCGGACCAGGGATCGAACCCATGTCCCCTGCATTGGCAGGCGGATTCCTAACCACTGCACCACGAGGAAAGCCCCAGTAGGCATCTTAAAACTCGAGAGGAACCCTCATTGGCGTGAGACAGATGGGGAGGTATACTGCCTCACACTGCCCTTCTCAGAGTGTTTACCTGGATGGTGTTGCTCAGAAGCCACTTTAAGTCTTCCGTCACTTTCACTGTGACAGTTTCTATGCAATAACATCCATTTGCCATGATAACCCACGAGGCAAGGATTACACATAAGTAAGTAAGGTATATTATAATAACGCACTAAATGTAGCAATTGTTTACTTGTTGCTATGGAGTTTTCATCAAGATGATAATTAAATGCTATTAAAATTTAGAAGCATGTTGCATATCGTTATAATGTCTCCGTTTCTAAGATAAAATACTTTTTCCCGGTGTCAGAAAGTAAAATTTGGATCAGAAAATAGAAAACTGCAAGCTACTAGAGAAGAAAATGAAAAACGTTATTGAACAAATATTTGGAGATAATAAATGAAATGGCAGGGGAAGCGTAGGTCACATTGTCAACACAACAAGGGATGAGGCTGAATTTACTACCATAATCTGCTTCCTTGTCCACTATAATTGACAAATTTCACCAAATATGGAAAAGGGAAAACAGACCAAACTACATTAAGCTAATTATTATCTCCTGGGGACTCTGAGTTCCTAGTCATTTTGATGAATTTTTAACCCTCCAATTGGGTTCAACAATTTGATTTATATAATTTACATGGAATGAGACTGCTCAGGATTCCGAGCCTCTCTTCTCGACGCCACCCACCAACAGACACTTCCTCCAAGTCCTGGTCCTCCAGCTCTGCCGACCGCCCCAGCCCAGCCCTCGGGGCCACACGATGAATTCTCAAGAGAGAAGGGGGCACAGCCACCCTCTCTCCTGCCATCTTAGGACTGAGACTCTCTGAGGACCTTTTTAGAACATCCTCACTCCCTGTCTCCTCCCGCTGTTGAAAACTGCCAACCTACAATCAGAATTAGTTTTAGAGGATTAAAAAAAAAAAAAAAAAAAAAACGGTAAGAGGAAATAATAATGTTCTTCCAAATATCAATATAAAGGAACAAGTCCTTAAGCCACCTTCCTGTGGCTCCTCCATCTCTGCATCTGAAGGGGCGGCAGACACTGTGCAGCACCTGCCCGGTGGCAGGAGACTGTCAGGTGCTGTGTGACCAGGATGGTATTTCCTGGGTACAAGATGGGGCGCAGCCCATGACATCCTCCCACAGCTCAGACAAAAGGGGGCCACAAGCGAGACAGAGAGACACACACAAGGATGGAGAGAAAAAGAGGGAGACTATTCTCAAGAAGATCGCTTTTCAGAGAAACACTTCACAGTCCAACAGGGCAGCGATCCGCACAGGAGCAGTTTGAGAACAGAACAGGGAGAGTCAAAGTCCTGGGTGACTAGAATGAAAGCTCTGTTCCAAGGACACACCCGTCCTATGTAGACTGTCAGTCCCCAGAGGCTCTGAGAACAGTGAGAAATTCAGTGAGGAAGGATCTAGAAGGGACCTTCTGAGCTTTGGTAGTGTATGCATTTTTGTAAACGGATTCAAATGATAGAAAGGAGAGAGACAGAAACAGAGAGAGGAGGACAGGCAGACAGACAGCTAAGCCTAACAGGAGTTTTTGGTGGCAGATAGTCAGCTCTATTTTGGGTGTATTAAGTTATGAAATAACCATGGGATATCTAGGTGGCAATACTCAACAAAGAATATATAGATTGGATGAAGATCTGGAAAATCCTTTCTTCCAAAAAGATTTGGAAATGCATATAAATATTAACGCCATGGGAGCAGCTGAGATTACTAAGGGAAATGGTAGAATGAAAAGAGAAAAAAGATCAAAAAGAAAAGGGGGATGAGGTGCTATAAATAATTAGCAGGAACTTCTTTCTGGATTCAGGAAATACCTGCTTGAGCTGCCTGAGGGTAAGTAGAAGGTTTCTTTCCAAGTAGATAGCCTGATACCACTTGTCTCACAGTTGTAATAACTTTTTGCTCTTATTTCATCAGTTTCATTTAATTCTTATAGTAGTTCTAACTCCCCACCTCAAAACAGAAAGGAGGAAATCAATATAAAATTATTTAGCATCACTACACGTCCTTTAAGAATGACTAATCGAGGGCTTCCCTGGTGGCACAGTGGTTGAGAGTCCGCCTGCCGATGCAAGGGACACGGGTTCGTGCCCCGGTCCGGGAGGATCCCACATGCCGCGCGCGTAAGGAGCCTGTGCTCTGCAACGGGAGAGGCCACAACAGTGAGAGGCCCGCGTACCGCCAAAAAAAAAAAAAAAAAAAAAAAGAATGACTAATTGAAATATGGTCCAATGAAGCAAAAATGTAAGACTGTGTCCATAAGACAACCCATGTTCCACCTGCATCTGACACAGCCCTCATAACACATCCTGGGGCTTGGACAATAAATCCATTTATTGTGACCTCTTGGTACATTTTGAAATTATACATAGGTGGTTTACAAAATGAAGTGTACGTCTGATCACAAAATCAGCTCCTGAAAATAACTGTCTGAAGACCTGTTTTTCCAGTTCTTGCCCGAGCACGGGGGGCCTCATTGCTGCTCTCCACCCTGAACCGCTTTCAGGGGGCGTTGAAAGTCAGCAGCCTGCAGCAGCACCTGACCTAATCCTTGTAGAGGTGGATGGCAAGGGCCAGTGTCAAGTGCCAATTTGTAGTTGACAGGGAGGGTCTGTTCCCTTGCTCATTTACTTGTAGGCAAACTCAATTCCTTGAGGTTTTAGGACAAAAGTCACTGCTTTCTGGCTGGTTGTCATTTGGGGGCCATTCCAAGCTTCTAGGGGCCACTCCCATCCCGCAACTCCTGGACCCCATCCTCCATCTTCAAAGCCAGCAAGATGGGTGGCATCCCTCTCGTGCCCCAAATGAATCTCTCCTCCTTCCTCCTTCTCCTCTCTCCAACCCAGCCAGCAATGACGCTTCACTTCTAAGGACTCACGTGATGAACGGTGGCCTATGTCAGGCACCTAGTAAGTAGCAGCACCTGGTTTGAAACCCAGGTATCTCAACCACAGACCCTGGGCCCTTAACCACTCGAAGACGCTGATTTCCTAACAAAAAACAGCAAAGGGACAGCGGTGCCAGGCTGAGCCACGCTGGAGACCGAGGTGGAAAGAAAAACCAGCTCTACTGATCCCCTCTTTACCTAAAACGTTGATATTTTGTTTATCATGGATATTTTGCATTCGTTTTGATATTTAAAATCTTTCATGTAAATGTTATTTATCTTGATTACTGTGTATTTGGCACCTCCCAGCCCCAACCCAAAGCATGTGCCTGAGGTGAGGGTCTCCCTTCTCCTCACCCTCCTCCCTGGGCCCTGAGGGAAAAGAACACAGTGCTGACTGCCCTGCGTGTGAATCTACGTACGCACGCGACTTTCCCAGACCCAGAATTCTCAGCTGCTTAAAAACAATGATTCCACGTGATGGAAAATGGGAAGTGGAACCAAGACAGTTCATAATATTCTGAAACATACCGAGTAATAAATCTTATCTTTATCTTACCCGTTGATCCAGAGGAGAGATGAGTAATGCAGGTAAAGAAGACAGGACTCATTCTCCTCTTTACTGGGGTGTGTTTCACTTTTCTGGAAGGGCCCCAAACGTGGTCAGAATTTCATTTGCTCAGAAGAGGGAGCTCTTGCTTTTTGTTTCCCCAGCACCTAAGGCTTTGGGGTCTTTGTTTCCTTGTTTTGTAAACAGAGGAAGAGTATTAAGGAGTCTGTATAAAAGGCCAAGTCACCGTTTGAGTTGATCACACCATTGCTGCTGGGAACATCTGTCTTCCTCCGACCTTCTGATCCTTTTGCCTCGCGTCCCCTGTGAGCTGCCATCTTGAGGGAAGTTTCCCGAGACTTTAACCCTCTGCGCCCACTAGAGGGCCACTGACACCCACCAAAATGAATTTCAGACACATGAAATTCAATAAACTGGCAATTACTCTACAAAGGCATTCTCTTAAGACAATCGTTTCTTTTAGACGGTCTTTTAAAGAATCTGTTTCTTCAGTATTCATTTTATATATAGTATTCATTTCAATCTCAAGATCCCCTAAGAAGTCCAATTTAAAATAAAAAGCTATTCACATAGCCTCCGAGTATTCAACAAACATTTAAATGCTGCGTCATGCATTCTGTAAGAGTGAGGCCACAAAACGGAGAAAGACTCAACCCTTATCTGCAAGAACAGACGGATTAGAAGCATAAAGAATTCATTACAGCACTGGACGACAAGCGTCAGCGTAGACACAGGAAAAGGCAGTGCTGGTGAGAGTGGGATCAGCTGCGTGTGTGTGTGTGTGTGTGTGTGTGTGTGTGTGTGTGTGCGCGCTAAAGACCAGGAGCACAGGGGGAATATGACCTCTGACCCTGATGTAAAGCAACATGCGTTTCCTGTGCAAAGTGGGGCAATCTATATACTCCGCAAGTGTTTATTACTTGAGAGTTAGGGACTCTGTTCAAGCTGGAGTGGCGCTGAGAGCCCGTCACTTGTGCTTTGCCAACATCTACAGGTGCTAGCAGTTAATACTGGGAAACAACGCAAAACTGGTGAGAGCGAGGGGATACGAGTGGCCATCAGTGGTGCTGGCCAGAGTTCTCAATGAACAAGATGGAAACACAAACACACACGCACATGCACACACGCATGTGCACACAAGCAGTGGGGAGGAACAGCATCAGACATACACTTCATTTTGTAAACCACCTATGTATAATTTCAAAATGTACCAAGAGGTCACAATACATGGATTTATTGTCCAAGCCCCATTGGATTGAGCAGAGAAAACAAACATACAAACAAAAAACCAGGGTCATCCCCAACACCCGACTGCATTAGAAATCTAAAGAGGCCTACTCAGCACCATAAGAAATGGAAGTTTTTGAAACCCTTTAAAAGATATTTTTAATTTTAGAAAGGGTAAAAGCAAAATGTATTTTCTCCAAAAGCCATGCCATGTAGCCTGACAGGGAAACTCCCTCCCCTCCTGCTTTGAGAAGCCAGAGAAATCCGAATCCAGTGGGTGTCACGCCGTGTCCTGCTTGGTGAAAGGGAACGTGCCTTCTCTTTGGCATAAGGAGGAGGTGACGGAGAACCTGAAGAAATGCAATGCCTGCCAGTCCAAAGGTAAGGACTCTTGCTGTTTGTCCCACTTACCTCTGCCCCAGGCTCTGAGCCAGCTCAGATCAGAGAACAGTCAAGGGAGTTCTAAACCCTGAAAGGCCTTGGTTCAGCCCTTTGTCCCCAGGAGCTCTCAGGATTGGAAACCAGGGGCAGAGGTACCTGGGTAGAGAGACCCACCTGGAAAACCATGTCTGATACCGGGTTCTGGCCCTCAACCATCCAGCCACATGCTGGGGTGGCACCCAATGGGTCCCCCAACTCCGGACCCTGGGCCAGCGGGGGGATTCGCAGGCAGAGGGGGAGAAGGGCATCAGAAGTGCTGGCTAAGCCCCGCGCGGGGGACACACAGCTCAAGTTGGGGCTGTAGGAGAACAGGTGCCTCCAGAGCCCTGCAGTTCAGGCTCCTGAACAGACTTCACCGGGGCAGCAAACGCTAAGCTTTCAGGCAGGAAGGTGCGTGATCAGAATGGAAGGTATTCGTGGGCATGGAGCAGAAGAGGGTGATGGGGTGAGAGAGGACACGGTGCCTGAGGGCACCCCCCCAGGAAGGCCGGCTGGGAGGACGCAGTCCAGCTCGGTGAGTGACCTCTGGGCCCTACACGCTTGTATTTAGGCCTAAACCCCAGGGTCCCGGGGAGCAGGGCCCGGACGCCGTCACTTAGATAAGCACGCAGCTTCAGTGCTCAGGTAACAGCGGTGACGCAGACTCAAAGAGCTGCCCCCCTCCGCCCACCACTCTGAACCCAGCGCAGCTGCAGGGCACGACGGCCAAGGTGGGAGAGCCGACCCCGCGCGGAGAAGCGACCCAGTCAGGCAGGAAGTGGATCCTGGGCAGATGCTGGAGGCCAGCAGACCCCGCAGCAGGGGGCCTGGGAAGGAAGTCGGCGGTGGGCCCCCATGGAGTACCCAGGCTCTCCGGGAGGCCAGACACGCCCTCTGGGACCCACAGACATAATTATAGGCGCTCTGATGGGGGCTGGAGGTCCTACACTAGTGGGGGTGGGGGTGGGGGATGGCGGGGGGGGGGCCAGGGAGGCCCAGGTGACATGTGTTGTAGCGGTCTCTGCACACAACGCAGAGGATGAGCTGAAACCATAGGCTCCTTAAAGCGGGATCCACGTGTTCTCCTTTTTGTGTCGCTTTGACACTTCACGCTGTTGTGCAAGGGGGGTAAGCAAGGCTGCTCCCGGGCAGGCGGGGTCGGAAGGAGACGGTGGGCGCGGCAGCAAAGGTCCAGGGAGCTGGCAGGGGCTGTGCTGGGGCCACAGCGCAGATGTGCCACCAAGAGAGGAGGAGTTCGGCCAGTAAAATGAACAGGATTTGGTTTCTGAATGACTGGGAGGGTTGAGGGTTGATTCGAAGATGTCAGCAAGTTTTTGAACTTGGACAACAAGGACAGGTTGTCAAAGAGGAGTTTGGTTTGGGAAACACTGAAGGCAAGGGGCTGGGGAAAAGGCAGTGTGAAGTAGTAAAAAGCTGGAGGATAATATATGTCAGGTATACATCCAGGGTGATTACTATCAATTATATATAATAACTAAAATCAGGGTTAGTTGACTTTAGAGTCGAGTCGAGTCTTAGGGGACTCGAGCTGGTGAATACACAAGAACGACCGGCAAGTGGCACCCTGATTATAAATTATGCTTCTGACACGCTTGAGGGCACTTACAAACATTCCATCCATCGCTTCAGTGTTTAGAGACGACTTTGACATGGTATTTACACCACCAGTCTGTTCTGCCAATGCAGAGACACTTTCCTGAGAAAAGCTCAACTTAGCTCGCCCCATAAACAAGTTCATGAAGGCTGAGGGTGACTGTCTAATATCTGACAGGTATCTTGATAAAGGAAATGCCCAGAGCTACTGGAGGATGAAACCTTGTTGATGGAGCTAGAGGGCCAAGAGAGAAAATGGAGGTGTTTTAGATGCTGCCTTCCAAAATAGCCTCTTACTCCTCTAAAGATGGGCTCTTTGTTCCTGGGACTATTTTTAATTTTGGATTTCATCTATTTCTACTCCACTTTGGTGCAATCAAGTTCCAAGAAGAGGCTCGTAACCTCCGAATATTTCAATTAGGAAGTACAGAGTAGAACTGGAAAAGCCTTATGCCAGCATGGGGCACCCTTCAGAAGCATTTCCAGCCTGTCATTGAAGTGAAGAGGTTACAGAACTGGTAAGAGGACCAGAGCTCTCACTTTCAAGTGTCTATCTTGCCCCCTCCCCACACCAGACACAAAGCTGACACACACACCACTGACCGGAGAACTGTGGACCGACTGACGACTGTCCTCTCTCAAATTCGAATGCCCTAGGGACGCGGGAAGTGTCATCACTGGGCTGGTGTGGCCTCTTTCTCTAGGTTGCTCCCTCCAGCTGCCTGAGTGAAGGTTTTTATTGTCTGGGGAGGGGACGGGAAGGCAGGAAAGAGTGCAGGATGATGGCAGGCTAGACTGGCATATGCCATTCTGGAAACCATCGGACAACGCAGAGAAACTCTAACCGTTCCCCTGTAATTATTTTACCTTGGGTGAGAAGAAAGCAGATGTCACCTTGGACACTGGGAAGTTTCCTGCACAAGGAGACTCATGGTGGTTCAAAGCATGGAGCCTGAAGGTCTTGTTAACTGAGAGACGTGGAATAAGCTCCCCAGTCTCTTGGTAGCTCTGTTTCCTCATCTGCAAACCAGGATATTTGCAGTTCCTTCAAATCTTACCGGGAGGAGGGCAATGAGGGCGCAGACATCGAGCACCCAGACAGCGCCTGGCTCAGCAAGTGCTAACAATCATTGTTTTACCTTCTCCCTGGAAAGAGAAGTCATAGCAGTCACGTGCGCTGCGTGCCAATCAGCATATAACGAGACAAGAAAAACGTGTCTTGGTATAACAACCTTATTTCACAACAGTCACGCTCTGTGCCAATGAGGCTCAGGCTCTTCAGACCGGCCGTGAAGGAGATAAGCCCCTGTGATTGTCAAGAAGAGATGGGAGAGAAGCAGATCCTACCCTGCAGGCCAGGAGCAGGGGGTGCTCCATAAAAACGGTTGAGGTTGGGCTAGTGGGGCGGAGCTCTGCCAGCCACCACCCTCTGCTCTCGGTCCAGCAGGAAGCACGATGCTGGCAGGTCTTCCCTGGGCTCTGGGCTCTGGGGTGGGGCAGAAGGTGCCACTTCTATCTTTGGTCACAAAACTCAAATGCATAGGTCTCCTGATTTTCTCAAATGTCTAATGTAAGGAGTGCTCAATTTAGCCAAAATCCATGAGAAAAAGTAAAAACAGTTTTTTAAAATCTGTGGGGAAGGAAAAGTTGAAATATGGTGTCTGTAAATTACTCAGATTACTACCCCAATGTTCACAGCAGCACTATTCACAATAGACAAGACATGGAAGCAACCTAAGTGTCCATCGACAGATGAATGGATAAAGGAGATGTGGTACGTATATACAATGGAATATTACTCAGCCATAAAAAAGAATGAAATGATGCCATTTGCAGCAACATGGATGGACCTAGAGATTATCATACTGAGTGAAGTAAATTAGAAAGACAAATATCATATGATATGACTTATATGTGGAATCTTTAAAAATGATACAAATGAACTTATTTACAAAACAGAAATAGACTCACAGACATAGAAAACAAACCTACAGTTACCAAAGGGGTTGGGGAGGGGAGGGGAGATATAAATTAGGAGTTTGGGATTTATATATACACACTACTATACATAAAAGAGATACACAACAAGGACCTACTGTAGAGCACAGGGACCTATACTCAATATCTTATAATAACCTATAACGGAAAAGAATCTGAAAAAGAACAGATATATATACATGTGTAACTAATCACTTTGCTGTACAGTTGAAACTAACATAACATTCTAAATTAACTATACTTCAGTTAAAAAAAAAAAAAGAAAACGATGTAAATTACTCAGATTCCTGCCAGGCGGAACAGAAAAGGGAAGGGAAGATGATCCCCAAATCTCCCTTCTTGTTGCTTGGAACAAAACCTCTTCCGCAGGCCTCCTTTCCTGGGAGAGGCGTGAGGTCAGAGCATCTGTGTATCTTCACTAAGGTATTTGTTAAATAAGTAAAGTGGCTTGCCCTTCTTCCCGTTCCTCCCGATTTGCTAAACATCACAATGACAGAACAAAAGGCTCTTGGACTTAACATTCTACTTGTCTTCCCTTAGGCCGTGCATAGTTTCTCTTACTGCTCCAAGACCTTCCAGTCGCCTGAGTGTTGACAGGAAAGCCTAGGCGACAAGGTCCTGTAGGTTCTCTGCCTTTGGAAGGGCCTCTCCCCGAGAGCAGAGCCGGCTCTGCAAGGGTCCTTGCCCTGGCCTGCTGCGTGCAGTCCGGGCATCACCGGCAAGGCTGATGTCACCATCCAGCCGTCCTTGTGCTTGGGTGTCGTTCCCGCACGCAGGCTGTGTAGGCACCTTCCCTTATAAACAAATGCTGTGGAATCGTAGCTGAGTTTGTTGTGGAGAAGCTTTTGTGCAGGTGCTACAGGCCTGGAAGCAGACTGCGCTGTGGGTGAGGGAGGGCTGCCCCGCCCAGCAGGAGGGGCACTGATTCTACTTGCACAGAGTTGGCTTTGAATCCCGCCTCCTACAAACGAAAACCTGAAAAATGACTTAACTGTGCTACAAGTTGGCTCACTCATCTGTAAAATGATGGTAACTCTTGGGGTTAGTTTTGTCCCCGAAAAGGATATGTGAATGTGGCCTTATATGGAAATAGAGTCTTTGCAGATGTAATTAATATGTAAATTAAGATAGGTCAGACTGGATTAGGGAGGGCCCTAAATCTAATGACTGGTGTCCTGACAAGAGAGGACAGAGAGACACAGGGAAGAGGGAGGTAGACTGGAATGATGTGTCCACAAGCCAAGGGTCACCAAGGATTTGCCACCAGAAGGTGGAAGAAGCAGGAAGCGTCCTCCCCGAGAGCCTTCAGAGGGAGCCTGGCCCCACTGACACCCTGATTTGGGGCTTTTGGCCTCCAGAACTGTGAAAGAGTAAGTCTTCCTGGGATACTTTGTTATGGCAGCCCTGAGAAACTCATACGGTAACCTAGTTCACAGGCTGGTTGTGAGGATTAAATGCGATTACGTAAGTAAATGCTTACTGAGTGTTCGGTATCATCCCTTTTCTTTCCTCTTCCCCACGGACTGGGAATATAAATACTTTCAGGAAGGGCTTTGATAGCCGTGCTGTCACCTGAGAACTCAAAAGTGAAAGCCACTGGGCTTTGATTAATCCTCTTGAAAATGCACAAATTGCACACAGCTGCGGGCAGCCTCTCCTCTGCATCTTGCCTTACAGGAGAGATTCTAGGTCCGAGCTGGTGACTGGATGCTTCCACTGGCCCAAGTCCTGCCTAGCTTGGCCCGGGAAGTTTGGAGGTGAGCAGAAAGAAGCTATTGAGCTGACTGTCCTCTGTGATGGCAGAGGGGCCTGGGGTCAGTCCCTCCCCGCCTCCAGTGACAGGTCTGTAAGGTGAGGGACGCCAACCAGACGATCTCCAAGTCCTCCTCAAGCTCTCACTTCCATGCATCAGGAGTCCAAGATTTGGGGGTCCAGGAACTCCAAAAGACTGGCCCCCAGGCTGGTGGCACCTTACAAGTTGTGCTCGTCCAACAAGAACATTTCAAAAGTGTTCAAGAGTTGTCTGCATTGTTTCCCAGGTTCTGAGACAGAAGTATCCAACTTATTTTAAAATGCAAGCATATCCAAATATAAAAGGTACTAGCGAAAGCACAGTAATGCATCAGGGAATAATCGCAGTTTGTTATAATTGAGCAGTAAAATAACTTATAATCATGAAAGTCTTCCCAAAAGAGAAGTTCTCTAATGCACCAAAGTCATGAGACAAAAGTCATGACTGTGAAGTTACTGAAATTCAGCAACAGGCAGATCTCCAAATGTGGCAACTTAGCTGTGTAGATCTCATGCACTGAGGGGAAAGAGTCCTTATATCGAGCTTTTATTAAGAAATAAAGAATACATCCAAATAAGCTGGAGTTTTAGATTCCTTTAAGCTTGGAAATGGTTTAACCAAACATTAGTCTGAGAAGAAAGTTAGCATGTATCTACATACCAGGAAAAAGATCAAGTACCTTCTGAGAATATTTCTAAAAGGAAACTATCCAAGAAAGATAAGTTCAACATCTCCTTATACATCTTTAGAAAGCAATCGTCTCACTTAAAATGTAATTTGATAGTTGAATATAAAAATATATTTTTCACAAATGGTAGGATTTCCTTCTTTCTCATGCCTGAATAATATTCCATTATATATACATATATAATATAATAATGGAATATTATATGTATATATTTGCCACATTTTCTTTGGCCACTCATCCACTGAAAAACACTTAGGTTGTTTCCATATCTTGGCTATTGTGAATCACACAGTAATGAACATGGGGGTGCAGATAACGCTTCCATATCCTGTTTTCATTTCCTTTGGATATATATACCCAGAACTGGAATGGCAGGATGATATGATAGTTCTATTTTTAAGTTTTTGAGGAACCCCCATACATAGCGGCTGCACCAATTTACATTCCCATCAGTGGTGCACCAGGATTCCCTTTTCCCTACATCCTCACTGTCACTTATCTCTTTTCTCTTTGATGGTAGCCATCCGTACAGGTGTGAGGTGATAGCTCATTGTGGTTTGATCTGCATTTCCCTGATGGTTAGTGCTGCCAAGCACCTTTTCATGTACCTGTTGGTGACAACATGGATGGATTTTGAGGGCATTATGCAAAGTGAAGTAAGTCAGAGAAGGACTAATACCGCATGATATCACGTATATGTGGAATCAAAAAAAAAAAGTCAAACTCATAGAAACAGCAGAAAAGTGGTTGCCAGGGGCTGGGGTGGTGGGGGAAATAGGGAGAGGTTGGTAAAAGGGTACAGATTTTCAGCTATAAGATGAATAAGGTCTGAGAAGTGAACGTACAACACGCTGACTAAAGTAGACAACACTGTTGTGTAACTGAAATTTGCCAAAAGAGTAGGACTTAAATGTTCTCACACACACACAAAAGATAAATATGTGCGGTGGTTAATTAACTAGATAGACATACACTCCTTCCCCAGCGTATATGTATATCAAATCACCACTATGTACACTTCAAATATCTTACAATTTTATTATGTCAGCTAGACCACTATAAAGCTGAAATTTAAAAAAAAACATATGCTTTAAAAATATGTCTAAATTAAGAAGGATGATGTTACACTAAGAAATGTGTGGTGGTGAGGGTGGTGAGCTGCACAGATTCTAGAGAAAAGAACACTGGAAGGTGAGAAGCCGTCAGCTCATGTGTTGCAGGCCTGAGAACCAGGCTTATTGGAAGACCTGCCGCCATGGGGCAAGCACAGCCCAGATCCTCCTTCTCAGAAATCTTCTCACCTTCCAAGTGTTAACTCAGCTTCTCGGGTCAGACGCAACACCCATACATATCTGGATGCACGCATGGGTGCTGTTCATGATTAAACTGACACCATGCGTGACAAATTAATCTCCTGCAAGTCAGGCTTTTAGCTTCAAATGTCCGAAACCAGATCAGCAAGTTTGAGCATAAAAGAAATTGAACAGCCCCTGGAATCTGGGTGTGAATAGCCAGCCAAATGTTAGGGAGGTCACCTCCCTGCCCACGGCCTCTGAGCTCAGAGGACCGGCTCCTTCTCAGCAGAAAGTCCTAGGAGAGCCACCCCCGACCACCACGTGTGGGCTTAGCGGGAGCCCAGCAATTCCGCCAGAGCCACGTGGTTAGAACTGGAATGGCAGGGGGAGGGGGAGCCACTCCCCAAATAAGTGGCAAGCTGTTGGGTGGGGGTGAGGAGGAGGGAGGATGGTTCTCACCTGGCAATGCACAGACAGGTGTATCCAAATGACAAGTATGTAAGCTGATTTAGGGTGTTTATTTTATTTTATTTTATTTTTGCGGTGCGCGGGCCTCTCACTGTTGCGGCCTCTCCCGTTGCGGAGCACAGGCTCCGGACGCGCAGGCTCAGCGGCCATGGCTCACGGGCCCAGCCGCTCCGCGGCATGTGGGATCCTCCCGGACCGGGACACGAACCCGCGTTCCCTGCATCGGCAGGCGGACTCTCAACCACTGCGCCACCAGGGAAGCCCCTGGGGTGTTTATTTTTTGAGACAACTTCCTGGGGTCAGATCATACATAACTAATTTTTTTATCCCTTTTTTAATCAAGAGCGCTCTATGTAGAGACCAGCTATTCAAAACCATCTTTCCTTCAACAGCCATTCAGGGTATGCCTAGCATACTTCAGGGCTCATGACCAGTGCTGAGAGTACATTGATCAGGCTCACTTAGTGGGAGCCTCTTACATGGTCATTGGGAAGAACCTCAGTTTCTTCATCAGAATAACTGAGACCATTAACACCACCTTCCCTGTTGTAACAAGGAGACATACGGCGTAGTGCCCCCCACTTTAAAACATCCACAATCAGCTATGTTCTATTAACCGGTGATGTTAAATATGTATTACTCTAATTTATTTTCATTTTGGAAATCCAGTCATGGTAAATATTGTTTACCTTCCATTTCCCACAATATTAAATTTATAATGATTACTGTAATAAATTCAAATTACATTTGAAACATAATTGACAGTTTGGGACAGTTCCAGTTATCTAATTAAAGTAGTTAATAGTTCATCAAAGATATCATGTCTCAATTATTCCGAATAATTAGAGGCTGACAATCACAATAGCCAGACAAGAAAAATTAAGTCTTTGTAAGTGAAGTTAAAAAAGGAGAGTTTAAAATAATATTTAAAATATCGTCAAGTTTTTTAATGTGAATAATGTCACTCAAGTGTAAGAAACACTACATGAGGTGCAATGAGGTAGCCTTTGACCTTACCGATATATTTTTTAGACAAAACTTAATGAGAAGTTTTGGTCGTGGTCTTTAGGTTTTAAGAGCACTTTTGAACTTCCTGGAGATTAAAAGCTGCTATGCTTAAGTGGTCTGGGAGCGAGCAACTCACTTTTTCTCAGAGCCATGAGACTAGTAAAAATTTTGTCGTTCACTGACTATGACTGAGCACCCAGGAGTCCCTTCTAGAAAATTCTGCCACATAAAGGGCAGCAGGGACAAGCGATGGGAGGACGTGGCAGAGGAGAGTAGCAGGTTCATGCAGACACTGACACCAGGGTATTAACAGCATGAGTCAAATTGTGAGACATTTAGTTTTTCTCTTCCAAAGAGCAAATGCCTTAAGATCTTGAGTATTGTCAACCAAAAATAAATCAGTGTGGAAGAATGAGAAATGGCGTCTATCAGAAAAACTATACCATGTGTGCGATGCGGGAATATTATTTCTAAGCCCATGACATATAATCAAAAGAGAGCAGCATGTCATTCAAACGGTAGAAATTAAAAAGCCCAGGGACTTCCCTGGTGGTCCAGTGGTTAAGAATCCACCTTCCAATGCAGGGGACTCAGATTCAATCCCTGGTCGGGGAACTAAGATCCCACATGCCACAGAGCAACTAAGCCCACGCGTGTCCTAGAGTCCGCGCACCACAGTGAAAGATCCCAGATGCCGCAGCTAAGACCCGACACAGTCAAACACATAAATAAATTTTTTTTAAAAAAGCCCAGAGAAGACAAGGTCCAACACTTTGGTTCAGTAAACAGTGTAAACAGTGAAATCGCTCCTATTCGCGTCTGCTCAATTCCACTCAGTGCTAGAAGCAAAAGCAGCTTAAGAAAATGAATGCCCATGTTTGATAACAAAAATGCTGAGTGTTTAACAATAATTTTATTTAGTTTCTTGTAAACATTCATCAGTAAGGTGATATACTTGCATTATGCTGTAAGCACTCAGAATTAAAGATCTTCATAGGAGAGAAATAAAGTAAAATAATAATTTGAACTAGTGTCTGCTGTGTAATTCTTGTTACCTTTGAAAATGCAATTATATATTAAAATAACCAGACATAGTTCTAACTGTGGGACATGATGTATAAAAGAAATCTTGTTTTTAGATGTGCATGTCCAATAATAGTCTTATTATTGCAATCTTGGCCAGTATTCTAGATTTAGAATATTTTCCACTCTCAAAATAAAGCATGTCTTGGCATGTGAACTATATCTCAATAAAGCTGTCAAAAAACAAAACAGGGCATGTACTGTATTTAAAACACAAACATACCAACAAAAATCGCAGATAAAGCATGTATACCTTCAAGGAGTATTTTTTAAACTATGGTTCATTATTTAGATTTCATCAATCTAAACATGTTAAAACTCTGGCACAGAACTTGTGCCTAGATAAATATCACCTTACTACCAAAACCCAGGTAAGAGCTAACATTTATTGAACACCTACTAAATACCACGAGATGCTCCAAACCCTTTACATGAACTAACTCACTGGATACTCTTACTTTAAGAAGTAGGCGCCATTACTGTCTCTGTTCTATGAAAGAGGAAACTCAGACACAGAGTTTGTACAAATTGCCCACGGTCACCCCGATGGCGAGGGACAGAGTCAGCCTCCGAGCACAGGCAGCGTGGCTCCAAGTGCAGACGCTTAAATCGGGTCTAGGCTAGTAGAGCCCAGAGAACTGAGGTCAAGTGCCTGCTCTGTCATCCAGTCAGAGCCCACCTGGAGTCGAGGTCTCCCGGTGGCCCTCTGGCCATATCCCCGCACCACTGTGTGCCCTTTCAAAGCTCCACAAAAGATGCCATGGAAAGACATTGAACTGGAAGTCAGAATAAGGGCCCCTGGAATAAAGTAGCTGTACAACACTGGGGTTGGCCCAGAGGACAGCTAGGACACCTCTCGGCACTACCGTCACTGACATCCTATAGCCCTAGGAACTCCATGGACTTCCTTCCAGAGTTGATTTGGGTCAGAGTCCCCTCTAGGAATGAATGTGGACCAGGGACTCCCAAGGCAACATGGAGCAAAGGCAGGGCTGCATGACTGTCAAGTGACACAGGTGCGAGGTTGGCTCCACCACGGGCTGGCTGAGGCCGAGGGCCGCCAGCTGTACTGTCCACGTCAAATGCTCCCCCAGGACCACGAGCCTTGAGGAAGGAAGCAGGGCCTGCTCCCTCCCTTTCCTGGACCCCAAAGAGGGAATTCTGGAAGTTGCTCTGTGCATTCTTCTCCATCCCAACGCTATTCCACCCTGAAGAATGGAGCGACCCACACGGCCCTGCTGCATGTCTCTGATGGGCTGAAAACTTTCTAGAGAGGTTACTCGGCTGTTCCGGAAAGATACACCAATGTTTAGCAGGTGGAGATGTCCCTAACTAGCCCTAAGCCTCCCTCCAAGTCATAACGTGAAAACGTGAATCAGTAAAGGTGCCCGCCTTCTCCCCACTTCTGCTCTAAACTCCTGCTGCTGCTAATTACGAATCAACCTAATTACTGCGTTCTCTTCTGCATTCAAGTATTTTCATGCTAAGATTTATTAAGAGTTTACCTAATGTCAACGCTTCCCTCCAGGTGATCAAAACATGGTATTACTCCACCTTCAAACCTTCCCAGTTGATAAAAAGGTAGCTAAACAAAGTTTATCTAGAATCTCTCCTGTAAGGCAAGATGCAGGGGAGAAGCAGCCTGCGGCTGTGTGTGGCACAAGGAATTCAAGACAGTCAGGTGGCGATCGAGGTAACTTCCAAATTCATGGAACCATGGTGGTATGGCCCTTAATGGAAACTTTCTTTTTTTTTTTTTTAACTGAAGTATAGTTGATTTACAATGTTGTGTTAATTTCTGCTGTGCAGCAAAGTGACTCAGTTATATCTATGTATATATATAAAAAAGAATAGAATATATATGTTCTTGTTCATAGTCTTTTCCATGATGGTTTATCACAGGATATTGATTATAGTTCCCTGTGCTCTACAGTAGGACCTTGTTGTTTGGAGCTTTCCTCTCTCGAAATGAGAACTAAGGCATCTAGACCAGCAGACCTCAAGGCTGTGGGAACAGAGAGCAAAAACTCCTCAATGGGTTATTAGGTCCCACCCTGTTGTTCCCAGACTGTGGGACAAAGAACGTCATCAACCCATCACTGGCTTAAGACATACACCACGTCCTGTAGGATGGTACCCAACTTCCCGAGGGGCTGCCTCCCAGCCAGCACTGGCTGCTCCTCTGTTCTTTCAGGCCACGTGATGATGGCGTATATGGTGAGAAGCGAGAGGCCTAAAGCTGCACTTCTTCACCTGGATGGACAATGCTCCCCCATGCAGGGTTCCATGACCATGGGCAAGGGGTGTCTGAAGTCCACAAAAGCATTTCAGTCGGGGAGGGAAAATCCATACCCAGAAAGGATGCCTTTCCATTCAGGACAAATCCATCATGATAAGATGAGCATAACATCGTCAACTCACCATTAGGTTTCCAGCAGCACCTCCCACCCTGCCCCCCACGACCACCAGGCAACAGCATCCTTTCAGGGACTCAGTATTGGCAGACTGGGCCCTCAGCAGTGCTGGTACCCAGGCTGACTTGAGAAAGAGGATGTCCGTGCTGAGCCGTAGAAAACCTCCATCCCTGCTGCCATGGCCCACTGAGCCTCCAGGTAGCTGGAGGAAGATGCTGTTCTCCACAGAATGGACCATCTTGTCCACTGATTATTGAGTCTTCTCTGCAGCAGAGATCCTTCTCTGCAGCACCTACAGGGAACAAAGATGCTGGGACCCACTGTGGTTATAGGCCTGGAGGCAAAGACAGCTGGTGAGAACACACCTGAACACACAGTCCTTATGCAAGAAAGCCTTTCCTCAGACAGGGAGGAGTCTAGCAAGACAGGCTGGAGGAACTGGGGGTAGGGGTTGTCAAGGTTCTTAGCTGAGGCCACTCAAATGTCTCCTTCCCTAATTCCTGGGTGCCACCTCTCCCCAACTAATGCTGCAAAGTTAACATAAGGGATTTGGTATGGTTGTCATTTCTGCTGCCCCCACAATTAGTTACTGGGCCCGGTCAGCCATGCCTGCCTTGTGGCTACAAGAAATGAATGCTTGTTTTAAGGCTGGCCTCTGGATGCATTTGTGCCTAACCCAAGACTTCCAGCTCTTCCAATTCAGGACTGTCGTTCTGGAAACTGTCCAGCACCATCCTCGTGATCATTATTGCTGCACATCAGTGGGATGCATCCTCTAGTTAGCATCTCAACGCCTTGAACCCAACCAACATCCCAAGTCAAACAACAGGTGATGGTTTAGGCAGTCATGACACAAATCCATATCCTCAGTGAGGATTCCCCACCTCCATCTGCAGGAAGGGCACCACCGTGTGCTCAAGCAGGGAAGCAGCCCAGTCCCCTAATCCCATCCCGAAGATCTGATTCTGGCACTAATTCTGGTAACAAGAACTCCATCGGCCAGGGGCCAACTTGAAAAACAAAGATCATTTAAAGATTAAAAACAGAGGGAATCTGATGAAAGGAATTGGTTATACAGGTGATGGAAAGGCAGAGAAGCCAAATCAAGGACCCAAAGAGATCAGTCACACAAGAAGACACCCCCATGATGGGCTGGAGGGACAAAGGGAAGAGGTGGGGCTCCTAGAGCCCAGGGAGGTGGGAACCACGGCAGGCCCATCTGACAGAAGTTAGTACCAAAGAGAAAGCGCAGCCACTGCCTGAGACACCCCAGGAAACACAGGGAGGGAAACCCCTGCGGCTTGTCCCTTCCCCCTGCTTGGCCAATCTCCGACCCTGGTCCCCACTGGCTGAATCAGCTCTTCTCAGAGTCTAGGAAATGAAGCCTGCCGGGGTCACCCCCAAGTGACATAGAGCCAAACAGGGGACAGGTGAGGAATAGATCTGATAGCAAAAACTGCCAAGAACCAGCGCCCTGCAAGGCAGGCTTGGGATGAGTAGAACCCAAGTACGTAAAGCAGGCTGTGCTCAAAAGAAGCGCTCTGGGGTGCAATGACCCCAAAGACTTGGAGCGATGCTTCTGAAGGAACTCTCGTGACTTGTAAATGGAACTACTGTATGTGAATAAATGTCAAGAGGAAAGAAAACACAGTGTAGAAAAAAATCGAACAAGCAAATATATATGTCAGATAAGGAGTTCATCATTCCCACTGTGATGTTCTGGGCTCAGCAGATCCCTTCAGTACACAACAGAGGTGAGCATGGACTTGCTCTGGGTAAAGCTGGAACGGGGCTGGCCGCCTAGCCCACTCACCAAGTTTATGGTATATTTGGAACTATGCACAGGCAAACACAGGCCACAGATTTCAAACACCTCTTTTGCAACCCTGTACATATCATTTCAAGACATATCAACTATGTCAGGTATGTCAAAACATGTCAGACCGTCAATGCTACCGGAGGCTAGAATAGTGGGGGTCAAACTTATAAAGCTGCAAGAGGTCTTAGGGCGACCTCGTCTCATGAGGAGTCACCTGCAAGCAACACACTATTTTCAGGAGAAAGAAATCTCAGACGTTACATTCAAAGGCAGATACAGTGTTGCGATGCCTGATTTTAAAAGTTACCGTTTCTTTCCTTTTTCAGAGGAGACCTGTTAACCATGTTTTCCTTAAACTGACTCTTGTGCAGCAAGAGGTGTTCATCACCATCCACTGCTCTACAACTGAAGAAATCTGTGCCCAAAGAGGAGCGCGGCTTGCTGCCTAAGGTTACAGAGTCAAAGGCAAAGCCCAAATTTAAAAGCTGCCCTCCCAACTCCTGATCCTAATCCTGCTTTCTGTTCCAACCAGTGGTGGTTGCCAAGAACAAGAGAAGTGCTCTCACTTATGGCCCCGGAGACTAAAATGAGGCAACAGCCACGTCGCCTGCCCGGTGGCCCCTGAGGCCAGTCAGCCCTGCAAACAATCGCACCACTCCAATCTGTGTCGCAAGATGGCTTGAAATATCAATCACGATTGTAACAGGCAGTACTTCAAATGAAAAATCTGAGAGAAGGCCAGACTTGGGACAACCCTGGCTCTCATTTGGGAAGAAAGTGCAGGGTACAGTATTTCGAATTCTACGTGTCACGTACATTTAGTTATCTTGTCTGCTTCTCATTCTGGGCTCTGGTGGAATATGGGGCAAAACGTCTGTGACAGCAGACCACTGCCCTTCCTTCCTGCACCTGCCCCCTACCTGCACTAGGTGATCACACTTCTGTGTCTCTAGAAACAAGTGGTTCCAACGCATAGTAGCACTTGAAAAATACTTGCTCAATAAATGAATGCACAAATGAGTAGAAGGTGATGGCCAGTCATCTCACTTTCTGGAGACTGACAATTCCTATCGCTCTGAAGATGATGTGTCACATGTACCTATTTTGCTGGTATCTTCAATCAACCAGGCAATATGTGTGAAGTAGTAACAAGTTAACAGTCCTTGATATTGATTTCTAATAAACCTAGAGCCGACAAGTATAATTCTTAAAATATTTGTTGGAAGAATATTTACAGGTAGTTTGTTCTTGTCATATAATAATATTATATAGCATTATACCTTAGCACTATATAAAGGGCTGATATGAACATTCTTGCTTTTAATTCAGAAATTTTTCTTAAGTATGTTAACATGCCCTTTGATACCTTGTTTTTTTTAAATTAAGACTTCATTGAGTGATTTATTTGGAAAATTATTTCTAAAAAGGAAAATGAAAAGATAAACTCAGTGAACATTAGCACAGACACAGACTGGATGCAGCCTGAGTTCGTGAGCTTGGGCTGTTGCTGGAGAAGCCCGTGGTCTCAAACTGGGCATCCCCGGAGGTCGACCCTGGGACAAGCCCACAAGTGCAAGGAGCGAACGTGCGAGGTGAGCCAGGGAAGGAAGGACAGGCAACGAAGGTTGTGACAGTGAGGCAGGGACATAGGCACAGGTAACAGGGACTCAGCGAGGGCATCGAGCATGCCTCAGCACCATCCTGCCCAAAGGCTCCCTGGCACTTTGAGCCTGTCCACCAGCCGGCCAGCCATGGTCCCAGGAAGAGCCAGAGAACACCCTCAGGCAGAGAGATGCAGGAAGCCGACAGCCCCAAGAACAGGCCTTAGAGGACTCCTCAGGTGGGCTGAAAAGACACAGGTCAGATGCCCTGCCCTCTGCCCTCACTAGGCTTGAGAACCGCGGGGCATCTACATAGACTTACGCATCATCAAGGTCTCTTCACAGGTGAATATCCACGGCAGTGCTCAGTCATTCTCTAGAACTTACAGGGCCCGCCCAAGCTTCCTGGACGGTTCTGACCACCCCAAGTGAGGAGTGCTATAGCGTGGTCCAGTGATGACAATATTGTTGAAATACTACACTTTTATTAATGAAAACCATGCACTCCAATTATATACACTTCTGTATCAGAAATGCCATTTCAGAAACAAATATTTGAGAACCCAGGACACCAAAGGAAGAGATTCACTCATAAAAAACAAAACCAGGGAAGCTAGTCATTAACTACTCTCCAATGTCAAACGTGCTAGAAAAAAATTGTCTTTTAGCTCACCAACTGGCAGCCCATCTACTAAGTGAGAATGAACAGTTTGTACCTTTTGGCACTTTTCAGGGAAAACTAGAGGAGAAGAGAAGGCCTGGCCTGGGCTCCACTGGAAAGGACAGAGGTGCAAGGAGGGGTCAAGGGCGAGGAGCATGGAAGGTGGACCAAGCAGGGCAGGGGTGTCCCGGCTCCTGACGGGCAGCTCCTGGAAACACGTGTACAGTGGACACGGAGAACCCAGTCCCGCCCCAGGGCCCTGCCAGGGCTCACAGGACACCCTGCAGCCACTGTGAGAAACACTCCAATCCCTTCCTACCACCAGGGCACCGTCTGTATTTTGATTTTGCCAGTGGACCCACAGAGCCTTTTACCGCTTTCTTCCTTCAGCGCAGCACAGCACCCAGGATCTGGTACTGCATCCATTCGCCACGTCTCCTTAGTCACCTTTTCTCTGGAACATTCCATCAGCTTTTTAAAAAACCTTTTATGACACTGCATTTCTGAAGGACAATTTCCTCCCCCCTTTTTAATGGAATTGCCCTCATTTAGGGTTTGATGCATTCCTGGCCAGTAAACCACATAAGCGATGCTGTGTCCACTGCAGACATGCGGGGTCCACTGACCCCTCTCTAGCAGCACCCGTCACAGGCATCACCCAGTTTCCCTACTGCATGGTTCTACTGCTTCCCCTGCAGTGAGTAAGCAGGCTATGGGGAGACACACGGAGGCCGGTCCTCATAAAATATTCCCCTTAGACTCAGCATCCATCAGTAATTCTTGCCTGAATCCGTCTTTACTGTGATGGCTGCACAAGATTTCCCATTGCTGGCACTCCTCACACATCACCAGCCAGCACTCGGCATTCCTGTAACCCTCCTTTCTCTCCCATTTATTTACTTATTTTTTTAATTTATTGTATTTTTATCTTATTTTTGGCTGCACTGTGCCTTCGTTGCTGCGTGGGCTTTCTCTGGTTGCGGCGAGTGGGGTCTACTCTTCGTTGCGGTGCGCGGGCTTCTCACTGCAGTGGCTTCGCTTGTTGCGGAGCACAGGCTCTAGGTGCGCGGGCTTCAGTAGCTGTGGCTCGCGGGCTCTAGAGCACAGGCTCAGTAGTTGTGGCGCACGGGCTTAGTTGCTCCGCAGCATGTGGGATCTTCCTGGACCAGGGCTCGAACCCGTGTCTCCTGCACTGGTAGGCGGGTTCTTAACCACTGCGCCACCAGGGAAGCCCCCCCATTTATTTATCCTTTAATTATCACTATGAACTCGAGGATTCTGTTTTTTTCCAACAGTTAATAAGTCACTACTGTACTTGTTTGGCTGCTGAAACTGGGCTAGATTTAGCCAATGAGAGTCCCATCAAGTTGGCTCCTGTGTCCTTCCAACATGCCCCATCTTTATTTTCTTTTTTAATCACTCCTTATTTTGTGGCATAAGGTACCCCACGCTCATGGACCTACACTGTCTTAGCCCTGAAATCGGCCATTTCTTAGAGGAGTCCTGGCTCCTTTGGGTGAGAAACAGTATTTGACACCAAGGTCTGGGTACAAGGTGTTCATTGCCACCGAGGTGTACTTGCTTCTAGGCCTTTCAGTGGGCACAGCACTCAACAATGTCTTGAGTGACTGAACAAATGAGTGCATTTCTATCATGGGGGTGTCCTTTCCAAGGTCAGCTTTTATTGGAACCAGCATTATATAACACGGTTCTTTCTATGTTCTCTCCCAGGAACAAAGAGGCCTAGAGTTCAGGCTAAGAGGAAAAAATCAATAAGGACACTGTGATAAAGGACTGGGCTCCCAGTGCAAAAGGGCACCACTCTGGGCTGGAACTACTGGGACCGAGAGCCCCACTCGGGATAGGGCTTTCAAAATCTGATCCCCGGCACTGGTCTCTGGAGTTGAACCTTTCCCGTGACTTTGGACAGCAAGCCACCAGGTTATTTTAACTAGAAAACAGAGCAGTGAACTTTCTGGGATACTTGTGGAAATCACAGGGAGTTCCTTGAACCCCTCACCTGCCGTCATGTCGATGAAATGAATTCCAGGATGCCCAGACTCTGGGGCAGCGCCAGCACCAAAGAGCACGTGGCCCATGTCCTCTTTTTTTTTCGGTACGCGGGCCTCTCACCGCTGTGGCCTCTCCCGTGGCGGAGCACAGGCTCCGGACGCGCAGGCTCAGCGGCCATGGCTCACGGGCCCAGCCGCTCCGCGGCATGTGGGATCTTCCCGGACCGGGGCACGAACCCGCGTCCCCTGCATCGGCAGGCGGACTCTCCACCACTGCGCCACCGGGGAAGCCCTACCCCATGTCCTCTTTTTCAACCATGGTATTATAAACGATTTCAAACACACGCAATCGTGAAAGAACCTGTGTGGCCTCACCCACCATTCTTAGTTCATCCACACCCCTTCCTCCCCCATACATTTTGGCAAAGCGATTTTAAAGCAAATTGTAAACGTGCTTCAATATGCGTCTCCCGCAGTCAAGGACGACACCATTATCATCTGCAGCAAAGGGAAGAGCAGCCATCTCGTTGCCTAATGTCTAGTGAAGAGCAGCCATCTCGTTGCCTAATGTCTAGTGAAGAGCAGCCATCTCGTTGCCTAATGTCTAGTGAAGAGCAGCCATCTCGTTGCCTAATGTCTAGTGAAGAGCAGCCATCTCGTTGCCTAATGTCTAGTGAAGAGCAGCCATCTCGTTGCCTAATGTCTAGTGAAGAGCAGCCATCTCGTTGCCTAATGTCTAGTGAAGAGCAGCCATCTCGTTGCCTAATGTCTAGTGAAGAGGAGCCATGTCGTTGCCTAATGTCTAGTGAAGAGCAACCATCTCGTTGCCTAATGTCTAATAGGACCCAGTCCATGACTACTTTCCTCCAATTATCCCCAAATGTCTTTTTATACTTGGTTTAAATTAAGTTATAAACAAACAAGGCCCATACATTCAACGTGATGGATCTCTTAAGAGTATTTTAACCCATTATAGTGCTCCCTCTTTTTTAATCCCATTTACTTGTTGAAGAAACAGGGTTCTTACAGAATTTCCCACATCCTGGATGTGGCTGATTGTCAAATTAGCTCTTTAATATACGAGGAATGTTTAGCTCAGGAGAAATTATCCAGTGACCCAGTGAGTGGTAAACCCAGTGGCTGATGTGGTGATAAGAAGTATGAGGGAAGGGGTATGTTTCTGGGGTCCATTGAGCAGGTGACAAAAGTCCAAAGGAAGGGACAGAAAGAAAGAGGCATTTCTAACTAAGGAAAACGCCTCTAGGAATTTGACATGGGTTCAGCTGAAAGAAGACGGCCCCCGCAGGTGGTTGATAGCTGGGCACCAACGAACTGGTGCACATGGATCGCAGGAAAACCCAAGTCCTCTTTTCCAAAGCTGTGGAAGGAGAGTCTTCCACAGGCTTCCACCCTGTGGCTGCCAGAGTGCATTTCTGATAAACTGCTCTCTCCATTGGTGGTTCGTATTACAGACAGCATCGCATTACCATCATTCTTAGCATGAACAAACAAAAACATACTAGTTTTACATCCTTTCAAACAAAACAAAACACTCCTTAAAACTGCCTTTTAATGTTCATCCTTATCTAATTGACACCTTTTCTTTAATCTTTTTTGTCTGCTTAAATATCTGGATTTGTTATGAGGCCAAGATCCACGGGTACAGAGAGATGCACGACCGGTTATCATGCGGGAACATGAGGGCTGTTCAGATCCTCCTAACCAGCCGTCTCAAATAGGGCACATCCCGATTTCTCCCCTGATTTAGTCTCCTGGGGCTGTCATAACAAGAGGCCACAAACCAGGTGGCTTAAAACAACAGAAATTGATTCTCCCGCAGCTCTGGAGGCCAGAAGTCCAAAACCAAGGTGCTGGCAGGGGAGGCAGAAGCCCTCCTGCCTCTCCCAGCTTCCGGTGGCTGCCGGCAGCCTTTGTCATTCCTGAGCTTTGGCTGCATCCCTCTTTTTCTCTCCCTTCATCAGCACAAGGCGTTCTCCTGCTGCACCTGTCTCCATGTGGCCGTCTTCTTATAAGGACACCAGTCATTGGATTAGGGTCCACCCAGCTCCAGTAGACCTCACCTTATCACACCTGCAACCATCCTATTTCTGAATGAAGTCACATCCTCAGGTACTAGGGCTTTGGACTTCAACATGTGTTTTCTCGGGAGACGTAATTCAACCTATAACGTTCCTCTCTCACATATGATTTCAATATAAATAAGCACACAGGTGTAGCTCCAAATAAAGTACAGATTATCAACCTCCCCACAACTTAAAATCATATGTCTACCTTATCCAGACCGACATGTGAAATTCTACAGGCCACCGATACCTGGAGGTCTTATACAATGCTGCTATCCTAAAAACCAGGGCATCAACATTCCTTTACCTGTAAAGAATAAATGTAGGAGCTCCTAGAAGCCAGGCTGGAGGAAAGCTTGCCAGGGAGGAGCATAGAGATGCTGGGCACCAGAGGCGAAAAGGATGCAGAAAGCAGAGCCGGGACCAGAAGCCTGCACCTGTGCGAAGCCAGAACGAAGAGGTGAGACTCAGAGACGCGTGGGCCCTCCGAGCCGAGCAACCTTCTGCAAGTCACCGAGCTTTGCTGAATTTCAGGTTCCTTCTCTGTAAACTAACTGCGCTTGCAGGGTTGTTGTGAGGGTGGAGTGAAATGATGGATGCCCAATGCTTAGCATGCAGTGGTCGGGAAACGGTAGGTACGGCCACCTGCTTCCGTCAGGCACAGACAGCATAGAAGAAACGCTGGAACCCGATCCAAGGACTTGCATTCCCTGGGGGAATGTCTGTGCTCCCACCTCCTCCCACTTCAGAGGCAGGCTCAGTGGGGAATGTCATCCCTGCAGGGGTCCGAGGGGACACATGGCAGGGCAGCCCTGTCATGGTAGCCTGGGGCTTAGAGAGCCATCGTGGGTGGTTTGAACCTCAGACCAACAGAAAGGAAGCTTGCGGTTCACCCAAGCAGCACCTTGACCAGGTGTTCATGGACTAAACTTTGACATTTAAACTCTGCTCCGTGGAGAGATGTGGAAAAAACAAAGATGACCAAAGGGTATGTCTGGGGCATTCGTGAGAAGGTGAGATGACCGCCAGGGATGTTCCTGCAGGCGAAGTGCCTCGTCAGCTGGGGTAAAGAGGTGGAGGAGAGTAACAACCCTCCTCGTGTGGATGACAACTAGGGTGTGTGGCTGTCCACTGGTGCACACGGATGGAGGTCGTTATAAAGGGAAATGGTTCTCAATCTGGGCACTGACGTACGTTGTTCCATAGAATCATTGCCCCAGACACAGGCAAAAATGAGCAAGAAGGCTCTGGTGACTGCAAGTGTGAGAACGCTGTGTAGTAAAGGGACTGAGTTCTGCACCAGATGCTTCCTGGGCTATTCCCCAGTCCAACAAATTGCACCCACTCCCAACCGGAGGTAATGATCATGCGTGACCAAGGACTGTATCAAAGGTCTAGATGACGCAGCAGGAACCAAGAGCAAATAAACACCATACTGATAAGACAGAGCAAAAATCAAACAGGCGTGCAGTGCCTACCAAAGGCTTTCGACCACCCTGCTTAACTTTAACGCACTCAGTGCACACTGACTCTTCCTCAGCTGAACTCTTAAAGGGGCGCACCCCCGACTCCACACCTGTGACTTCCATCCTGCATTCATTGTGGTTGCATATATCAACAGATTCATTACTTCAGTGTACATTCTGGGGGAAGTGTCTCCCCAAAACGCTATAGGTTGTTCCAAGTTAGGGGTCAACATGTGAAACATGAGAAAAGATTTATCATTCTTTGGAATCAAATAATTTATATTCATATGTAGGAGACATGTGAGTTATAGGTTCTCAATGCTATCAGACCCCATATTCGCCCTTTTAAAACTAAGATTTTCTAATGCCATCTTAATCTGAAATAAGATCCCTAGATGATATCACTTATACACACTTTTGAAAAGAATCATCATAACAACCTAAATCTAATATAAAGGGAAAATAAAATGAAAGCTGTTCGTAATCGAATAATAATATATATTTTCATACATAAACGTTAGAGGGCAGTTTTGCTAGAAGACAAAAAGGGCCCCACATGTTTCCAAAACACCCCCCAGGAGGAAGTACCACTGTCACTGGGAAGCACTAGGGCTGCACGCTGTGACCAGGGCCACCCATTGGACCATGGAGATCCCCCGACCCAGGAGGGCTCATCCATGTGGTGCAAAAGACTCTAGCCAATAGTTAGCAGAGCCAAAAATGTCCTCCCAGCATCTGTACTAGAGACTGCAAAGCAAATCGGCCACCAGAAGTCAAGAGAAGGGCTGGGGACAAATTCAGTGGGCAAATAATGGTACAAAAAGAGAGAATGCGGGCTTCCCTGGTGGCGCAGTGGTTGGGAGTCCGCCTGCTGATGCAGGGAACACGGGTTCGTGCCCTGGGCCGGGAAGACCCCACATGCCGTGGAGCGGCTGGGCCCGTGAGCCATGGCTGCTAAGCCTGCACGTCCGGAGCCTGTGCTCTGCAACGGGAGAGGCCACAGCAGTGAGAGGCCCGCGTACTGCAAAAAAAAAAAAAAGACAGAACGCACCAGAAGTAAAGAGGAAGCCACTTGACCCTGGAGACGGCTCTGACCTTGCTGGCTCCCAGCTCCGGCTCCGTCCCATACACTCACTCTCCTACCTTCTCTTTCAGATGGCTTGACTCAACTTCTGTGCCCTAAAATCAACATGGTCAAAACTTTGGAGTGAAAAGGAAGTTTTGACGAGGTTGGTTGGTTGGTTTGTTTGTTTTAATCTACCCCTGTGCTGGCTTGAGAAGTGATTTAATGGCGAGGTGAGCACCAGTGGTGAGGAGTTGTAATTTCTAATACTTTGTCAGTCACAAACTCAATACAGAGCTTGAGGCAAAAATACATAACATCATATCTATTGCAAACACCCCTTCCTCCCAGGTAAAGACTGAAAATCTGATTCATTTGACTACTAGTGACCTTGAGATTGGAGTTGCTTGACACACACCTGTACTACACCTGCTCAGAGCAGGTGTGTCCACAGGCTTGCCTGGGTCTGCCCGTGAGCCTTGCAGCACCTTTCAGCCAAGCTCTTCTCTCAGTGGGTGCTGAGTCATCTGCAGGGAACTGCCAAGCAGGGAAGAGGTTGCCAGCTGAGAAGGGACAGCGGAGCCTGGGGAGGCCACCTGTGGCCCAAACCATCCATGATGAAAAGATGGAACAGCGTAGACGTGTGGGATTTTATTCTGAGCTCCATTCTGTTAACCGAAATTTTAGAAACAGAGACCTGATTAGGTTGTTATGATGATTCTTTCCAAAAAAGTATGTATAAGTGATATCTTCTAGGGATCTTATGTCAGATTAAGGTGGCATTACAAAATCTTAGTTTTAAAAGGGTGAATATGGGGTGAAATTAAAAGGTGTTTATTTGGAGTTTGTTAGGACTGCAGCCCTGGATACACAGACTCAAGAAGCACTTGAATTGTGTTCTGCCAGAGTAAAAAAAGGGGGCGTTTATAAAGGCAAAACCCACAAGATTACCGTTGGTTACTTGAGCTGTTTATCAAGAAGTATCATTGGAGCTGGCAAGAAATGGGGGTGCTTGTTCAGTCAGGGTTGGCTGGGGACTGAAATGGTTGTACAGTTACAAGGGGAGCCTTGAGACCATAAGCGGACAGTTCACAGGCAGTTCAGGTCCTCAGTGGTGCACGGATGTGTCTGCGACCACATCCTCGGTGGCCATCCGACTCCATTTTTGCATGCCTGAGCTGTGACGGCTTTATTATAATTTCCCTTTGTCATCACTGCCAAGGCCTGGTGCTTCGCAAGTTGCAAAACACACGGCGGCACACCTGCTCGCTTTGGAGCCGTGGTCTCCGTCGCAGCCGAGGTCTGTTTCACATGCTGCACCTTCTACCTGCCTTGCTCTCGACTCACCTGGGTTTTGCAAGGTCTCCTAGGACCAGACGGAGCCCAAAGAGCTGGGTGACCTGCAGAACCACCTGCCCTTCAACAGCGCTACACATGCTCCACAGAAGACGTCCCAACCAGACGGCTTCGGGCAGCACCCCCTGCACGAGCGGGCACTAGAGTGCTGTCGCAATGCCACTTTCCCAGGACAGGCATGCCAGCCTGGATCTAGTAGCTATTTCATTTTCACTGCTTTTCTTTCCCCTTAGGAGAGGTGTAACCAATTTCTGGCACAGTACTTTCCTGCTTTAAAAATTAATTTTAAAAAAATGGGCCCTGGGTCACATTTTCCCTGAAAATCTGGCCCAATATTAGGTTTACTCATGGTTAGGGGTTGAATTGTTTCTCCCCAAAGTCATATGTTGAAGTCCTAACTCCCAATGTGAACTTATTTGGAAACAGGGTGATTGCAGATGTGATTAGTCAAGATGAGGTCATACTGGAATAGGGTGGGCCCTAATCCAACATGACTGCTGCCCTCATCAGATGGCCTGTGAAGACACAGACACACAGAAGGAAAACACCAAGTGAACATGAAGGCAGAGAGCGGGGTAACGATTCCACAGACCAAGAACACCAGAGTGCCAGCAAGCCGCCGGAAGCCGGGAGAAAGACATATAACATTTATATATGTAACATAAATCTTGTTTATTATTTTCTCCTTTGGCTATACCTAAGACCAACCCTTAAAGTCAGGCACACTGGGCATTAAATACATCATTTTTCTTCTCTCCTGCCCACAGGACAATCAAAGGCAGCTTAAAGCAGTGCAAAGGAAGGAGTTGGTTCCGCCTTTAGCCTCTAAGGGGAAGAGATTAAATTGAGAATATACTCATCTCATCTGAATCTCAAACAGTGCTGCAATTCTGAGGACTCAGTCTCCACGTCGGGAAGGTGACTGCTAAGAGATACTCAGAATCTGACTCACTTTAATAGTGCAATTCTTTGTTTCCACTCCTTAGGCATAAGGTGGATGGATTTTTAAAATATATTTATTTTATTTTTTTATTTAAAAAAAATTTTTTGGCTGCATCCGGTCTTCGTTGTGGCATGCAGGATGTTTTTGTTGTGGCACGTGGGCTTCTCTCTAGGTTGTGGCACGTGGGCTTCTCTCTAGTTGTGGCGTATGGGTTTTCTCTCTCTAGCTGAGGCGCACGGACTCAGTAGTTGTGGCGTGTGGGCTTAGTTGCTCTGTGGCACATGGGATTGTAGTTCCCTGACAAGGGACTGAACTCGCGTCCCCTGCATTGGAGGGCGGATTCTCTACCACTGGACCACCAGGGAAGTCCCAAGGTGGATGGGTTTTCATAGTCCCCCGACTGTCAGCCTTGGCAATGCAAGAGATTGCCTAACAGTATGTGTACCAACAAGTTAAGCTGTCCCCTGTGGGTTTTGGCTCAGTAAGGGGCATGTGCACTTTCTTTTTTGAGACAGAGTTTGGAAACAGACAAACTGATGTCATCGACAGCAAGGCAACCATCTTCAACTAATAAACAGAGCTAATTAAACCTCCCTGACTTGAGAAAAGAACCATGAAACCACGAAATCAAAGAACCTTTGATTTGAAAGGTTTGGGCTCTGAGGCTTTGTCAGCAACGTGTTTCACCACATCGTTGTGCTCAAGTTACTCTTTGATGAGTGGGAAAACAAGAAGTGCTAGAGGCCTCCACTAACCTTTGCTGGACTAAGAAAAGCCAATGATTTGCCTTCTTTGGCTTATGAAGCAAGCGTTGTCCCTCCTGGAGACCAGCTCCTACCCCAGCAAGGGGCAGGGGGGCAGGAGGTGAAGAGGCCCAGCGCACAGCTCCCAGCAGGGTGGCCCTACCTGCCCAGGCTCCTGCTGGCTCCGTCAGGGGAAGTGAGTCAAACAGACATCTTATGGAGGAAGGGCATGTATGCAAACACTGACTTAGGATTCCTCTTCCCTCACATAAGCAAATGAGCTGCTACCTGATAAAACACGTTGGGTTGCTACTAATGAACTATGGTTTCAAGTGAAGCCGGAAGCTTATTGAGCACCGTGGGCAGGAAAAATCCACTGCCGAAAGCGTGCATATTCTAACCTAGAAAAACTTCCTTCAGCCCGCAAAACTGGCATCTGTCCGACCTACCTCGCCACACCAAAATCCCTTCTGGCTCTTCCCAAATATTCACTCTGAGTCAAAAATTCAGACGTCTGCGGGCACCTGGAGGTCCCACCATCCATCCTCAACACATTTACGGAAGCAACTTGTTTTCAGCCACACTGATGTTTAAGAGGAGGGAACATTCACAGCAGAGCCTGTGACTCTCAAAGAGAGGTGTCTGTCTTCCTCACCCTCTGAGCCTGTGGACATTCCCCAGACGCAGGGGGACTCCTGTGCGTGAACTCACTCTGACTGGCTGTGCTGAGCTGGGATTTGCTCCAAATCATAATCCTCCCGGGCTGGGGCTCATGGAAACCTGGGGTCCGTTAAGCCAAGCCCGCCCCACATCTGTGTCCCTTGGGCATCAACAGAGCAGCCGTGGCCATCGCTGCTACAGCAGCAAACTGATGCATCTCTTGTACTGGCCAGGTGTGAGTGGCAAGAGGAACCGGTGGCAGCAATGGCACCACAGAGACGTCCTGGAGCAGTCAGCACCCGGGGTTTAGGGGTGAGCTTCTCCTTCTCTGGGCATGGTTCTGAGTTCCAGCTTGTCTTAGCAACAACTCACCTCAAACTGACTTAGACAGTCAAGGGGGTTTATGAATGCTGACTCGCAGGTTGAACCAAAAGAAACTGCCATTCTTATAAGTCAACATTTGTAAATTTATCAGCAGTATTAGAGGCTTCCGACCTGAAAAAATGCCCCATGATCTGGAAGAGAGGCATGATCCAGCAGCTTGGTCAGTGTCACCAAGAACTCAGATTTTCCCAGTCCTTCCAATCTGCCTTTCACGAGGACAGGCTCATCCCCAGACCTCATGAGTCCCCACCCCAGTAGGACCCAAAATACCTCATGATGCCAAAGTGGCTGTGGCAGTCCACGACATACATCTTTACACCCTATCATCCAGGAGAGGAGAGATGGTCTCTTCTGACAGCACACACGGAGGAGGGAAGGTGTTTCACTTTCCCGTGAACACTAGCAAACAGCTCTTCTGCCTCCTTGGTTCTGACAGAGCAACATATCTTCCCACTATGGCCAAGAGAGAGCATTTTCTAGCTCAAGCAAATCTGGGTTCACCCTGGGTTTAGGGGTGGGGTCAATCCTACCCATATCACATCGCTGAGAACGATGAGGCTGATCTCCTAAGAGTTAGATCTGGGTCGTGTTACCAGAAGCACTTGAACTCTGTTCCCCAGGGCTATAGTCCTCAGCTTGGTTCAAATAAATCTTTCTTCTATTCCTCATTATTATTATTCCTTTTTCTCCTCCACCACCTCCCTCTGTCTCTCAGATGACTTCAGGAAAACAGAAGACAAGAGGCATGAAATTCCAATTTCCCTATCTCCCATCCTGGCCTCCTTGGCCCTTTCACAGTGGAAAGCCCTCCTCCAGGGCTGAGCTCGCCCAGGGACCTGTGGCCACCAGTCAGCCCTTTTCTCAACCTCTGCCTATACGCAGCTCCCAGCATTTAAACATGTGTTCATATCTCCCACTTCTAAGTTAAAATAAAGCAAAAAGCCCCCCACCCCCTGCCCAGCCCCTCCAGCTAATACCCCTCCCTGTCCTCTCACAGCCAAGTTTCTGGACAAGCAGTCTCTCCCTTCCATCTGTGACCCGCTCCCACCCCTTCTTCTCCAGGGAGCTGCTCTCCACAAGGCCTGCCACGACTGTTCTGTTGCTGTTCTAGGGGAAGTCTTCAGTCTCAATCTTGGCACACTGGTTCAGAGCACGGACCTCAGGGCCAGCCTTGCAGGAGTTGGGTCCCGGCTTTGTCACATGTTGGTGACCTTGGGAGAGTTATCTCTCTGCCTCTGTTGCTTCATCTTTAACCCAGAGATATAGCAGGTTTCTACGTCCTGTGTGTGTTACAGGATTTAGGTGAGGTCATAAATGTAGCACCCTTCAAAGGGTGTCTGGCCTGTGGCAAACCCTACACAGGTGTTAGTAGGGAAGCACCTGCTATTACCCATGACCCCCAGGGAACACTGGTGACGCTGAACACTCTGCACGCCTGTGTCCTGCCCTCTCCTGGCCTCCCTCCTGCTCGGCCTCCTCCCAGGCCTCCCCTGTCCTCACACGGGTCCCATCTTCTCACTCCACACATTCTTCCCAGATGATCCCAAGCAATCAGTGGCTTCAGCGACCATCTGTAGTGATGGCTCAGCCCATGTCTCCAACCTGACTGGAGAGCATGGCCACCACCCAGATGCCCAAGCCAGCCCCTTGGAACTCCTCCCACTTGTTCAAATGTCTTGATCATTTTGTACCCTTGGGGTTTCCTACAAAAACTGACATATGGAAACTTCTCAATATGCTGGAGATGGATGGATGGTCTCTGGTAAGAGATTCAGTATGAAAGTATAGCGTCATAAGATTATTCTTAAGTCATAACAACAGTTGACTTCCTCTGAGCAGCATGAATAGAGAAGAGCAGATGGCACAAGATAGGGCCTTAGGGAGGACCCCATTCAGGTGGCGGGGGAGGGTTATTCCTCTGCAGGCCTCCTGGTCAACCCCACTGAGGCCAGTGCCTCTCCATCTTTCAGGTGGGGCTCGAGATTCTGCATTTAACAAACTCATTGATGCTGCACTGTTGCTGGTCCACAGAACACGCCTTGAGAAGCCAGGGTGCAGGCCTTGCTAATTTCCCTTAAAAATTAATACATGTATATTTTACCACAATAAAAATAATAATAGTACAAAATGGATCACATTCAATAATGAGGAAGACAAAAAAGTGACTAGAAGAAAGAAGACAAAAGGAAAAAAAAATGAAGCCTTTTGCTTTTTGATACGGACAGAGTTCTGCAATTTACTGTTGAGTGAAAAAAATCTTTCCACTGTGATTCCACTTATCTAAAGGAATGTGAGAAATAATTCTGGAAGAATATATATATTGAAATGCTAATCACAGGTATGTTCAGGTGGCCATCAATTAAAATTTTCTTTTTATAGATTTCTGATTTATATGTCATTTCATTTTTCTATTTATATATAAAATACTATAATTTTAAAATTCCCATTTTGAAAAATTTAAATACATAAAAATGTATTCATAAATACATGTATTTATTCCTAGGCTTAGGCACCTGCTCTTGGCCACCCATATAATCTCCAGATGGATCCCTCTAAACGTAAATCAGATCATGTGTGTTGAAGCCAGGCTGGCCTCCTCATTCTTCTTCAAATGTCAGGCACCCTGCTGCCTCAGGGCCTTTGCACTTGCTATCCCTGATCTTGGGGATGCTTTTCGTGAGAAATTTGCATGGCTCATTCCCTCACTTCTTTCAGGTCTCCACCCAGATGTCTCCAATTCACAGAGGATTTCCTAATCACCTAATTAAAATCACACTCCTCTTCCGTTTAGAGGGCCTGCTTTACTCTTTTCATAATACTTTTCACTGATGTTCCACGCATGTCTCTTTATTTACCCATTATTTGCACACCTCCCACCAGAATGAAGCTTCCAGAGGGCGGGGACTGTGGCGTCCTGGTCAGGGCTGGGTCCCCAGGCCCAGATGGTTCTGGCTCATAACAAGAGCTCAATGCATAGTTGGGGGATGGATTTTAGGCAACAGTTTTGAAGTGAAGAGGAACACTTTTTCCTTCATTCTTACACTTATGTAACGAGTGGCCCTTGATCCTTGGGGAATAAAAGACCCCTTAAGAATTTAAGAAAACTTACTAATGCCCTTCTCAGAAAAACATGCACATGAACAGGACATTTCATGTAATTTCTGGGAGTTTAACAACCGCTGGAGCTGCTTTTTAAAGTTGAAATCAGCTGCCCCAAACTTCAAGTGCCACTCATTTAAGCCTAATTGCTATTCAGCTGGGCCAGAAGTTACTAGAAAGCTCTTTCCTTTGGGTTTCTCCCACTGACAGATAACTACTGCTGTCACAGGATGGTGGCTGATTATGAGAATGCACGTAACACCAACACACGTTACAAATGAAAATTTACAATTTGAGCTTGAGATGGGTGAGAATCAATAGGCTAGATTTAGCAGTATAAATTATAGTAGGAGCTCTGTCAACCTCTCTCTACTGAATCTAGTCACCAGATTGTCTCTTTCCTCATCCTTTGAAATACTTAACCAACGCCCATGACACACTGATAGGCTCAACTGCGTCTGCCTTCCTGAGTGCCTGCACATCCCAACTCTAACTAGTTAAATGCAGGTTTATCAGTTGCGTTAGTTCCCAGTCTGCTTATCGTAGCTGTATCTATAATCGCAATGACAATATTTAACTGAATGTAATGGACCTGTTCTCAAACAAAAGCACTGGACAAGAGAATGAACATTTGAATGAACTTAAAAAAAATGATGATGTTCCACTTTACCCGACTTTGAGTAATCAACCATCTAAGCATACACTTAAGGGGGCTTCGACTACATTCTAAAAATAGGAAGAGGAGACAGGCAACCCAAAATCGTAAAGGGAAGAAAGGAAATCCTATGAGCATTATGGAATTAATTTTTATAAAGATGTAATGCATCAGAGCTGTTGTGTTTTTCCCCTGGCGTGACTCAGCAAACTGAGGAAGAATAGGTCCTCTGTAATCCCTCAGCGGGTGAGAGCTTTAAACAGAATAGGGGCACAGGTGAAAAGGGCCACACGTTGGCTTTGGAGGGAACAGGTTCATGAGAAGAGAAATGAAAGGGTTATGGAATCCAGTTTGAACTTGAAAAGTAGAGAACCAACCGAGGAGGGGCATAATGCCCAGGAGAGATGATTCTGAAAAATAACAAGCAGTGAAGAGCATTGGAGATAAAGGCAATGATCAACCCCATGATTTCCCTGAAAGGATTTTGTTCTAATATATATGAAAACTTTAGCCAAAAACATTGAGAGATGCTCCTAGCTGTATCTGCTGGGAATTCTCCTATGAGTGAGTTAGTGCTTCAGTGTCTCGGGGCAAATCAGTGACCAAGCTCACACCAAGAGGAAAGAGAAATATGCTTTCTCTAGTTACTGTTGGCCTCAGTGGTAAGTCTTGAATGCTGAAATAATCAGTATGTTCCCAGGAGGAGAGTGCCACTTGGGGCCCCTAATGCCTATAGGTTTTAGTTAAAACGAAGGCTTTTAGGGACTGGGCTTACTGCCAAGTAAACTTTACCAGCTTGGAAGAGTCTACAGGCTCAGGTCTGGGGCAGGTTTGCTGAAGTCATGAGATACTGCAGCTCGGCAGAGATAAAGAGTAACTAGCAGAAGTTAATCAGACTCAGCTCCAAGAGCATAGAACTTTCCTGACCTCTGGGTGTGTAACCAGCCTTGCCCTCCTTCCTGTTTGCAACTGATAACCTTCCACCCTCCCTCGCCCTCCATTTTTGGACAGGCTCCAAGGTCTAGGTACTAACCTAGCCTCACCAGCTAACAGGATCCGACATGCTAATATCAGGGGCTTATCAGATAACGTCTTTCTCCGCCTCTTGCCACTTCTGAGAAACTACTAGAGTCTAAACGCACCTGTATTCCAATATACAAAACTGGAGTTCTTAAAGCTCAATATCCTTCCAGGCTGAGGAGCAGTTTGCCAAGTGCCTTCAGCACCGCCTTGGACTTGGCGCTATCGCCAAGGCTTTTGGGCAAGAGTGATATCAAAGTGGTGTCTCCGTAAAAATAATCCGATAATGGGAATAAGAGATTAGAAATAGAGATGTGAGGTGGGAGACCAGCTAAGGGACCTCAGTCATTTTTTAGTTATTCAGTTAACAAATAGACACCTCCTATGTCCCAGGAATTGGACAAGCTTTAAAAGATACACCATGGAATAGAAATAACAGATCCAGATGGGAAAAGCCAGGGAGGATTTGTAGCAAAAATTTAGAAGAGCTGAAGGCCTGAACTAAGGCAGTGACACTGCAGGTGGAGAAGGGAGATAGATTTGGGTAGAGAGTAGACAGACCATTAGAGCTATTTCTTATTTTTAATTGCAAAAGTCAAACATTTTCATTCAAATAATATATAAGAGGACAAAATATAAAGTAAAAAAGCAAGAGTCCCTTCTCTAGCTTCACATCCCACATCTTACAGGAGGCCACTTTTAACAGAGTGCTGACTTCAGGAAGTGATGCTGTGGGTAGGCGGGATGTGAGGAACTCCCGCTGCTGGCATGAACTGGGCAGATGCTTCTAAGACAACGAACACAGGAGAAGACCAATTTCTTGGGGGTAGGGGATGTTTACTTTGTGCTGAATTTTTTAAATAACTGCTTTATTGAACTATATTATAATCCCACACCATACAAGGTCGCCCATTTTAAATTATACAATTCAATGTTTTTTAGTACATTCACGGATATGGGCAACCATCACCATAATCAATTTTAGAACATTTTCATCACCACCAAAAGAAACCCCATACACATTAGCAGTCACTCCCCATTTCTCCCCAACCCCAGGCAACCACTGCCTGCTCTGAGCATTTCATATAAATGGAATCATACGATATGTGGCCTTTTGGGACTACTTTCGAAACAGAGCAGGACCCCTATGGTCCTTGTCCCCCGACCATGTCCTCAGCCTGCCTTTTGTCTGTGGAAAAACTTTAGCCAAAGTATAAGTTTAACCAGAGAAGTAAGAAAATGCAGAAACAAAGGAAAACAGTGAAAGGAGACCAGACAACAATAGTCTAATCATTAAGCACAGTCAAGGACCTTTAGTTCCTCCTTAAGGGCTGCAGATAATATTCTGAGCCACCTCCTGTGAGCTGTTTAGCAGACATTGAAGCCCCCACCAGGGGGAGGATGACTACATGATGACCAAACTGAAGCCATGACATAAGCTGCCACAATTATGAGAACTGGCCTCAAAGAAATAGGAACAAACCCTGGAACTAAAAATTAACTGTACTTAAAACAGCCAAGGTGATGCTGACCAGACCACCACATTGCTGGTTTCAAGATGACTGTCGGAACAGACTGCTGTTCTGCTCCCTCCCTCCCCCTGAAACTCCCCTTTAAAAGCCCCTGTCCCCTGAGCAGCCATCCGGAGTTGGTTCTCCGACAGGAGTCCACCCTCTCCCCGGGATGCCGGCCTCCGAAATAAAGAATTGGCTTCCGAGCCTTGAGCAACTGGACCTGGGTTCGGTAACACTTTCACTTTGCATACGTTTCCAAGGTTCATCCATGTTGTATCACGCATAGTACTTTTTGTTCTCAAATAATTCAACACTGCATGAATAAACACATCTTTTATCCATTCATCTGTTGATGAACAAATACTTGGGCTGTTTCCACTTTTTGGCTATTATGAATGCTGCTGCTGTGAACATTCATGCACAGGTTTTTGTATCAGTACCTGTTTTCAATCTTCTTGAGCATATCGAATTTTGGGGTCATAGGTAACTCTATGTTTAACTTTTTTTTCATTGAAGTATAGTTGATTAACAATGGTGTGTTAATTTCTGCTGTACAGCAAAGTGATTCAGTTATACATATACATTTTAAAAATACTCTTTTCCATTATGGTTTATCATAGGAATGTTTTTTTAAGGAATTGCCATGTTTTCCACAGCGGCCGTACCATTTTACATTCCCACCAGCAATGCACAAGGGTTCCAATCTCTCCACATCTTTGTCAATGCTTGCTATCACCAGATTTTTGTATTATGGCCTTCTTAGTGGGTGTGAAGTGCTATCTCATTGTGGTTTTGACTTTCATTTCCTAATGACTAATGCTGTTGGACATCATTTATGTGCTCATTGGCTTTGAACATCTTCTTTGGAGAAGTGTACAATCAGATCTTTTGCCAATTTTTCAAATGGGTTATTATTTTTTATTGAGTTGTAAGAGTTCTTTAAAAGTTCCTCATTAAATATGATATGCAAATATTTTCTCCCATTCTGTGTGTTGTCTTTTCACTTGCTTGATGGGGTCCTTTAAAACACAGAAGTTGTTAATTCTGAAGAAGTTCAGTTTATCTATTTCTTCTTTTGTAGTTCGTGCTTCTGGTATCATTATCTAAGAAACCATTGCCTACTCCAAAATCATAAAGAACTACGCCTATGTTTTCTTCCAAGATAATTATGAATCTTTTGTTGTTCTTGAACTGGTTAACTGAGAAAACGAATGGGAAAGTAATGCAATTACTTATGTATTAAATATTTCCATCTGACAATTCTCAAATGACTTCTTCCTGAAGAGTTATTGACGTGACAAGCATAATCATAAAGGTGAAATAAATTTAGTTTATCAATAAAATATTAGGACAATGAAACAAGAGTTTTCAAAGTTGTTGAATGTTCACCACAAGATAAATGTTACTTAAAAGTATCGGGTAAATTCTTTCTACCAGAACTTCTAATTGTTCAGTTATTTCTAGAATTCCCCCATGGCTCCAAGAATGTTAAAACAAACAGAATTTTCTTATCTAAAAATGACAACATGCATTTTAATGGTTTCTTAAATTAATTTGGATTGAAGGTAAAATTTTTGCAATTGCACCTTTTGCATCGTTTTTCTGGAGGACCTACACTGCAGACACAAGCAAATTTGTTTCACTTGCTTCTTTCTTCTTTAAAGGGAATGAGGAAGGTGGAGTCAACCCACAGCCGCACCCCTGGAAGTATAACTGTTTCAAGGCCAACCTGAAACCTTGAGTCAACTTCAGCTTGGTCCTCGAGATGCCAAATACCACCAGATGTGGAGAGACCACCCGTGAGATCAGAAAGACCCACTGCCCACCCACCCTCCTTAAAACAACTAGCCTTTATTTAAGAAATTCTACTTCCAAACTTCACATGGGCTTTGTTTGGTTCATAGAGAATTTCATGACTTATGGGATTCTTTGCGTCATCTGCCTTAGTAGGAAAAAGGAGTGACTAGGTAGAGATACCTGGGCATGAGGGAACAGTAGAGAGAAGCAGGAATACAAGGGTTACCTATTTCTCCATTTTTTAGGACTTTCCCTGACAGGTGCATCATTCCCACCTACAACTTGGGCTTCATTTTCTATCCTGATGGAAATGTTCACATTTGACAGTCAAAAAACATGTAAGACTGTGATTTAGTTTTAGAACTTACATAATGATTTCGTGATCAATGAAATTCTCAAACATCTGTTGATCTTTTACAAAATGTGCCTCCAGATGAACCTCCTCCCCCACTCACTAAGGGAATCCCTTGTTATCTTTTTCTACTGTTTCTGAGGCTGACGTCAAGCTTCCTGCATAAACATCTTCCTCTCCTGTTGCCCCTCCCCCAGCCTGCCCAGCCTTTGAGCAGCTGGACACAGCAGACATAGAAGTCCAGCACGATCCCCACCATTATGCCTTCTCTTCCATGCCTGCTCCTCCCAGGAAGTTGGTAAGGCCCGCTGAGAGCAGGGACAATATGAAAGCTTGTCTTTGCTAATGCCGATGGCACAGGAGTAGACCCTGGTCCCTGAGAGCAATGCTGGGCTATCCCGAGTACCAGAGCTCCCCACCCTGATCTGGAGCCAAACCAAACTGGGCCTCCAGATAAGGTGACAGTGAACACACATGCAGCCAGAGAAGAGCAGAAAGGAGTCTGGAGGCTGGGTCGACCCAGACTCACAGAGATTTCTGCACACAGACAGGACATGGCTTTTAACTGTAAATATCGCAATTATTGTACGATTTGCTTTGTTCAAATTTCACACACCAAGTATCTCATCCAAATTCAAAGCAAGCTCTTCTCTAAGAGATCCAGATGGGGGACGTGCAAACATTCACTGCACGTGTGGGCCAGGCAGAAGAGTGCAAGCTTGATGGTCATTTCATTCCAAGCTTCACAGGAACCTGCAGAGCCCCTATCTATGGCGTGGTGGGGTGGGGGAGTGGGAGAGGGCAGATGCAGAAACGCTCACCAGGGCACTAATTTCTTGCCTTAATCCCTTTGGTTATACTGTTTATTTCCAGACACACCCTTCATAATGATGCTGAAAACCACGCCCGGAGCAGTGAACCGACTGCTCTCCTATCTTAGAGGTAGAACCGTGGAACTCGACATGGATATCCTTGATACGGCAGCACCAAAAAGCAGAGCGAAGGTCCCACAGTCATTTTTATTTAGCTACTGACCCATCCATGATTACAGTCACGACAGCATGTTACAGCAGAGCCTGCTGACTCGTCTGTGGATGCATCAAAACGCAGAGGGATGTGTCGGGCACTTCAAGTCCATTACAAGAGGCATGATTTTGTTCCAGGCTTATGTTTATTAAAATCTAAACAAAGGATTCCTCTGCAAGGTATTTTCCCATGTGATAGAGACAGCTGCCCCACTGCCCTCCTACATTCGCTCTAACTTCCAGTGACACAAAAGGCAGAGGGTAATACATGTCATTGATTATAAAAATCTCTGCTCTGTAATTTAAACACATTCCTTTCCAATGTGTTTAGTTATTTCTGAAGAACTCCATGGCTCGTCAGTCGGCGAGCAGGCCAATGGACAATCATTGCTAACTACAAAGTACTTCGAGTCTATAAATTCAGCTCTCAAGTTTCGACATTTAAAGAAAAAAGCACTGGGCAGAGAATAATAAACAAAGACGGGATGACTGAATCAGTCCACACCAGAGTTCTTCATGGCCCATCACCAGAGCTAAATTTCTTCAAAAATCAGATTCCAAATGTCCCACAATCTCTTTCAAATGTGTGTTTTTACAAATTAGGGAATCAACATTTCTTTACAGGAGCACGTAAACAGTTTTCACCTCTGAAGGAGGAGTCTGTAAAACCTGAGAACCTGTATAACTGAGAATCTCTTCGGAATGACATGTTTAAGCTCAGAGAATGGACAGTGGTAATGTTCTCTCATGGTTCACAGTCTTTTGTTGATGTTGCTGGTGTTTTTAATCAAAGAAAAGATGGAGTATCTTTTCTAGGTCTTGCAGGCCACTTTCTCTTTTTATCATCTATATGATTGTTCAAGTGGAACAATTATTAGAAATCTTTAAGCTGTTATTTCTGGGCCTTCCTTAATTTCCTTTAAAAAAAAAAAAACTACATTGGAAACATTCAATACCTGATTATTCAATTAGATGAAGCAGCACAAGAAGAGATCCAAGGATATCCCTGCTCACATCAGACAGACAACTTGGATCTGAAAGATTAGCAAATTAAATGACCGCCAAATAATTAGATTCCAAACATTAAAGACAATTACACATCAGACAGCCAAACATGGTGGTATGTTTTAAAGGATTGTGCCCACAATAAGCAAATGACATAGTGGTGGAACATCAAAACAAAGCTGATGGATAAAAAGGCACGCTCTAAACGCTCAGGAGCAGAAAGGACAGTTCTTTTCGTTTGTTTTGTGTCTAATGCAGGAGGAAAGGAAAACAGGTGTATTCAAATCATTTTCAGGTGCAGGGTTCTGTCAGTTGAAGCAGTTAACGGTGGCTTCTTTCTCCCCAGACCAAAGCAGTCTTTTCTTCCATTGGCTTCTGAGAACGTGTTTAGTGTTCCGATGTGTAGAAGTGATACATCAGGGCTACAACCAGTGCTGAGATGGCTGGGATCACCCAATTGGTCCACCAGCTGGAAAGAAACAGCAGTGATGCTTGCATGGTGTTCAAAGGAGGGCACTCAAAACTGTGCTCCTTCTCTTTACCATGAAAGTCACCGTGGCATGTTTTCATTGCCTCTCTAACTTTTTTGGGTGAAAAGGTAACTGAATTGCTGAACGTGCAGTGAGACAACACATGTCCTGGTATACTGGCAACTGGTCTGTCCTTCCAGCCTTATAAGAAAACTAATGTCCTCCCAGTTCCATTTAGATCTGTTTCTATGTACTTATACAAAGAGCTATGAATCACTCCCCCAACAGATGCCACCTAGAACTAGTGACTTATCGAAAAGACATCAACTCTGGGTTACATATCACAAGTTCACGAAAGTGAATATTCCTAGCAGGTTTTATTCTAGTTACATCCATAAGTCAAGAATTGAAAATGGCACTGAACTGAGAACCAGAAGACCAAGGTTCTCATTTCAAGAGAGCCATCAGCAAGCTCTATAGCCAAGGGCAAATCACGTCCCCTGAGCATAAAGTTAAGGAGTTTGAAGCATGGGATTACTACGGTTGCTACTAGCACCACAGCTCAACATTCTGTGATTTTGTTTTGAAAACCTACTCTTTACATGTGTGTAGTAGGTTTAACGTGTTAATAAACAACATGCCCAAATTACTTAATTTGTGGTGTAAATTCACAAAAATCCCTAATTTACACATTGTTCGGTCCTGATGCATAGAATTTTTGATCTACTATAAATGACAGATGATATCAGGGGCAGGCTTAGGAAGATCTTCAATACAGATTTGAACCTATAATTTCTTAGAAAACAGAAATTAATGTATAGGTTTCAGAATCTGAATAAAGAGCTGGTGACAGCTACGTATACATATATTTTCTGTCATAAACTTTCTACCCTTTAATATTCTTCACATATCAACCCATTCAAAGATCAAGTTCAAAATAAAGATTTAAATTGCAAAAGGATTATAAGTGTAATTTAGTAGGTTTTCAGTTTCCATTTAGAAGGAGACTGACATTTCAGGGGAAAGCAAGAGGAAATAAGGAAATACTGCAGGGAATGTACCAGAACACTGACAGCCTGGGGGCAGCAAAATTTGACAGGGTGAAATTAATAAGCAGGACTGTGTAGCTTTGAGCTTGAGTCCCCAAAAATGTATATAATGGCAATTAAACAAGTCAGGATGGTAGAGCTGCCAAAAATGTCATTATGATCTTAAACTATAATAAAGCAATCTAGTCCTTAGAACAAGTGATTCATGCTACACTGGATTACTGCATTCGATTTTAAGACCAACCTAAAAAAGGGACAAGGGAAAACTGAGCCATGCTTAGGGAGGTATAATCATGACAATTTAAGAAACTGACCACATATCAAATGAGGAAGGAAATGAGGAATGTCCGCCTGGAGCTTAAAAGATTGCCCAGGTCACAGGACTGCCACGGGGGAACAGGAGACTACATTTGTTCTGTTCCTTAAGGTAGATGCAGCTGGAGGGTGAGATCTGGGGTCGCTCTAAAGTGTCCACGGTCGGAACTGTCAGACAGTTGAGGAGGGAAGGCCCTGGGTAGTCTGGGTGCTAAGTGGAGATGACCCCTGGCCTGTCCACTGAGAGGCACACGGCGGGAGCCGGAGCAACAGAGGCACCTCGGATGAGGGGAGAGGCCCCCAGTCCAACTCTGATTTTAGGAGCCTTCTGATCACAATAATGCTTTTAAAGAAAACTACCACATACCTGGAATTAGAATCAATAGTAGTAATAAGAGTTTCCTGAAACACAAGAGAAAAAGTAAAGTAAGTTAAGGGGAACATCTAAACATTTATTCAATTGACTAAAACCTGTTTTAAAACAAGATCACAGGGCTTCCCTGGTGGCGCAGTGGTTGAGAGTCCGCCTGCCGATGCAGGGGACACGGGTTCGTGCCCCGGTCCGGGAAGATCCCACATGCCGTGGAGCGGCTGGGCCCGTGAGCCATGGCCGCTGAGCCTGCGCGTCCGGAGCCTGTGCTCCGCAACGGGAGAGGCCACAGCAGTGAGACGCCCGCGTACCGCAAAAAAAAAAAAACAAAAAAAACAAGATCACAATAGTTTATTCAATTCATTCTTCTTATTCAGTGCATTCTTCAAAAACAGTTGAAAGGGAAAATTATATCATAAACTTCTCACCTGAATACCTAATTTCAACATTTTTTCAGAAGAAAAAAAATTAGATAATTTGAAAGAAAATGTTAAAAATTAATAGGCTACCTAAAATATTCTGCACATCTAAATACTTTAACATAGAAACCGAACACAGGTATCATTTATACATATACAGAACCTATCATTATCTTTAAAGTTTCATTATCTTTGTTTCATTTTTCAAATGCATGAATGAAATGTTCAATAAAAAACATCAGTTATTTCATCAAATCTCATATGAAGTAAAAGTGTACCCAAATTACATAAAAAGACATGTCAACCAAAAAGAAAAAATAAGAAGTATCACTTAAATTATAACAGTCTGGACCACCTTTCCTGGCCTTCTTTAACTCTGTCAAGAAGGCTCTAAAAAGACACTGGAGGCGTCACAGGCTGACTTCACACTGTCACCCACCAAGAAACCTTCAAATGCCGCGGTCTTTCAGTTACAGCCTGTATCACTTTCCAGCACTTTCTGAGTGGGGTCCTTCCTGTCAGTACCATGAAAATGAACTATGGATGGCTCTAGGAAGATGCATACTTCCCCAAACAGTGGGGTAACTAAGGCCTAATGAAATGTAAGCTTTTTCAGGCTTAAAAACTTGTTAAGAAGCATTCTTTTGAAGCGCCACACCAGCAAAAGTATTAGTGCCTCAAAGAAAGGTAGCTAGAAATAAGGTAGCTTCACAGAGTTCTATCTCTGTAGTTTCCCAAAACACAAGGTAAAAAACCATTAGCAAAACAATCAGCGATTTGCAGTGAGGCAAAGCTACACACAGCAAGGCGAGTTAAAGACATTCCCGTGGAAAGGCAGAAACCTTCCAGGAAGAGCAAGCAAAGCAGTTGTGAGACCCACCAACCTGGTAACATGGCCTTTAAGATTCCTGACACAGGAGGAGGGAAAAAAATAGTCATTTAAAAGAAAACTTCACAGTTATTATCTTTTTAAGCAATATTAAATCTTAGAGACTACAAAATGTATCCATAACTACTGCAAGATTAGGTTTCAAATTTTGCATAGATGAATAAAATTAATAAGGATTATTAGAAGTAACTGGACAATGAGAAAATATTATTTAGCTATTAGAGACATATAAAGAAAGACATAATCAGTTCTGAAACAAATACAACAGTTCATTTAAGGTAAAATGTTATTGTCACACTAGACAGCTAAGCCTGAAATAGTAAACAGAAGGCAAACACGGATCTGTTATTTTGTTATACCGAGCACATGCATTTCACCAAACATGCTGACAACTCGGCATGGAAACTTGGCTGGCTTGCCTTCCACTACTAGTGCATCGTCACCACCAGCAACAACAATGATCCTCTAAAGAGCTGAACTGTAAAAGACAATATGCATTTTTGATTGCTTATTATCTGTTAGGCTCTTAACCCAGGGATGCTTAAGAGTTAAGGCAAGTTTGAATTAGCACTTGGGCCACAGTTGGGTTTTGGTATGTAACTAACAAATTTGTCAGAACAGGGAAAAAAAGACTCTGGTCTTTATTACAGGCTGTGCCTCCTGTTCACTCCGTGACCTTGAGGGGTTCAATTTCAAGTAGGAAAAGGTTAACAATGAAATCAGTACATGATAAGCTCTCTAAAAGCATGCACAGCCCATTGAGCTTTTGCAAATCAAAGTCACCTCATTTATAACTTCATCTCATTTAGCCTATTTCTTCACTGGAAGGCTTTCCTAAAAATACTGCTGATGGAGTGATGCTTTTGATGTGAAGGCTAGAGCCTACGGAGGCATGAGAGACTTGCAACTGCCAAGCCTTAAGTGGGTGCTAGCAGTGGTTCTGCAGTGTGTGACCTTGAACAAGGTCAAAGCCTGGAACAAGGTTGAGTTTCATTGCCTTCACCTTCCCTAGAAGGTCCAGGAATTCCCCCGTGATATCATGAGAACCAAATCAATTCACTAACATAGCAATGTTTTGAAAACTGCAACCACAAAATCCTAACAGTAGGTATTGCCACTAATGATATCGTCCATGTCAAATTGATAGATCTGGATTTGCTTACTTAAAAATGTGTCTCTGTGTCTACAAATATCTTAACTTGGCAACTTCACCTGTTTCCCTTTGGGCAGGTTCAAGCTAATAATCTTTGGTGCAGCTTCCTTCACAATTTGAAAATCTTCAGCAGGCAAAATTTCAAAAATTCAGACCACAGTGTACATTTATCAGACTGGAGATAGATGGAATGATTATAAGACACACCCAACAAGGAACACTCTCTTCTGATAAACTAGAAGCACAGAAAGGATAAATCTAGGAAAGTGGTCATGTATTTTCTTTCACTGTGTCTGCTTATGGCCTCTAAGAAAAATAGCAAGTTTCTGTCCCATATTCCTCCAGTTCTGCTCTAAAGTCAGCAAAGTCACATATGTTCTAAAGGAAGAGTCTGTCTCTCAGAAGTAAAACAGTTATGTAGGAGATCTTAGCTCTAATTGGTGCTTGCTTTCTGCTGGTAGGAATCGTGGTTCAGGACATGGTTGGACCTACATTAGCTCCAAGTTCAGGTAACAATCCTTAGCAAATTCTTGTTTTACTACAGCTGAATGATATGCACCAAGCTTACTAACATACTGAACACCTAATGGGAAAAATTACACTTTTTCCCTGACAGACTTTAGAGAAAAAGCAAAAAACTTCATGTATCACAGAATTTCAACAGTCCAAAAAGGAGCCTCAAAAAAGGTACTAAGTCATCTAAGTGAGGTGATCAGTTCAGAGAGAAGGGCTAGTGAACCAGGGCATAAAAGTAGCACTACTAGAATTATTTTCCTTCCTTAAGGAAAAATACATCAAAAAGTTCTTTAATTAACATTAAATTCAACCAACAAATATTTACTGAACACCTACTATGTCCCAGAGACGTGAAGATGAAGAAGACATAGGTAGTGTCCTTAAAGGTTTAAGTATTAAGACCTCTGCTCAGATTTTAAGTTCTCTGAAAAGAAGGCTTATGTCAAATCTTTCAGATCAGAAGCACAATGCTACTTATAAAAAGTAGCTCTTCAAAAGGTATCTGTTGATAATTATGGTGAAAAAGTTATTTTAAGTATTGAGAGTCTTGTGACGAGAATACACAAGCTATCCTAATGAAATATACTGAGCGGCCTAAACAAACAAAAAATTTTGCTGAGACAACAGGGTACATATTCATCTAACCTAGAAAGACCTAGGCTGGCCTCAGGTAAATAAATGCCCTCCAGTTTGACAGGTATGAAATACAGTGCAGATAACTATAGCTGAGATACTGGAGATGGTCACACTTACCGAAGGCTTGGTTATCTTTGACCTGTCATCCTGCAATTAAGAAAAAAAAAAGTAAGGTCCATTATGAAAGGAAAAACATCTTGTAAAACTACCATTTCCAAAGTACTCGCTTTTACTGAGATTTAAAAAAAAAAATTATTATACAGTAATTAGCATTTTAGGTTCCATCTAGGTTATCAAATACACAGTTTGATCCATCTGACTGCAAAAATTAATAGCAGATTAAGTGCCTAGATTTATTTCGATCTAGCGTTCCAAAGTTTAAAATAGCATGATAGTCATATTTATATGCTGATCTGTATATATATTTATGATCTGTAATTCAGGGAGCAGCTGAGACCTACTTAGATTCTTCCCTTCTATCCTCTGAAATTCACTTTGAGGTGGCGGGGGTAGTGTGTGTGTGTGTGTGTGTGTGTGTGTGTGTGTGTGTGTGTGTGTGTGTGTGTGTGTGTGTGTGTGTGTGTGTGTGTGTGTGTGTGTGTGTGTGTGTGTGTGTGTGTGTTATCCTCAGTGAATTCCTGCAGTCTCCCAATTATAGGGTTATAATCTACTCCCTAAAGGGTGATCACACGTGAGGCAGAAATGCTGCACTCACAGCCTGAAATCCCACCTGCTCTACCCTCACAAGCTTTGGAATGGAAAGAATAAGGACAGGATGGAACATTTTAAGGGAAGGCCTTTCCAATTACCATACAACTATTTCACTTTGGTGACATATGAAGATAAAGATGAAAATATGTGGATGAATAAACCTTCCTGATAAATGAAGCTTCCTTTCTCAAAGTACCATCTCCCACCACCAAAAAAACCACGTCTCACTCGATGGAAACTGCTCTAAAACAGATTTCCTACCTTCAGGCTTCCCCAAAGAGCCTACTTCAACCTTTCCTTTATTCACAGTCACTACAAGAAGCATCAATCAGACGCAACAGAACTTTTTGTATGGCTGTTTTTCATATGGTTTCTAGGTGTGCTCACTGAGGTTGAGGCTATTTGTTATGTTTTTTCCTTGTTGGAGCCCGCTTCTAGGAGCACCTCCACCCCTTCAGGTTGGCCACTGGTAACGTGCCCAGAGCTGGGGGAGGAGAAAGGAAGGCACTGGCTTGGAGGAGAGGTCCAGGCTCTCTCTAGAGGTGAGAGGGATCTACCTGTCTGCTCCAGATTCCAAGTTTGCACATCTCCAAGTTTGCAGCTATATTCCTGATAACTTTGGTTGACAGATGAGTGAAGTTATAAATGTACATTTTAAAATGCTGCAGAAGGGCCTAAATTCCTATTACAGCCCTGGGTTTACATAAAAGCCAAAACAAGCCTACGTTTCTGCAAAATCAGTCCATGGATTGCCACCAAAGATGATGTTCTCAAAGGTCTCAGGTAGAGTGACAAGGTTGAGGACCATGTGTGGGTTTTACAGAAGGCAGAGTTTATTCATTGAACATAGCTGATGTTTTTTAAATTTCTAAATCATTTTTTAGATTTTAAATATCCTCAAACTAATGAAAGTAGAAAGGAGTTTCTTAAGAAAAATATTCTGGTCAAAGAAGAAAGAAAGACAAAATAACCCTACTCTGGGTCACTACCCCCACCTTCTAAAATCTGCTGCTCAGGGAAACTTCAGAGTCTGAGACACACCGTCCCCAAGACGTGACCCTGGAGTGAGAGGATTCTAAGTGCTGGTGAAAAGTGCAACCAGGGAAATACAAAGAAATTTCTGGTCAATTTATTTCTAAAGTCAGGAGGAACTGTTTTTTGCTTTTTTCCTTTTTAAATTTTGTAATATGCAAGTCTACAGATTCGAGTAAGGTCAACCCACAGCCTTAAAGAGAAACAAGGCCCCTAAAAGGTGCTTACTGGATGCAGCTCTCCAATGATAAACGTTTTGGACAATTCTCGAGCATCTGTAGAGTGTCCGACATCCTCAAAGTTTTCAGTAGCATCACCTCCAGCTTGTTCCCTTAAGACTTCTTCCCCACCAGGGTGCTGTTTGAAGGACAGACAGAAAAATGAGTATGTTTTCCAGGCAAATGAGTTAAAAGGAAGTGGCCAGTTTACCTAACCAAATAGGCTACTCCAGAAGCCACAGATGAAAACGTGGCAATATAAACCATTCATAACCTGGGTGAAAACGATTCCTTTGTATTCAATTTCCTACTTGAAAGTGCAGACAAACTTTCTCCAATAGTAAGACATTGATTTCCCGGTTATTCACATGACAATAAAACCATTAGGCACACATTTTTCATCCTTTGGGAATGTCCTCTTTGCTTTTCCATAAAGCTCTCAAAATCTCAAAAAGGTTTTCTCAGTCTTTACCCAATCTACATCTTGAACACTTTTCCACACTTATTTAAACGCCTTCCACTGGGGCACAGAATATGAGTCCACTTAAACATGGGAAGCCGCCCTGGAGGTACAGGCTGCTGACTGGCTCACTCTGAAAGCCAGCTTGAAGCTTCCTGATGCATCTCCAAGGCCGTGGCAATGACAAATGTGGTTTGTTAATTCTCGAACAGTCTGTTTATTCTTAGGCACAGCCTGACAGGCACAGAAGCAACAACGTGGGAGACACAAAATGACTAACTTATGCAGCACCCACAAATTATGCAAATTCACAGATTGTTGTTTCTTCTGTGTGGGTGGCTTCATTCATGAGTTCCTTAACTTTTGGGGACTGTTAAAGATATGTGACCATAGACAAGTCTCCCAAATTAAATCATTATTTTCCAGTTACAGCCTATCTTCAAAGGAAAATTTCAAATGAGGTTAAAAACATAGATTGGGGCTTCCCTGGTGGCGCAGTGGTTGAGAATCCACCTGCCGATGCAGGGGACATGGGTTCATGCCCCGGTCCGGGAAGATCCCACATGCCGCAGAGCGGCTGGGCCCGTGAGCCATGGCCGCTGAGCCTGCGCGTCTGGAGCCTGTGCTCTGCAACGGGAGAGGCCACAGCAGTGAGAGGCCCACGTACCGCAAAAAAAAAAACCCACAAAAAACAAAAACATAGATTGGCCTTTTGTAAACAATCAGAAAATTATACAAGTTTTAAAAATATAGAATTTTGGGACTTCCTTGGTGGAGCAGTGGTTAAGAATCCACCTTCCAATGCAGGGGACATGGGTTCGAGCCCTGTTCCAGGAAGATCCCACATGCCGCGGAGCATCTAAGACTGTGCGCCACAACTACTGAGCCTGCGCTCTAGAGCCCGCGCGCCACAACTACTGAGCTCACGCGCCACAACTACTGAAGCCTGCGTGCCTAGAGCCCGTGCTCTGCAACAAGAGAAGCCACTGCAAATGAGAAGCCCCGCACACCGCAATGAAGAGTAGCCCCCGCTCGCCGCAACTAGAGAAAGCCCGCACGCAGCAATGAAGACCCAACACAGCCAAAAATAAATAAATAAAATAAATTTATTAAAAAAAATATATATATATAGAATTTTATCTTTAAAGTGCTAAACTGAAGAAAGTAAACATTCTACTTCATAGGCGGTAACACAATAGTCTTCACCTAAAACAAAAGGACAACTTCTCAACTTAATTTCTCATCAAGCACAGGAAACAAAGAAGTATGTGTCTACATGTATGTATGCACAAATGCATTGCATGTGCAAGTGTGTATGCATTATGCATATGTGTATGCATGCACATATGTAACCATTTATGATTCAGACCCTGCCTAAACCATTTATAAGGCAGTTTTTTTTTTTATAAGGCAGTTTTCTAAGGAAAAAATAGAGAATGAGAGAAACATCTTGGGTTATATTGGTTTGAATGACCACTGTTTAGGAAAAAATATAGAATAAATGAATTGATGCTAAAATACATTTGCTCTACCTTTTAAGATTTTTTTGGATTTTTAAAACAATTAGTAAGGAAACAAAGCCTAAAAATTGATTTTTGGAAAAAAATAATTCAAGTCTTGGTAAGACAATAAATATGGGACTGGCTTGTTATGTGCAGGGAGAGGCAAACAGAGACACACTGCCAAGGAAATCAAGTCTAAATCATGATGGTGTGGAACTCCGCAATTCGTCTTGTCACTGTCCTCACTCTTGTGACTAAGTTCATGCTGCCGTTTTAATAAGCAACCATCACATTTGAAGACTAAAAGAAATGCTCTTCCTTACCTGCTGGCGCCCGAAAGTGACAAAGAAAGAAAACTGGGAACGCTGGTGTTGGCGCCGTCTCGGTCATTCCCAGAGATGGTCTATGTCTCCCATTTCTTTCCAGAAACTCTCAGAGAACATACTACTATCTTTGGGGCAGGTTATAGAGTTTGGGGTAGCCCAAAGAAAAGGCAAGGCTTTGAAAAAGGAAAGTGATATAAGAACAGGCATGCAAAGCAAAATTATCTGAGGATTTTCTAAAAGATTAAGGAAAAGACCAAAATGCCTAGTTACAGGCAGGCAAGATTAGAGGTAACAAAAAAGAGTCTGACGGGGCTTCGCTGGTGGCGCAGTGGTTGAGAGTCTGCCTGCCAATGCAGGGGATACGGGTTCGTGCCCCGGTAAGGGAAGATCCCTACATGCTGCGGAGCGGCTGGGCCCGTGAGCCATGGCCACAGAGCCTGCGCGTCCGGAGCCTGTGCTCCGCAGCTGGAGAGGCCACAACAGTGAGAGGCCCACATACCGCAAAAAAAAAAAAAAAAAAAAAGAGTCTGAGACAAATTTTGGTGAAGTCTGTATCAGAAATCTGTCCTGGTAAAGGGTCACTCGCTAGGACCTCCACTCATCCCACCGTGTGCAGGCAGTCAGCCGCTGGAGAGCCCAGAGAGAGAGAAAGACTGGAGGGAACGTCAGCGGTGACGGTAGGAGGACCCAGGAAGGACAGAACCGGCGGCAGCCATGGCAAAACAAGCCATTCCCACTGGAATTGTCCTTCTAACAAAAAATCTCCCATTTTTCCAGAGGAAGATTCCATTTTCCATGTGCATGATTCCCTGTCTGCTTCTGTGAAATCTCTACTTATTATAAGGTCCCCAAGTACCACCTTGCGCTGATAACATATGAGAATCTCCAGATACAACTAGGGAATACCAATAAAATAACTGGAAATAGCTTTCATTTTTTACATCTTTTTGTATATAAGGGTTATTTGCAAGCAAATAAACAGGAAATAGATTTTAAAAGATGAAACATTGGCATAATCCATAATTCAGAAGACATCAACTGTCACAATCTCTACCCATTCGTAAGAACACTTTCAGAAAGACGTGGTAAATCCTTGTGATATAAAGAGAATGGTGGCTACCAGGTTCTGGATTACAACTGGCTTTCCACTGCTCACAGCATAAATGCTTTCAGCGATGCTGGCACAGTGGATCTCTTCTCCTTGAAATGTTTTCTTCACGTGGCTTCCAGCACAACAGGCTCTCCTAGTTTCCCTTCAACTTTATTTCCCCTCCTGATCTTCTCTGAGTCTCAACCCCAGCGCTCAGTCCTTGGCGCTCTCCCATTCCACCTGTACTAGCTCTCCTGGTGATCTTACCTGGTCTCCGACCCAGAATATCACCTGTTCTCTAGCGAGTGCAGTTCATTAGGCTTCCTTTGAGCTCCAGACTTCTCCCACATGCAACAGCCTACTTACCTGTTCACTCAATGTCTAATGAGCATCCTGAACATAACATAACCAAAACTGAACGTTTTACTTTGCCCCCAGATACACTCCTTCCCAGTTTTTCTGTTCTCAGTGAATGTTGCCACCATGCATACAGTTGCTGCAGCCAAAAACTAGAAATCAAACTTCATTCCTCTTTCCTTCTCACTGCCATCCATCAGCAAATCCAGCTGGTTATCTTCACAACATATTCAGAAGCTAACCACCTCTCCCCACTTCCAATGCTACCACCTTAAGACCAAACCAGCATCTCCTGAATGGACAACCACAACTGACCCCTAACGGGTCTCCTGCTTCTTCTCCATCCTTCCCACAATCGACTGTGCTCACTCCATCATGCCTGTTACCTGTTTACCTGTTACCTCTCTCGCTTCCACTATGACCAGCTACCCTGGACTAAGCTAACATCTGAGGATTTTCAGAACCCCTACATTTGCCTCTGTGTGGAATGCTCTTCTCCCAAACCTTGATGAGATTTCGTCTGTCCCCTCGTTTATCCCTGCTCACATGTCAGCTTTTCAGAGCCCTTCGCTGAGGTGCCCGTGCAGAAGGGCCTACCCCGTCCTCACACCACGGTCTCTATCCCCTCCCTGCTCTTTCCTTCACAGCACCTAGAACTCCTGAAGCTCTATTTTGTCAATCATTTGTAAGATTCATGAGGACAGAGGCCTCTGTCTGTCTTACTCATCCCTGCTGCCCAATACCTAGTTCAATGCCTGGCACATGGCAGATACAAAGAAATATCTGTAAGCAAGTTTGGATAAATAAAGGAGATGTGCACGGCTGATTTCACATTGGTCTTAGAACTAGTATATACAACTGGTTAAGTGGCTGACAACAACTTTCCCATTCCAACTATTCTAGTTCACACCCCTCTCCTTCTCCTGAACTATAATAGTTCTTACCATTCAGAAACCATATAATTTCATATTCAATTTTGTTTAATTCATTTAATCCAAATATTTGTGAATACTATGTGCAAAGCATCGCCTGGGACACACAAAAGTACATGAAAAATAGACATAATTTGATCCTGAAAAAGAATACAATTAATTTGAGGTTAAAGAAGAAAAACACAGATATAGCCTCATAGTTTTGACTATTCATGTGTGACCCACGGCAGTGATTGCCACCATTCTATCTTCCAGGTCACTTACCCATTCTTCTGCCTCAGTTATTCTGCTACTGATTCCTTCTAGTGTATTTTTCATTTCACTTATTGCATTGTTCATCTCTGTTGGTTTGTTAATTCTTCCAGGTGTTTGTTAAACATTTCTTGGATCTTCTCGATTTTTGCCTCCATTCTTTTTCCAAGGTCCTGGATCATCTTCACTATCATGATTCTGCATTCTTTTTCTGGAAGGTTGCCTACCTCCACTTTATTTAGTTGTTTTTCTGGGGCTTTACCTTGTTCCTTCATCTGGGACCTAATCCTCTGCCTTTTCATTTTGTCTGTCTCTCTGTGACTGTGTCTGCCCTCTGGTGGATGAGGCTATCTAAGAGGCTTGTGCAAGCTTCCTGATGGGAGGGACGGGTGGTGGGTAGAGCTGAAATATGCATGGCATACTTGGGGCAAGTGAAGAGACGAGTGTGAATAAAGTAAAACATGTGAGGCTGTGTGATGGCTTACTTCACATGTCAACTTGAGGGGAAACTTGATTTCTGGGAGGTGTTTCTAGATGAGATTAGCATTTGGATCAGTGGACTCAGTGGAGGAGATGGCCCTGCTCAATGTGGGTGGGCACTATCCAATCCATTCAGAGCTTGAATAGAACAAAAGGTGGAGCAAGGAAGAATTCACCTGTTTTCCTGTATCATTATTTGAGTTGGGATATCTCATCTCTCCTTCCCTCGCCCTCAGCCTCCCATTGACTCCTCTGGTTCTCAGGCCTTCAGACTTAGACAATCACTCCACCAGCTCTCCTGGGTCTCCAGCTTGCAGATGGCAGACTGGGGGACTTCTCACCCTCCATAATCATGGGAGCCAATTCCTTATAATAAATCTCTTCATACATAAATATATATATGAAATATGTATGAGTATCTCCTATGGGTTCTATTTCTCTGGAGAATCCTAACACAGGCTAGATGGTTAGAAGGACCAAACCATTAGGGCCTTGAGAGCCAGTGTGAAGTGGAAGACACTGAGGATCACTGTGGGTTCCTGAAGAGCAGAGCGACCATGACAAAATGCCGGATGGACCTGTCATGGTTAGAACAGAGGCTCAAAATCCAGACAGGGAGAGCACCACTGCAGACAAGCAGCAATCTGACCAGCATAGCAGCACAAACCCCTCTCTCTCCCTCTACCGGCCCACAGGCGCCAGCCTTAATAAGAAGCCCCTCTCGGCTTCCTTAAAGTCGGCTGCCCTCCACCTCACCTGTGAGCACAGCATCAAAAGCATAAAACTCAACTGGAGATCTTACCTCAAAAGGCTAGGCTACATGTTAAAACCCCAGAAGTTCAGAGTCTAAAAGAACCTTCAGAGACCCAACATCCTTAAATTCACGGATGGATAACCGGGGGTCCAGAGAAATTAAGCCCAACATTGCACTGACAGTTCATGGAGTAGCAGGACCAGAACACTGGGGTCTGACTTACAGTCCAACCTCCGCTCTCTTTTTTGAATGGGCAAATTAAATGGCCATTTTCATGTTTCTGAACAAAGTGACTTTAGATGCCTTAAAAATAAAGTTTCTTTGTACATTATCTCTTTGGGGACTTTGTTGGGGAATCTCACTTCTAGACCCCAAGAAATGTTGTCATTTGCCCTGCCTTCCTGGGCCTTAATAACTAAGGACAATTCAAAGGATAGACATGCTTCTGTCTCAGGGCTCTGTCTGGCTACGAGGCTGTCCCAATAAAAAACCCAGAAGGGAATGCAGAACCACACTGCAGTATCGCAACACTCATCAGGTCAAAGCCATTCACTTCGAGGGCTTGCTTAACCAGGCAAAAACAAATGATAATAACAGAAAAACCCTTTCCACATAAATGTAATGTTATATGGACCCAAAGTCCACCAGTTCTGGAGTTTTAAATAGGATCTTTCAGTCCAAACACTTAACACTGCCAAAAAACGGTGGCACAAACAAGACTGTGCATAAACAATGACTAGGCAAAACAAATTTATCTAAAGAGATTATCTTCAATAGTTAAGCCAAAAATGAAAACAACTATTTGGAGTGCAATCAATTTATATAAAATTTAGAAAAAAATAACAAGACAGCCAAATGTTTCCTATCATTTCTAGACACTGTTTCTGATAAGGCAAAGGGTGATGGCCTTGAAGCTGGTTGGGTTCCCCAGACTTCTGTTCTGCTCTGCCCCCCTGTGGACTGGGTGAAGGGGCTGGAACCTGCATCTGCACCGCCTCGGGGCTTTCTGCGCACCTTCTCACTGAACCCTCAAAGCTTAGGGACCAGAGGCTCACAGGCATCATCTGAATTACTTCTCCTCGTTTCACTCTGAAAATGATGCAATGAAACATGAAACAAGGCCCATCTTTGCATTCCCGCTGCTGGCTTATGAGACCCACCCGCTCACTCAAACATCTGCCAAGTGCCACGCCAAGCTCTGTTGTTTCCAAGGTGGGTAAGTCATGGCCCTGCCCTCCGGGAGTTACACTCCAGTGACATGCAGACAAGGAAGAGCTAAACATAGTAAGCCCCAGGTGCAGAGCCACGGCACAACAGAGGGAGGGATGAGCTCTCCCAGAGCTGGAGGTGAGAAGCGGCCAGGGAGGGGTCGCTAAGGAGGGGGTGCTTAGACTCCGGTGTGAAAGGTACACTGGTGGTTCACCAGGTGAAAAGGGGTGGGGAAGGGCGTGTTCTATGCAAAGAAAATGGAGAACACAAAGGCCCGGAGGCAGAGACACAATGGCACCCTGGAGGAACTGCAGGCACTGTAAATAACCGGATTTCACATGGATAAAAATGCACTGTTGATCATTTTTTTATTTGTTTTTGTTTGGGGGAGGCAATGAGAAAACAGAATCACGCACATGTCACCTCCCAATTGCTATCAATAACCCTTCCCCATATCACTCGACAAAATGTTAAAGCAGACCCCTCAGTAGTCACGTATTTGGCCATAGCCCCTGCACCTTTGTTGCGGTTTGGTCTCCAGCTGTCTTGGCCTCCACGTCCAGGCAGTACTGTGTTACGGAAGAAGCCCAGGTTTGGAAGCAAAGGAAGCTGAATTCAAGATCCAGCTCTGCCACGTCTTAGCAGAGCAACCCAGGAAGGTAGCAGCTCTTCCTGAGCTTCCATTTCTCCATCATTAGATACCTCTCCCACTTAAACTACAGAGATTAGTGATATAACTAGTATAATACCTGGCATGTAATAGGTGTTCCATCAATATCAATTTCGTTCCCTTTCTTATTCAATACTGCACATTCAATACTGCCAGAAAGAACCTTGCACAGAACCTCACACAGCGCCTGGTCCCTGTAAACTGCTGAGGCCAAGTCCAGCACCAAACCCCAAACCCCAAGGGACCCCTTCTTTCCACCCTGCCCTTCATCTTCAAGAGATTTCTGTGGATTTAATCAACTGGCTTGATCCTACTAAGCCACAGACCCAATGACAAGAGTTAATAGAAACAACATACCATAAGGACAAAGAACATTCGCTACATGAAATCATTCTTAAAGGTCGTGAGGATGAGAACAGATAAGCAATGCAGCTGTGAGCTGGTAACTATCCTGCAGAGTGCTGTTATAGTGTTCTCTCCTTGAAAAGAAAGAGAAGAAAAATCATTCATGGTTACTTTTATTTTATTTTATATATATATATATATATTTTTTTTTTAATAAATTTATTTTTTTGGCTGTTGGGTCTTCCTTTCCGTGCGAGGGCTTCCTCTAGTTGCGGCGAGCGGGGGCCGCTCTTCATCGCGGTGCGCGGGCCTCTCACTGTCGCGGCCTCTCTTGTTGCAGAGCACAGGCTCCAGACGCGCAGGCTCAGTAGCTGTTGCTCACTGGCCCAGCTGCTCCGCGGCACGTGGGATCTTCCCAGACCAGGGCTCGAACCCGTGTCCCCTGAATTGGCAGGCAGATTCTCAACCACTGCACCACCAGGGAAGCCCCATGGTTACTTTTAGAGTTGAGACAGTAAATGTTTGGCCCCAAATTTACCATGAATCAAAGATAATTTTGCATTTAGTCAGTGTACCCTGACCAATATTTTTAATTCTACCATCACTAAACTTATATCATTAGGTAAAATAAGTGAGTTCACTGGAGACGTAACAACTCCTGGGATCTCTGAAGGGAAGAGTAAGTCCCAGACTGAGAAGTAATGACCCTGGGGTAGAGGAAGGGGCAGGGACAGGTCTGCCTCCGAGGGACAAGAGCAGGGGACACCGAGGCCAGGAGAGTTAGAACACGCACCGCTTGCCTTGTGACCCAGCTGAACCCAACGCTCCTCATAAGAACAAGCAAAGCCACCAAAATTGAGGGCCCAGTGGAAGATGGGTTATGATCTAAGAGGGGCTATTCCTCTATCTACGCTAGGATCCATCTTGAGTTGGAATGGCCAAAAGATGAGAGGACAGGACAGGCTACAATTGAGACTGAAAAGGAGGATTGAGGGTGGAACCAGTCCTCCTCAATACCAAATCATTAGGCCTATTTTTCCTTTTATATCTAGTGTTAAGAATTTAAAAAATTGGCTAAAACAGGCAACTGGAGGCAGGAGAGAAATAAAACAAGCTGTCAGGAAATTATCCACGCTGGCCCAACAGCCATTCTGCATCGATTTTCTAATATTTTACACTCATAAACTTTCACTTATTCATTCAATAAATAACTATTTATTGAGTCTTTTCTATGTGACAGCATTGTTCCAGTTGCTGGGATACTTCCTGCATTCACAGAGTCTACATTCCAGTGGAGGGAGACAGATAAGCAGTAAACATGAGAAATAGGTTACATGGCATGTCAGAAGGTGACATGTGCTACAGGAAAAAGAAACACCAGAGCAGGGTGGTGGGCCCAGAATGCAGGGGCTGGGGGGTGACCAGTTGTAAACGGGGTTCAGGAGAGGCCTTGTTGAGACAGCGAAGGAGTGAGCATGCTGCTATCTGGGGGATAACCTTCCAGCGCAAAGGGTTATATGGTGGAAGGCTTCCTGGCACGTTCATAGAAGAGCAAGGGCATCAGCATGCATGACGCAGGACGTGCCAGAAGGCGGTGGGACCTTGTAGCTGCTTTACAGGCTTGGCTTTAACCATGAAAGAGAGGGAGCTGATGAATGTGTTTTTTTTTTTAACTCTTTATATTGAAAATAGCTGCAGAGAGGTGCCATGTGCCCATCACTCAGATTCCTTCAATGGGCAACATTTTCCATAACTGTAATGCATCGTCAAAACCAGCAAATATCTTAAATAGGAGTCACTAGACTGACTTCGAGTTGTTGTGTGCACTTGTGTCTGTCTGGTGTATCTCCGTGTCCTGGTCTGTGGCACTTTCCCACATGTAGATTCACAGAACACAGGACCATTCTGCCACCACAAAGGCGCTCCCCCTCCTGCCCCTTTGCAGTCCCCCTCCCCCGCCACCTATCATCTGTTCTGCACTCCTGTGACCTCGTCATTCGGAGAATGTCACAGAAATGGAAGCACACTGTGTGCAACCTTTTGAGACTGTCTCTTTTCACTTAGCGTAATACCCTTGACACCCAGTCAGGTTGCTTTATTCCCTTTTTACTGCTGAGTTGTCTTCCCTCTACGCATGTACCAGTCTCACCAGGGACCTACTGAGGAACATGTTGAGTTGTTTCCAGTTCGGGGCTTTACAAATAAAGCTGCCAGCCCAACAGCCACTCTGTATCAACTGTCTGATATTGTTTACACTTACAAACTTTTATTCATTCAGTCAATCGATATTGAGTCCTCTCTCTGTGCCAGCATTGTTCTAGTTGCTGGGATTTGCGTGCAGGCTTTTATGTGGACACAAACTTTCATTTCTCTAGGACAAATGTCAAGGAGTGCTACTGCTGGGTCATACAGTAAGTCTATGTTTAGCTTTTTAAAACAGGTAGATTGATTTCCAGAGTGTCTGTACCATCCTGCATTCTCACCAGCAATGCATGACCAATTCAGCATTTCTACATCCTCAGCAGAATTTGGGTTGCCAGTAACTTTTATTCTAACAAGCATGTTCTAGTGTCTCCCTGTGGTTTTAATTTGCACTTCCTTAGCAGCTAATGATGTTGGACATCTTTTCATGTATTCATTTGCCATTCATATATCTTCTTGGAGGAAATGTCTATTCAAGTCTTTTTCCCATTTTCTATTTGGATTATTTGTTTCCTTATTGTTGAGATTAGAAAATGCTTTATATATTCTGGATATAAGTCCTTTGTCAGATATGAGATTAGAAAAAGTTTTCTCCTAGTCAATGGCCCCATCATTTCATTCTATTAACAGGATCTTTTAAAGAACAGAGTTTTTAATTTTTATGAAGTCCAATTTATCCACTTTTTCTTATATGGATCATGCTTCTGCTGTTGTGTCTAAGAACTTTGCCTAATCCTAAGTCTCTTCAAAATTTTAAAATGTTATATTTAGATCTATGGTCTACTTGGGGTTAATTTTTATATAAAGTGTGAGGTTTGGGTCAAGATTTATATTTTTGACTACTGTTGTCCAATTGTTCCAGAACCGTTTGTTGAAAAGGCTGTCCTTCCTCCATCAAATTGCTTTTGCATCTCTGTCAAAAGTCAGAAGTATCTGCATGGGTCTACTTCTGGTTTCTCTACTCTGTTCCATTGATCTACGTATACGTCTCTTTGCCAGGACCACGCTTTCTTGATTACTGCAGCTATATCCAAAGTCTTAAATTGGGTGGTGTCATTAGCCACTGAAGGGTTTGAATAGGAAAGTGATAGGATCTGACATCTTAAAATAGCACTCTACTACCAAAAATACACAGTCAGGGGTGAGGGTCACCAGGCTGGAGGTGATGGTGCTTGAGCAGGGAGCCAGCGTAGAGGGGGAAAGATTAGTTGGATTCTGACTCCTTTATAAAAGTTGAGCCCACAGAATGTTCTGGGGGATTCAGTGTGGGTGTGAGAGAGACAGAAGGATCAGACATGACCCCAGGGTTTTCGACCTGAGCAAATGGATGGAAGTGTCATCACTGAGATAGGGAAGGTGGCAGCAAGATGTGTGAGGGAAGGTCAGTTCAGTCTTCAACACGTTGTGCCTGAGAGGCATGTTAGAGATCTGAGTGGAGATGCGAAGTGAGTTGCGGATACAAGAATCCTGAGTGTAGGAGAGGCATCTTTGTGACCTGGAGATAGAAATCCAGGAGCTGTCAGCACATTTAAAGTTGTGACACTGGATGAGACGGCTGAGGGAAAGTGGAAAACACTGGGCCCCGGGGCCTCCGACACTGCAGGATGAGACAGAACATCCCCTTTTCTGGTAGAAGACATTGGGCGGCGACCTGAAGAGGGTGGTGAAAGGAGGGCACACCAGGCAGAAGGAAAACTGCACAAAGGTCTTAAGGCAGAAACAAGCCTGATTTGTTAGGGACACAGAAAGGTGTGGAGGGCAAGGCAACAGTGTTACCAGCTGAGGTGGGAGAGGAAGGAAGGGGCCAGATCACGCAGAGTTTGTTACACCATGAGAGAGATGGCATTTTATTCTAAATGCATTGGGAAGCCATGGAAAGGGACTAAGCAGAGAAATGACAAGTCTGTTTCTACAAAATGAAGTTTTTTTATGTTCTTCTACAAATCACATTCTTTAACATAATAACAACATACATTGACTGAACTGAAAACTCATAAATCAATAACCAATGTGATGGAACCACTGAAATCCTGAAGACTATGTCAGGAAAGGGGCTCTGAAGAGGAAGACAGTCTAACAACTAGAGCCACAAGAAAGGAAGGTGAAGACGGACAACGGTATGAAGGAAGGAGGGAGAGACCCTTCCTGAGGCCCCCAGGAACCACGTGTAAGTGAGACGGGGACTTTGGCAGACAAGCAAACACAGTACCACCCACAACTCAGAGGGCAGGACCGAAATCAGCTGGGGGGGGGGTGGGGGGGGTGGGAAGGAGAGGGCAGGGGATTAGCTAAATCCACAGAAGGATTTCATCAGAGCAGTAACCTCATCAGATTTCCATTCAGAACAAGCCCTTCCAGGCCAGTTATTTAAGAGGCCTTTAGAAAACAACATTTAACCTCTGCACGCATGCCCAACAATCTCTTTCTTGAATGAAATAATACAGATTCTTAAAATCATGCAGATGTCATCTGTGTTAGTAACAAATGGCATCCTTGAAGACTCCTTCAGAACTTTCTCTACTTAAAAACTCCCCATGGGCAACTGGAATGGCTGTTTTCTCCACCTTCTAGAAGGCAACACAGTAAAACGACAGCAGATGGGGAAAAAAGCACATTTTAGCCCTTTGACCTTCCAAAGGTTTTCTTTTTATTCTTTTACAACTTCCCTTTACTTTCTCCCTGGTTCCTATGGAGAACCCTGGATATGGGGGTGGGGGGGAATCTCAAAGCAAATAACAGCAGCTGTGTACCAACTGGATGTCTGTTTTCTTTTAAAGCTGTACTAGTTATCTTAGGTCCCCTGCCCTAGTCACAGAGTTACTGTTTTCCACTTTCCCTCGGCCATCTCATCCAGTGTCACAACTTTATATGTGCTCACAGCTCCTGGATTTTTTCAACATCTAAATTCTCACATTCACCATTGTGAGATGAGGCTCTGATGCCTATTTACCCAAGATGCCTGAACCACCTTTACCACCAAGGATCCCTTTACATTTTCCTCCTATGGATTTCATATTTTCTGAGGTTTATTTACCAAACTATGTATGTTAAATAATAATAACTTTTCCATTTCACACTCATCAAAGACATATTTGCAACTGCAGCTTTATAGTAGTATAAGATTCAGGATATTATCAAACTTCCTTGAAAAAAACAAAGGCACTTGGGATTTTAGCACTAAATATGACAGTCCTACCAACAGTAAAGATGTAGGGTCCTCTGTGTTTTTCAAAATTAAGGACACTGAGTTTCAAGCACCCACACTCTCCTCCTGGCTCCCCAGGGCACTGAGGTCCCCCAGGCTTGGAACCACTCGTCTCTGCAAAGCAGGCAGCCATGTTCAAGGAAAACAACAAAAAGTAAGTCCTTAAAACAAAACCTGCTATAGAGAATCCTGCCTAAGACTCAAAAGGCAAAAGTGAGTCAGAAGCCAACAGCTTTGTAAGGCAGAATGCTGTTAAAGAACATCTAAGATGCAGATACAGAGCATCAGAATCCCAAGATCACCAGAAAAAGTTCTACAGAAACAAGTTTCCATTTTGATCATGTAAAGGAGGACAACTTGACACAAAATATTATGCTTTATAGTATTTTTCAGGAAGGTGTCTATTTCACAAATTAAACATGTAAAGACTTGAACTGAAAGCAAGTTAATATTACTGCCATCAATTATGTGATATTTTCTTCTCATGTTCCACAGCACTCATAAAACCTGAATAAATGCTACTGCCCAAATCACAGAAAGGGAAAAGCAAACCATTTTTCTCCCTGGCCCCAAATGCCTGCATTTTCATTCAAAGTTCTACAGTCGTTAACCTTGCTAATGATTTAATCAGAAATGACAAGACTCAAATTCACAAATATAAGTTCAAAAACTACAACTCAGAATTGAAAAACAAAACCCACCTACTTCAAAATACGTAGGCAGGGACTTCCCTGGTGGCACAGTGGTTAAGAATCCGCCTTCCAATGCAGGGGAAACAGGTTCGATCCCTGGTCCCGGAAGATCCCACATGCCGCAGGGCAACTAAGCCCGTGCGCCACAATTAGTGAGCCTGCACTCTAGAACCCACGAGCCACAACTATTGAGCCCACATGCCACAACTACTGAAGCCCACGCGCCTAGAGCCCGTGCTCCACAACAAGAGAAGCCACCGCAATGAGAAGCCCGCGCAGCACAATGAAGAGTAGCCCCCGCTTGCCACAACTAGAGAAAGCCCACGCGCAGCAACAAAGACCCAACGCAGCCAAAAATAAATAAATAAAATAAATAAATTTTCAAAAAATACGTAGGCAACAAGGCTCATAATCTCATAGATCAGTGTCAGATAGTAACTGAACACCTGCTGCTATTGAGATTGCCAGTAGTAAGGAGCCAATCTTCCCTCTCAGGTGTCTACCCTTCTCTGGAAAACAAAACAGCTTTATAAGGCTATTATTTCAGGAGACGGAGCTCACTGCACAACTGAGAAACTTCACTTGTGTTCTTGCCCAGAGGGTATAATTTTTATAATGCTCTCCTGTTTCAACATCACCTGCCAGATTTTCACCTTCACCTAAAATCTCATGTTAGCACTCAGCTGCATGATGCTACAGAAAGAAAGCCACACCCCACGCTGACCTGTACAGGTATAGGAGTTTGCATTTACTGTGAAGACCATACACCTGCCATTGTGTTATATGTTTAACCAGCATTATTTTGTTTCTTATCATAACCCCTCAAAGTTGGCACTATTGTCATCCTCCCATTTTACGTTAAATAAGGCATATGAGGCATAGAGAGCGTAGGCACAGACTAGGACCCCCTTCCATCCATCACAGTATATATACTGTCTCAACGTGAATACAGACATGCATATAGATCTATGATATATACGGAGATCTAGCCCATAATGAAAGTTCACTATTTAGAGGTAGGAAGGCAAAAAACAAAAAAAAAAACTTCTTTCATATTTGGGTAAGTTAGGGAAAGTAGAATCTTCTTTAGTTACCACGCAAAGGCTTCATGAATTTCTGGAGCTTTTAAATGATGGAAGAAAGGGGGCAGGGCAAGGGGGGAGAAACATATCTTCTGGGCTCCTTTCTCTGTGTCAAAAGAAGGGATGAGATAAATAGCACTGCCCTAACAACGGAACAGGAGGAATCTAGGAAGAAGTGAAGATTCTGGCAGAGCGCCCTGCAGGTCTCTGAAGGAGATGTGTGTTGAAGATGCAGTAAGCCACTGGCAGGGAATCCTAGGATGGCTAAGCTGGGGCAGGAAGCCAAAGCCCAGGACACTGCATTAATCAGAGATGGCCACAAAAAGTGAACACAGATACTGAAAACAGTGAATAGAACGTATGTCCCCTAAAAGTAGAATCAGATGCTCTGGGGAGGCTGGCACCGCCGATGACCAGCTAGAACAGGCTGCAGGAGCCTCCTCCTCGCTGCATACCTTCATCCTTCTGATCGGTCCCATTTCACAATGTCAGCCACTGTCCTGTTCTACCTTAATCCAGACCAGCTCCGGGAGCCGGTCTGCCACCGCTGATGTTAGGCCCTACTCACCAGAGTCGATGCCTGACGCCTCACACGGCCACTCCGGGTCCACTCCCCACCGCTGAACTAGACTCTGGCTGATACAGCACAGCTTTGTGTGTAATCCCTGCCCGTGCATTGTTTTCTGTGTTATTCCTGCTTCCTCAAACGGAAACTTCAGAGAATAGAACTGATATCTCTTCCTCTCGAGTTCCACAGTCTCCACTATAAGAACTCAGCAGATACAGGATCACTGATCAAAAGGAAGGGCGTGAGTGAGTACCAGAGAGCAGTGGTGTCAGATAGGCTATTCTGGGGAGTTTCTACCAAGAAGCAATTAAGAAAAGTTTAGTTTATAGGAACCGCTGTAAACTTGTTTTTATGTATCTCACTATAAACAGTAGTTTTGAGTTATCTTGCTATAAGTATTAGTTATCAAATATTAGTGATAAACTCGGCTCATCGCGTTTTTCTTGAGAGATGTTCTCCCCAAGCTACTTTTAAAGAAAGAGTATTGAAAACTGAGTGAAAAATAAAGGAATTTGCTGTCAGCTGATTCACCCATTGAACAGCTCTTCCCGTTTCGCTTAGAAAACCTTGTGCAATTCCTTTTCTGCCTCATAAGAATGAAATGTAAATGGTTTATAGTAAAGCTTAATCATCTTCTCTTCCTTATCTCCTGAGAAATGTACCCATAAAAGTTATGCAAAATGTATCTTAGGGCAGTGATTCTTGACTAGCAGTGACTTTGTTGTCCCCAAGGGGACATTTGGCAATAGTTGGAGACATTTTTGGTTGTCACAACGGGGGGAGGGGGTGATACTGGCATCTGGTGGGGGGAGACCATGGAGGCCCCCTGTACAACACAATGAATAGGACAGACCCCACAAAAAAGAAAGAAAAAAATGGCAAAGCTTCATAACATAAAATATCCTATTATTTTATAAATGCTATTCTTTTTTATAGACACAAATAAAGCACACAATGGATCTTAAAATTCTACAATTACATATACCATGGGAAGGGGGAAGGAACAGTTTTAAGCAGACATCTGGTATCAATTAGAACTGACGTTATGATGCAGGATTATTAGTTCAAGAGTCTCTAATAGCAAATAAGCTCTGTAGCTCAGCAGAAGGAACAGGACAGATCAGATCTGACCCCCTACTATAAACCACTCTTAACCAGATCAGGACACTATTTTATCTTCCGGCACATCACCTGAGGACAATTTAACAATAATATATCTTACTAATAACCATCAACTTCAATCTTTAAAAAAATTTTCTTTTTAAAACATTCTCTACAAAACCAATGTCCTTTGATATAAATTGTGATCCAGCTCAGACCAGGTCTCTATCTTCATTTTCCTCACAAACTATGTAGAAAATTCCCATCACTAAGCATTCCTGTCTATTGTCTGGGGAAATGAAGGAGAGCAAGTGTTACATGAAGATTTATGACTGAAACTCCCCCACAGTGATATAACACAGCCAGATGCAGCAAAGGAAAACTCCTTAGAATTTATTGCAAAAATTATAATCAACGCAAAGAATCTCATCAAAGAAATGTTTTCCTCAAAGTTAAGCAAAGTTACTTTACAATTCCCAAAGCTGCTTAAGGATGAAGTCGCACTGGCATTTTTCACTTCTCTGTCCCTCCCCCTTGCTCCTCATCAAAGCCACACACATACCCCCCCGCTCACTCGTAGGAGTCCACTACTGTACCTCACCGAAGTCGTCACTGGATACCTTAAATATCACTGGGCGCCCTCTAGGTGAACAGCGGGTGGGTGGGCGTGGATGGTGGGGTGGGCTTGTGGATGCCAGGGGGAGAGCCGGCGCAGACCACACCTGGACCTCCGAACTCAAGGTCCCCTCTTGTGGGATCCCACAGCTCTCAAGGTGGGTGGTCTCCAGCCGGCTCCAATCAGGAATCCACTCCAGGAATAATAAGTGGGACGACCCCTGTCCTAGATGAAGACCTGGTCTATGCACACTCAAGGATAAAAAGGATCTTCAAAAATCCTTCCGTAGTTGCGCTCTCTCTTAGGAAGACAGCTCCAGATGAGATTTTGTTTCCCACGAAGTGCGAAGTGGTGCTCTCCTACATGCCCGCGAAGGGTCTCGGGAGACAGTTTCTGCCCTACAAGGGCTGCTAAATTGGTTCACCTGGTCGCGGCAGTGGCTTATGCACCTCCAGGTGTGAACACGCGGGCGCGCAGCCTCAGGTGTACAAACTCGGGGTCCGCTCCCAGGTGTACAGACTCAGGGGGTGCACACACAAGTATGCAGACGCGGGGAGCAGCTCCCAGGTGTGCAAAGCCGGGTGCGCACGCACTGGTTAGCACACTCAGGTGCGCACATAGAGCCGGGCAGGTCAATCCCCCCACGCTGCGAACGACAAGTCTCAACAGGGAACCCCCAAACTCCAGTCGGCATCCTGCCTCCACCAACTCACCTCCTCCAAAAATTTGGTCAAATCGTACACCTTGTAATGCAGGATCAACCAGGTGCTCTTGCTGTGGTTGTGCTTCTGGATCTCTTCCAGGGTATAGTACTTCACGGCTTTGTCGGACTCCTCTGCCATTTCGGAACGCGGCGAGCCTCAGGCCCTAAAACGAGCAGCGCAGCCGGGCGGAGTTCAACCGGCGTCTCCGCTAACTTACCCCGGGACATTCCCCACTGCGCTACTCAGCGCCTGGGCAGGGAGGCAGGCACTGGGGTGGGGGTGGGGGGGGAGGTCGAAGCAAGGCTTCCGATGATTGGCCAAAATTCGTGTCACTCAAGGGTCCCGCCCTCGGCCGACACTCCACCAATTCCAACGGGCCGCGCCCAGTTCGCGAGTGTTGATTGGCTGCAGAAGGTGCCCTTCACAGTCACAGCTGTAGGAGCACGCGGAGGGCGGGGCTCCCTTTGTGTCTGCGCAGAAGGCGGTGGCGCGGAGATCCGGCGCCAGGGCCTGAGCCCTCGGGTGTGGGTGTTCGCGGCGGACAAGGCGAGGCGGCCGACGAGGGAGGGTCCGACGGGGCGGGCGCAGAGTCCATCTTGTGCAGGGTAGCGACCCCACATCAAAATCGCCGCTATTTCCCAATCAGGTCAGATCAGGCAGAGCTGGGCGTTAATTTGTAACGAAGTCGTTCCGCTGCGAGGGTCGAGGTGGACTGTTAGTGTGAGAGGAGATGTAAACGAGCCTCGTGGACGGTAAAAGACGCAGTTACCTCGTGTAGCCTCGACAAAACAAGTGTGTTGCCCAGAACAGTGCTCTGTAATTTCCCGACCCATCCCCAGAACTGCCCCATTCTCACAGGATAAACAAACCCAGGGAAATTGTTCTATAAAAGCAAAAACGTCCTTATGTGCGCAGGACATATGTCGCTCTGAAGTTATCCGCTGTTGACCCTGACTAGGCGAGTACTTGTATTAGTGTCTCCTGTCTATTCTCAACAGTATATTGTTTAAGGTAAATCCTAAATAATTGATTGCTCTTGGAATAGAGTCTGGAACAGTACCTCCCCAGCTGGGCACCGATAGGAAGATTTACAAATGTTCTATTTTAAAAAGGCGGGGGAGAGAATTCCAGCATATTAAAAAGTCGTCTGATATTTATTAAGGTCTTTTTCGGCAATGGTATTTAATTCCAAAAAGAACTACACAATAGGTTACACATGTACGTCATCCTCCCAGAAACTAAGCACAGTTCTTCCACACTAGTTGCTGATGAATGTTAGCTTCCTGTCCCCCTGCTTACCTCTTCCATAGGAATGCAAGGCCATGGAAGACATTTTTCCAAACATTCCAAATATAGTCTTTAGCCTTTTCATATGATGGAATACATTGATTTTCAAATACTGCACTAGCTTTGCCTCTCTGAAATAAACCCCACTTGCTTACGATGTATACTTTTTTTATTTGCTTTTTTAAAAAACTGAAGTATAGTTAATATACAATGTTGTGTTAGTTTCTGATGTACAGCAAAGTGATTCAGTTATACATACATATGTATGTTTTTTCATATTCTTTTCTGTTATAGTGTATTACAAGATATTGAATATAGTTCCCTGTGTTATACAGGACTTTGTTGTTTATCTATTATATATATATATAGTTTGTATCTGCTAATCCCAAACTCCTAATTTATCCCACCCCCTTTCCCCTTTGGTAACCATAAATTTGTTTTCTATGTCTGTGAGTCTGCTTCTGTTTTGTAAATATGTTCATTTGTATCATATTTTAGAGTCCATATATAGATGATATCATATGATATTTGTCTTTCTCTGACTTCATTTAGTATGTTAATCTCTAGGTCCATCCATATTGCTGTGTCATAATTTCATTCTATTTTACAGCTGAGTAGTATTCCATTGTACATATGTGTGAGTATATATATATACACATATACCACATCTTCTTTATTCATTCATCTGTCAATGGACATTTAGGTTGATTCCATGTCTTGGCTATTGTAAACAGTGCTGCTTATGAATATTGATTGGGGTGTATGTCTCTTTTTGAATTAGAGTTTTCTCTGGATATATGCCCAGCAGGACTACAAGATCATATGGTAACTCTAGTTTTTTTAAGGAACCTCCATACTGTTCTCCATAATGGCTGCATCAATTTACATTCCCATGGTGTAGGAGGGTTCCATTTTCTCCACACGCTCTCCAGCATTTATTTGTAGACTTATTTGTATTGTTTCTGACCTGTGTGAGGTGATAGCTCATTGTAGTTTTGATTTGCATTTCTCTAATAATTAGAAATGTTAAGCATCTTTTCATGTGCTTATTATCCATCTCTATGTTGCAGAAATATCTATTTAGGTCTTCTGCCCATTTTTTGATTGGGTTGTTTGCTTTTTTGTTATTGAGTTGTATGAGCTGTTTGTATACTTTGGAAATTAATCCCTTGCTGGTCACATTGTTTGCAAATATTTTCTCCCATTCTGTGGGTTGTCTTTTCATTTTATTTATGGTTTCCTTTGCTATGCAAAAGTTTATAAGTTTGATTAGGTCCCATTTGTTTATTTTTGCTTTTATTTCTGTTGCCTTGGGAGACTAACCTAAGAAAATATTGCTACAATTTATGTCAGAGAATGTTTTGCCTATGCTCCCTTCTAGGAGGTTTATAATGTCATGGTTTATATTCAAGTCTTTAAGCCATTTTGAGTGCACTTTTGTGTATGGTGTGAGGGAGTATTCTAACTGCATTGCTTTACATGCGGCTGTCCAGCTTTCCCAACACCACCTGCTGAAAAGATATGTAATTCTTTTTATGTATTGCTGAATTATATTTTGTTAAGAGATTTTCTATCCATATTTATGAGAGATATTGGTGTGTAGTTTTCATTTTATGCATTGTATTTGTCTGGCTTGGCTATCAGAGTAATACTGGCTTCATAGAATGAGTTGTGAAGTATTCCCTTTTCCTCTATTTTTCTGGAAGAGAACGTGTAGAATTGGTGTTACTCTTCTTTAAAAACTTGATAGAATTCTCCAGTGAAATCATATGGGCTGGCAGATGTATTTTTCAGGAAGTTTTAAACTATGAGTTTAATTTCCATAACAGTTATAAGACTATTCAGATCTGTTTCATACTGGGTGAATTGTGGTAGTCTGTACTTTTCGAGGAATTGGTCCACTTCATCTTAATTGTCAAATCTATGTATAGAGTTGTTCATAGTTGTCCCTTATTATCTTTTGATGTCTGCAACGTCTGCAGTGATATCCTCTGTTTAATTCCTGGTAGTAGTAATTTGACCACTCTTCTGGTTGTTATTGTTGTCAGCCTTGCTAGAGGTTTGTCAGTTTTATTGATTTTTTCAAAGAGCTAGCTTTCTGTCTCTGATTTTCTCTATTGTTTTTCCTTTTTTTTTTTTTAAATATCACTGATTTCTGCTCTTTATTGAGTCCTTCTTTCTGCTTGCTTTGGGTTTCTTTCTTTTTTTTTTTTTTTCCCTAGTCTCTTGGGGTGAGAGTTTAGATTATTGAATTGAGACTTTTCCTCTTTCCAAATGCATGCATTTAGTGTTATAACTTTCTTAAATGCTTTAAAAATAGTAAACCAGGGACTTCCCTGGTGGTCCAGTGGTAAAGAATCCGCCTTCCAATGCAGGGGATGCAGGTTCAATCCCTGGTCGGGGAACTAAGATCCCATAGGCCACGGGGCAACTAAGCCCTTGCGCCACAACTAGAGAGAGAAAAACCCACATGCCACAACTAGAGAGAAGCCCTAGTGCCACAATAAAAGATCCTGCATGCCTCAATGAAAATCCCGCGTGCCGCAACTAAGGGCCAACGTAGCCAAATAAATAAATATTAAAAAAAAAAAAGTAAACCAGATTATGTATACTATTTTCCTAACAGTTCCCAGGTCTGCTGAACCTCCCCGTGACTCTGGCAGAGCAATGAGTCTCTTGAGTGCATGGCTACCTCTATAATCCAATGTCAAGACTGATTCAGATTTCAGTCCCAGTTCCAAATAACTCCATAAGTGGTTAAAACAAAACTTTGGTGCCAGTGACCTGGTACTATCCCTGGATTAGTAACTTATCAAATGCATGACTATGACCTAATCAGTTAACTCATCTAAGCCACTGCTTATAAAATGCTTAGCACAGGGTCTGGCACATAGAAACAATCAATAGATTTTAGCAAGTGCTATTATCAATCAAGACTTCCTTATTCTAAAACACAGGTATAAGGAAACATCCTACGTGGAAGGTGCTCCAAGGTGAAGTAAATTTAGGCAAATTTAGAAACAAACAAACCTGAGAAATTAAAGGAACATAAGAATTTATAAACTCTTCCTGACCTCCCCTCCAGCAAAGAAATTTTAATAAACATTTAGAAAACCAACTCTACTCCTAAAGTTCCTCAGGTAAAATATACTGTAGAAAGCACTCAGTCTTTTACCATAAAGCACAAATAAGCAAACGTTATTACATTTTTTATTCCTTTTCTAATTCTTTCTGCCACTAATACACAAGAAACACTTCATCAGCTCTTTCCTTCCCATTGACAAATCATTATATTTGCCATAACCATAGAGAGCAGGTTCCCTCTTAACAAATGGGCACTCTTAAAAGATGGACTCCAAATTATCTACATGGATAATTTGTATTAAATCCATGTCTTTTAAATATGTTAGCATAGGTTAACTTTTCCCTTCTAAAAATATCTGTATCTCTAGTATGTATACCCTATTTAGTTGATTTCCAAACAATTCCCCATCTATTAGCAATAAGATCCAAAATTTTCTAAATTTTTTAAATTTTCATTCATCTTAAATAAAGCATTTATGTCTTGAAGTTTTTTTAATCCATGCATATTTATAACACACCAGAATGTCAGTTGATAATCTCTAATCAGTTGAATAGCAAAGGCAGAAATGAGCAGAAAATAATAGATACCTGATCACAAAGTCAATACAAAGGTCTTAAGTTCATTGCTGAGGTAAGGCAACTTTCCTCAGTAACTTCAGACAAAGACAAGTTAATTATATGTAGGACATCTTACTGTAAATACGTTCTTAGGCACATTTTCCTTGTATGTCCATCTTTAAGTAGGAGCAGGTAAATAAAAAGATTAGATGTCTGATTGTACATGGTTGCAATATTAAACTTCTTTTTAAAAATCTTTTTGTCTCCAGCACAAGTAAACAGAACAAGAGTAAAATGGTATAGATAAGGAAAGTTCCAGATATTCTGTTTAACTCTGTAAAGCCTTCGGGGTTCTAGACAGTTCTATGAAATACAGCTGATAGTGTTATCATCATCAGGTCACCCAAGCCAGAAGCTTGGAATCACGCAGGTCAGTCTCTCCTCTTTATCCCTGCTACGGCTGCCCCAGGTTTGCCTTTCATGCTTACCCGCCTATCTGCTTACCATAACCTCCTAACAGGCTTTTTGCCTCGAGTCTTGAACTCCTCAGACCCATCCTCCATGAGTAATGGATCCATAATTAAAATCTGATCATATCATTATTTGCCTAAGACATTCCAATGTTTCCCAATAACTAAAGTTCAAATTCCTTACCAGAACATCCAAGGTCATTCAAAATCTGTCTCTCTCTCTAGCTTCATCCTTTGTCATTTCCCTCTCAAGCGTTATAGCCTAGCAACAGTGAGCTATTTTTAGATCTCCAACACATTGCATTCTTTCCTCACTTCCATACCCTTGCTCAAGCCCTGTCCTTTGCCTCTTACCTTAAGTTTACCTCTTACTCTCCTTACCTCCTTTCTCCTACTTCCTTTATCCTGGCCAAGGACTCAGGATCCTTTTTGACTCAGCTTAGGAGTCAACTGTGGAGGAAGCATGAGCTGACCACGCCCTTCCCCTCCAAGTAGCACCCTCTCTGCTCCTTTATTCCCCAATCATGGCTATCATGCACTCACTACATCATCAGTCAACATGTCTGTCTTTCTCACTGGACCAAGAGTTCCTAAAGGACAGGAATGGTTAGTCACATCTGTATCTTCAGAACCTAGCACAGTGCCTGGCACTCAGCACGTGCTCCATAAATGTTTTTGAATGAATAAGGGTATAAATGTGATATAGGAGGTGGCATGTGAGTACTTGGAAAAATCATAATTACACTATAATCATACTGAGAAATGTGGATTCATTTATCTGACACTAGCAAGAGTATGAGCCAAGTTTTTAACTTTTCCCAGGACACCTACTGAAATGGGGGTGGGGTGGGTAATCATCAGTTAGATCCATTATACCTGTAACTTGCCCTTGCTGACCAAGCTTGCTTTAACTGTCTTTACAAAAACTTGCATGTACTCCAAGTGTCACACAGCCCAAATAATGAGAGATGTTTGCCCAAGTTGTTTATTGGGAACTTGGAGTCAGCTGTGTCCACTTCAAGCTCCAGACAGTTAAGACTGGTTAAGATGGCAAAAATGTCTCATGTCAGAAGGCCAAAAACTCCACCCTCAGAACATGCTAATGCCACCATTTTCTGAGCACGTGTCCCAAGAAGCCTGTAGCTTAGCTGCACAACAATGATTACCTCACCTTTTTCTTGTCTCTAATTACCCTTCCTCACACTCCCCGTGCTCCTGACACCCCAGCTTTATTCCATAAATATCCCAAGTCCCTTGCCTTTGGGGAAGTGGATTTGAGATTTGTTCTCCCATCTCCTCACTTGGTGGCCTCGAGAATAAACCCTTTGTCTGCTGCAAACCTCAGGGTCTCAGCGTTTGGCTTGCATGTCAGACAAACAAACCTGGCTCGGTAACACTACAAAAAGTAAAACTGTTTTATTTCTTCCCCAGTTTAGGAAAGTGGGGAAAAGAAGCTAAATGCAGCTGCAGCAGCAGCAGCATGAAAATAGTTTAAAATGAATGAGCGTGTGGACCTAACACCAGTCCAAGGTGCTCAATGCAGCCACGTAAGTGTACAAGTAACATGAATGATGGAGAGGGCAGCGGAGTTCTCGAAAGCTGGGAGTCCCATATCAGAAACACAGCTACCTACCTAAATAAAAATACCATCTAGGACCTCTAAGGCTGACGCTAGAAGGAAGTAAAAGTTTCTTCTTTCTAGGTATGCAACTGCATCCCTCCAGATCCTTCCTTCCCTGATTCTCTCACTGATTACTGATACCACTCCCCACCGCCTACCACTACGCTACTGTCCTTGACACTCTGGCACAAGTGTGGATAAAGAGCCCTTTCCTTGCCTTCTTACAGCAGAGCCAGAATATTCAAATGAACTTTGCTAAAGGATAACCTAAAAGAATTTTCCACTATGAGAGCCTGACATAGTTCATTCACCTTTAATAAGTGAAGCAGTGATGCCAATTCAAAACGTCTGTCTGACTGTCAAATCTCAGGTGACTGTGAGGCGCACACCCGTGAGGACGCTTTGTAGGGACCCTTCCTTCTAAGTCCCAGTCGCCGTCTGTATGTTTGAGGGCAGATAATTATACTCTACCCGTAAGTACAATCTCAGACATCCCAGCTCTTCGAACTCCAGTCCGAGGTGCATGCTGAACCCAGCCGCAACGCCCATCTAGGTCTCGTCATCTTAGTTCCAGTTTCCAGTCTAAAGACCTGACTCTTCCCCAGGTAGTTCTTGTAAGAAATGACCTTCATTTTCATGTGGTACTTGGCTACCCACAAAGTATGGTCTGATCTTTGCATGTCCTAACGGTTTAAACATGATTTAACACAATGCAAGAATCTTAATCTTTATAAAAGATACATACAGGTAACTAGTGGGTGGAATCCTTAAGAGCATTCCTTCCCATCTTGAATGCCTGTGAGTGAGATAAAGGGAAACTTAAGTAACTCATATACTTGGAAAATTGAATAAGCTTGCCCACAAGCTTGTCATCAAAATGTATCCTGTGAGGAAAATTTTTCCCTGGATGAAAATTCTTGCTGGCCCTATAACATTCTGTGTTTTTTTATTAATTAAAAATTATGATGTAATGTTTTATACATATAAATGGATGTGCATATATATTTTGAAGCATAGTACCATAAATGAACACCAATGAACCCTTCACTTGACTTGGGGACAGTGGGCTCCTCCCATATCCCATTCTTCTGCCTCCCCAAAATCATTATTATCCTGAATTGTGTTCATGATGTCCTTGCCTATTAAAAAAATTAGTTTTGCACATATGGATATATCAACAAACAATTTATTCAGCTTTCCTGGAGAACTATTGCGCTTTATAAAAATAGGATTATACTGTATGTAGTCTTCTGGAACTTTCTTCTCCATTCAAAATTACGTTTCAAAAATTCATCCATATTGAATAGAAGGAAATACAAAACAAAAGAACAAGAATGGTCTTAGCAGCATTCTTTATAATAATTCTAAACTGGAAGCACTCAAATTGTCCTTCAACCTCAGGAAGGATAAATATATACACACAATGGAACCCTATCCAGCAATGAAAATGAATACAATACTGCTGCCCTCAACAATATGGATGAATCTTATGAATATAATATTTACAAAAGAAGCTATACACAACAGAGTTTGTGTTGTATGAGTCCATTAACTTTTCAAAGCAAGCAAAATTTTAATGTACGGTGTTAGCAGTTGGGACAGTAGTTACCTTAGAGGAAGTGGGTAAGTGGCTGGGAGAGGGCATGAGGAGTACTTCCTGGATACAGGTAATGTGCTATCTTTAGATCTGGGTGGTAGGTATATAAGGGTGGTCATTTTCGAAAAAAATTCGAAAAACTGTCTAAGTGTTTACAGTAAGTCCCCTACATACAAACCTTCAAGTTGCGAACTTTCAAAGATGCGAACGTGCATTCACGTGTCCAGTCACGTAAGTTAGTTCACGTGTCTGGCATACATTTTCACGTGTGTGCATCCTCTACAAGTGGTTGTGCTTTTGTGTACTTTACTGTACGGTACTGCTGCTGTGCAACACAAGGAGCTTACTAATGAAGACCCGATGGAATTGGAGGCTCAGAGAAAGGACGAAGAGAGACAAGAGGAAGAAGAAGTAACTGAAGAACCCAAGAGATTCACCACGCAGGAAAAGGCAAGGGGATTTTCTTTATCTGAGGAGGCAATGTTAGCTTTTGAGGCACAGGACCCAAACGTAGAATGGTAAACGGAGGTTCCAACAGCCATTCAGAATGCAATCCAGTATTACTGTCACCTATGGCGAGAAAAAAAGAGCTACTACGCAGACATCACTGGATCATTTTCCAAGAGGGTAGACAGAATTAAATCCAGCAAGGAACCAGAACCTGTGCCATCAACGTCGGGCGTGAGTGAAATGGCAGCTTGCCCTCCGTCTCCTATTGCTGACAATCCTTCAGCTCTACCATCTCCCACCTCCTCTCCCTCCTCCAGTCAGTAACTTCTTGTCTGTTCACTCGATGCCAGCCCCTGGATGCCAGCTGCTGTCCTATACTACTGTACTTTTCAAGGTACTGTACTGTAAGATTTTAAATGTTTTCTTTATTTTTTGTTTTATGTATTATTTGTGTGAAAAGTATTATAAACCTCTTACAGTACAGTACTATATAGCCAACTGTGTTAGTCGGGTACGTAGGCTAACTCTGTTGGACTTACAAACAAATTGGACTTACAAACATGCTCGTGGAACAGAACTTGTTCCTATGTAGAGGATCTGCTGTACTTATGTTCACGTTTTAATTTTGAAAGTTTTATCCATATTGTTGCATATAAATGTAGTTCATTTTTTTCTTTGCTGTATAATATCCAATTTTGTAAATATAATTCAATTTATCTATCTGTTCCCCTGTCCCTGAACATTTGGGATTTTGTTTGTTTTTGCATTTACTTATTTTATTCAACAAACAATGCTGCTACAAACATATTTCTTGGTGCACATATGTAAGAGTCTCTTAAGGGGAAGTGTATATAAGGAATTTCTAAGTCTAAGGGTATGTTAATATTCAACTTCAGAAGATTACATCACATTGTTTTCAAATTTACATTCCTACATTCCAACAGTGTATGGAGATCTTATTCTGCATCCTTACTAACCCTTAAAATTTTGCCAATACTATGGTATTTCGTTGTGGTCTTATTTAGATTTAATAATTAATGAGGTTGAATATCTTTTCATAGGCTTATAAGCCATCCTTTTTCTTCCTTCTGCAAAATACCTGTTCTTGACCTTAGTGCTTTTTTCTATGACTGACTGTCTTACTCTAATTGATTTGTGAGAGTTCTTTATATAATCTGGAAACTAATCACTTGTGGGTTACTTTTATGAAAATATCTTCTCCCAACTTGTGGCCTGTCTCTTCACTTTATTTTACTTTTGAAAAACAAAAGTGTTTAAAAGCTTTTTATTATAGAAAAGTTCAAACACACCACAAAAGTGGAGAAGATAGTAAAATACATAAAAGCACAGATAATAATAGGAACCTTCACTCATTTTCAACAATTATCAAAACATGGCCAATTCTGTTACCTCTTTGTCACCACCCTCATCTCCCATGGGATCATTCTAAAGCAAATCCCAGATATGTCATTTCATCCATAAATACTTCTATACGTCTGTGAAATAAGGATCTTATAAGTATTATCTTTAGATGTTATTTTGCCATCTAGAAAATAATTCCTTAGTACAATTAAATATACAGAGTATGCAAATTTCTGACTTTAATAAATAGTTTTTATAGTTTATTTAAATCAAGATCCAAATAAAAGCCATACATTTTCACAATACACACGGCTTATCAAGCCTAACACTGTCTGACCCGCTTTAACCTCCCGGCCTCGCGTCCCTACCTCTCCTTCCAGCTCCACTGCAGCCAGCTGGTCACCCTCCCACCTGCCTCAGGCGTTCTGCTTGTACTCGCTATTCCCTCCCTTACAACGTCCTCCCCCGACCTGTGTGTGGCCGCCCACTCCCACCTCCCTTCTGTCTTACATGTCACCTTCTCCATGAGGCCTCGCGACCTCCGAAAGGGCCTCTCCCGGCACTCCGTCTCCCTGTCCCAGCACACCTATCACCATCTTCCAGACCGACATTTTACGCACTTATAGTATTAATCTATCCCCCAACCCTCAAGTAAAATGTAAGCTCCAGGAAGGCAGGGAACGCTCTTAGTTCAATGCTCCATCAGTGACTCCTACAAAAGCTCCGGGCACACAGCAGGCGCTTAATAAATACCTAGGAACTAGCCCTTGCGCCCGGCTTCCGCTCCACGCCACGCCACGCTGCAGGGCCCCCCACTCAGGAAGTTCCACCGCCGGACATTCAGCGGATCCAAGGGCCGCCCTGCGCGTGAGGCCGAACAGCCCGTCAGTGCGGCGAGCGCGGGGCTCGGCACCTGTGGCTCCCCAGCGGCCATACCGCGCAGATGCATCCTACCTCTCTCTGCAAGACAGCAAGGGCCTCGAGACGGGCCACACCAGCGCCAACGCCGGCTCCTCTCTCGGGGAACCACGAGCGTCGGCAGAACAGCGCAGGCAGTCAAAAGCTTTGGCGGGAAAAAGTGCGGCGCGCGGGGCATTCTGGGAACGCTCGGGGTTACGCTTGGGGGCGCGGGGCATTCTGGGAGCGGTACCTCAGAGACGCCGGGAGGACGCTGAGGAGCGCGGGCCCCCGGCCCGGGAGACTGAGGTGAGGAGGCCTTACCCGGGAGACCAGCCTCTTGTCTGAGCCAGAGACTGAGAGGGCAAGCGGGGGAGGTCGCTGCAGGCCGGGCCGCCTCACCGCGAAGCTAGTGCGTTCACGTCAGGGGGCGACGGCTCTGAGGGCGTTGCTTTGACAGGACGCGCGTGATGAAGAGCTAGTTCTAGCTTGTGAAAAGGGAAAAGGAAAGGAACAAAGAGTCGTTCTTTCACGAAGGCCCACAGGTTCCAATAGTAGGGCATCTTATTTAATCGGTAACTTATAGAACCGCCTTTTAAATAAGGTGCTTAAGCTAAATAAAGACCTTGGAGATGTTTCCACCAGTTCCATGCTGTGTGTTAAGAAGATGGGGCCCGGCGGGGCGGGGCTGGGGGAGCTGGCCTGTTGACCTTGGAAGCCATCGGTGGGCCAGCAGGAATCCGACCTGCAGGCAGGCTTTTTCCCACCGAGGGCCCCAACAGAGGGAGAAACTGCAGCTCCAGAGGGGCCGAAAGTTGCTTAGACCTCACCGCCCGGGCGTGCACAGCGAGTTTGGTTCTCCTGGGGTTTTTGAGTCATCACATGGAGAATCTTGTAGGTACCTGTTCCTTACTGGTAACACTTCACCAGGGCAGAAATGTGGTCAGAATTTTATTTTGGAGTCAGCAAGTTTTCCATTTGTCAGCTTGGACGTGAAAGATGCTAGTCTCCGATCAGCATGTTAATTAACAGTTTATCCATATATGTTATATATAGTGTATCCGAGTTCCGAGCCTTAACATTACAGTTCGTATACAATCTAGGGAAAAAACCCAAACTTTTAATTTGTAAGTTTTGCCAATTATGAACTGAAAAAAAATTGTTTTAATGTAGTTCTAAATAGTAAAGTTAAATAAATTCTCCCCTGTTCCTGAACAGGTTGGTGTTGTTTACATACAGTTTTCCGAGCACTCTTGGAAGATTGACAAGAGAAGGGGAGGACCACTCGCAGGAATTTCTTGGTGACTTTGCTGGAAGATATTTAAAGGAAAAGTGAGGCAGAAAGTACTTTTAGTGGGAAATGTGTTTTAGAAATGGAAGTAACAAATCTCTAACTTTCGCCCATGTCTTTGACCTATTTCCATTCAAATATGCACAGTTGTACCTCTGGGCCCAAGCCATAATCAGTTCTTTGTTTTATATTTGACTTTATATATTATTGATGCCCTTTACCAAAACGCTTCAGAGGAAGTGAATTTTAGCAGAATTGTGAAGTAGATTGTGTTGGCCTTGGAACTTTGTACTTCATTTTTATTTTATTTATTTATATTTTTGGCTGCACTGGGTCTTCGTTGCTGCGCGCGGGCTTTCTCCAGTTGCGGCGAGCAGGGGCTACTCTTTGTTGTGGTGCGTGGGCTTCTCATTGCGGTGGCTTCTCTTGTTGCGGAGCATGGGCTCTAGGCATGTGGGTTCAGTAGCTGTGGCTCGTGGGCTCCAGAGCGCAGGCTCAGTAGTTGTGACGCACGGGCTTAGTTGCTCCACGGCATGTGGGATCTTCCCGGACCAGGGCTCGAACCCGTGTCCCCTGCATTGGCAGGCGGATTCTTAACCACTGTGCCACCAGGGAAGCCCTGTACTTCATTTTTTAAAAAAAATTTCACAACAGTAAGCATTTACATAGGAGAGTAGAAAAGCAGAGAGAAGGAAGGACTGTTTCTATTTTTAATCTCAGAAATCATCTTGATTAGGTATTTAATACCTTGTGTGACTTTGTTTGTGTTAATCATTTCCAAGAGTACTTCCACTTTTAAAAGAATCTAAGTGATCTTTAATGATGAAAATTTCAAGCACTGTGGTACTTGAGTGAGAAAGATGTGTGGAGAGCAGAAGGGTATTGCCACTATTCCTCGAATGGCACCACAGAGACATTTGGCTACTGAGATCAGAACTAAGGCTGGTCACACTCCAGGTTCCAAGACTGACATGTTACTACTTTTCTTCTTAAAGAGAGAAAATATGTAGGTGTTTAAAGGTTTGAAGTACTAGAATACCAGTTACCTTCCCTGGATGTATTTGTGTGCCCTAGAGAAATTGAGCTTAAATTATATGCTTTATTTTTACATTGTAGTTTTCTTTTCTGTCGTACATAAGATAGACTCCAAAGGTATGCTCTGTGAATTATCAACTGTAAAATGTGTCCCACATAGACGTTTGAAAGCCAGATAATTAGTGGAAAAGGAAACTAGATAAAAGTTTAGAGATCTCAGTAAACATTTTCTTTCGTGTAAAATAATGAAAATATAGTCTTCAACTTTGAAGTGCTTTAAAGAGGTAACCTAAAACAGCAGAAGACTTTGGTATACATTTTTATTTTTAAAAAATTATTCTTGTCATAGGAAAGATTTCATTTTCCTGAAAACAAAATGAAACTTAAGAATAGCCAGAAACTTTAGAAGGAATTTGTTAAATAAAAACAATATAGTAGGGCTTCCCTGGTGGCGCAGTGGTTGAGAGTCCGCCTGCTGATGCAGGGGACACAGGTTCGTGCCCCGGTCCGGGAAGATCCCACGTGCCGCGGAGCGGCTGGGCCCGTGAGCCACGGCCGCTGAGCCTGTGCGTCCGGAGCCTGTGCTCCGCAACGGGAGAGGCCACAACAGTGAGAGGCCCACATACCACCACCAAAAAAAAAAAAAAAAATATATATATATATATAGTAGAAACATATCTCGTACCCAGAACAGAGTAGGCATTTAATACACGTTGCTGAGGGGTTTTACATTATTTGTATTCAAATTATTCTATTTGTTGTGTAGAACTGCAGGTTTAAAATTCTAGCTTATATTTTTGGGGTGACAAAAGTGTTCTAAAATGTATCGTGATGGTTGCAACTCTGTGCATATAATAAAAACCATTTAATTGTACACTTTATTTATTTTTTTGTGGTTACGCGGGCCTCTCACTGTTGTGGCCTCTCCCGTTGCGGAGCACAGGCTCCGGATGCGCAGGCTCAGCGGCCATGGCTCACGGGCCCAGCCGCTCCGCAGCATGTGGGATCTTCCCGGACCGGGGCACGAACCCGTGTCCCCTGCATCGGCAGGCGGACTCTCAACCACTGCGCCACCAGGGAAGCCCTAATTGTACACTTTAAATAGGTGACTTGTATGTTACATGAATTACATCCTTATAAAACTTGTCCCCCCCCCCAAATTCTAGATTATCGTTAGAAAACCTCAAAGGTAAAATGTGAATGATATTTAACTGCTGATGTTTGCTAACTTGTTTTTATCATCTTATACTAACACAGTATCAAATATTCTGTAATGAATTTGTATTGAAACCCTATTGGTAAAATAGTTTGCTACCCTTTTATTGTTGTTTATTTTAAAAGGCCTGATTACTGAGACATTCAGTCAACAAGAAAGTATGAATGACTCTAGGCAGCAGTCACTGTTCTTCATCACACTTCCAGATTTACACAAACTCTGTGCTGTCAGGATAATATTGAGTAATGGAGTGGCAGATAATGAGATGAGGAGTGCACAGCTGAAGATATGCAGGTAAAAAATCACATCTTATAAGTAAGACTTTATAAACTTTTTGAGACCTTTAAGAGCTGTTTTAGTAGTATCTCCTTTAAAGCAAAATACTCATTTACTCAATCTGTTTATATAATTTTGAAATAAAGGAATTCAGTTTTTTTCTAATCAGGTATATTGAATTACATTTAGGGGAGGACTTGAAATACTTGAGATAGACTATCTCACTGTTGAGTTTTTATATTTGTGGCTTCTTGTCTGATATTTTAATTTAAATATTTTATGGACATTGATGAATTAAATCAGGGTCCCAAAACATAGAGATAGTAATAAATATATATGAAGTACCTACTGTTTTTGAAGCACTTTAGGAGATACTGTAAACATTTTAGATTAATATAATTTTTAAATTTTCAGGTTGATATGAGTATTTCTGAAGAGTATTTCTCCAAGAACTATCTTGAAATAAGACCCAAGATAGTCTTTGAAAAACAGCTTAGTTGAAGCCTAAAGTATAACACTGTGATTACTGAGGTCCCACCATGTATTAGTCCCTTAAATTGTTTGAGACATTCAGAAAAGAACTCCTAGAATACGTAACAATAGTATATCTGTAACTGAATTTCTTGGAGAGGAACAAACACGTATAAGATTGCTAGGGGCCAGAAATAAGACACTCTTGGGGTGTCCTCCATTTTGCTCTTATTTATAAAACTTTTCTCCTGCCCACTGTATATTTTCCCACTCAGGTGCAGCCAGGAGTCTGTACCCTTCCTGCTAAAGTACAATTTGATACTCATTGAGCATTCACTTGTGACCCCTTTGGGAAACAAATAAGTAGAAAACCTTAAGAGAGATTTTTTGCTGTTCACCCTCATATGGGTCATGCCCAAAGAGAGGGGTGTTTTGACTCATCGTTCCAATCACTGACAAAGAGGCTGGAACAGAGAGAGCAGAGACGTGGTTGTGTCAGATAAAGGCAGGCCTTGCAAAAGCACGTACCTGCTGCACCACAGTTCCAACAAAGATGAGGCCACCAGAAACAGATTGACCCATCTCACCTTTTGATGTAATCCCATACACGCACACTCCTGGTTTTTAAAATTTGTTTCCTTGATGATTAATAATTTTGAAAATTTTTACATTTCTACCTCTATTCCCTTTTATGTTTTTCCCATTTTTTCCAACAAAATTATTGATGGTAACTTGAATTGTAATGATTGTTGTTGTAAGTTCATTTGGCTTTTGAATACTGAACTAAAACTGCTACCCCACTTCATTCTGGCTTGGAAAAAAATTCCTTTTTGAAGAAAAAGCATCTAGTCAATAGTTCTCACACTAAAGTAGTTGATAACTTCACTGATGGGTGAATCCTTAGACTCTTTCCTCAAGTGCTTCTGACCACTACTTTAAAAAAAAAAAAAAAAAAAGGAAAATGGAAGAAACAGGAATTTAAAAAGCTGGATTCTTCACAGTGGTTAGACTTTTTCAGGTCTATACTTAAGATAAAATTGGAGTGTTTTTTTTTTTTTTTTTTGCTGTACGCGGGCCTCTCACTGTCGTGGCCTCTCCCCTTGCGGAGCACAGGCTCCGGACGCGCAGGCCCAGCGGCCATGGCTCACGGGCCCAGCCGCTCCGCGGCATGTGGGATCTTCCCAGACTGGGGCACGAACCCGGGTCCCCTGCATCGGCAGGAGGACTCTCAACCACTGAGCCACCAGGGAAGCCCGAACTAAGCAATTTTTAAATGTTCTGGTAAAGTAAAAACAGAGAGTGGGCAGTCCACTTTAAAATTAATACATTTCATCTCCACAGGCAATTGCTGTTTTTGCACCAAGATATCCTGACATCACCTGTACCTGAAATATTTACCCAAATTTGGGTGGTGATGGCGGTTAGTATTTTAACATTTTATAAAGTATTATTACTAATTATTGGGAGCAATATTGATAAACATTAATTCAGGTATTAATTATAGCTCAAATTGAACATGGTTTATGAAGGCAAATTACGTTGTGTTGTAGGTTGATCAAACCATTAACAGACTTTAACTTTGATATACCTGATGTGTAAGATCCATTTTTGTGGCTCTAAATTCATATTTAGTTTTCCCTGTCATTAATGTTAAGATAAAGATTATCAATGAATAAAATATGTTACAGCATAATTTCAAGATAGCACAGACTTAATCCTTTTCTTATATTTTATTCTTTAGAATTACATTTAATATAAAAGAAGAAGTTTCTTGTTCCAGCAAATCTCCAATTGTTTTTAAAGAACTTAGGTCAATAGGTTTTTTTTTTCTTTTGAATTTTATTTTATTTATTTTTTTATACAGCAGGTTCTTATTAGTTATCCATTTTATACATAGTAGTGTATATATGTCAATCCCAATCTCCCAATTCATCATACCACCACATGCTCAATAGTTTTTTTTAATTTGGAAATTTCATTAAAATTTTTTCTTAGTAAAATTGGAACAAGAAATATATTTCCAGTGCTGTATATAACTGGGAATGATAAATGAAGTACCAAGAATCTTTATAAAAATTATATTATCCTGAGATTTTTGTCAAAAATCTTTCTGAAAATCCTCTTATTCTGAGATTTTAATTCCCCAGAATCCAGTGAAATCAATATTTAATAACAATGCTGATAGACCACTCAAAATCTTCTTCAGGTCTTTTATTTCTAGGTTTTATGGTTGTATGTCCATCTTTTATCTTTTCATCCTTAATATAGCTTTTAAGAAAGACAAGCTGTTGGTGACCCAGTAGACAGTAAAGTCTCTTATTTGTGTTCTTTTCTACCTGAAAAAATTATGAAACAAGGAGGACATTGTTTTAGAGTTCTAGTAAATTCTAGTATCCTAATCTTAGCAAGAATAGTAAGAGGAAAATTGCCATCTAAAAATATGTTTTACTTTCTTACAAAGATATTACACGCTGTAAAAATTTTTACAAAAATATTTAAAATAGAAAATGGGATTATTATACATACTATTTTGAAACTTACCTTTTATTTCCCCATTAGCAGCCTGGGTATTGTTCTGTGTCAGTACATATATTTTACTCATTTTTAAGGATTTCATTGTATGGGTGTATAATAATTTAATTATTACCTTCTAATGCTCATCTGAGTTTCTAGTCTTGTGCTATTATAAACAATGCTTCAGAAAGTGGAAATTATATCATTTTTATTTATTTGGTAGTTTCTGTGGGTTAAATTCTTAGATGTTGGATTTCAGTACATTTTAAACTATAATCTACATGCTGCTAAATTGTGCTCTGAAAAGCTTGTACTAGATTACATTTAATAAATAGTGTATGAGAGAACCTATATTTCGACATCCTCACAAGCACTAAATATTAGCAGTCTTTGCGTATCTGCCAATTTGTTAGGTTAAAAATATCGATAATATCTTCTTTTAATTTCTGTTTCATTGGTTAGTTGGAACACCTTGGCCTTTTGAACTTTCTCTTGATCTTCCACTTGTGTCCATTTTCCTTATTCATGTTTAATAAATTATTGTTTATTAGGAAAGGTATTAAATGTTTATTATATGAACTTCATTGGCCTTTTCACTTATGTGGTTTCTGGATTCGGGTCACTCCCAGAAAGGCTTTCCTCACTTTGGAATGTACCCACGGATTCTATTTCAGGAAGAGAATGATTATTACCTGCTTCTTTCTCCTGGGCATAGAAACTGTTGAGATGATGGCCCTCTGCTTTGCTCTGCTGTATAATGTTTAAATTCTTTATGTAGTGCATTATTTAATAATATATATATATGTTAAGTCCTTCTTATCAATGTGGATTTTTTTAATAGATACCATTTTATAAAGCTGGAAAACTTAATGCCTATATTGAAAAATATGGAGCTAAGGTAAGTTTTAAAAAGGATAATAATTCCAGACATTGTTTATATTGATTTTGTATTCAACTTCTTTTGTGAGTAAACAAAAATTGGAGTATCTTTCTCATAAGTTATTGCTATGCATGTGAAAGAACCCAACATTTTTTTCCCCAGAACAATTATTTTGTGCACATTTAGTAGAGAAAGACGGGAAGAGTCTTAATTTTGTTGGGTACTTTCTTGCAGGCATTTTATGTGGCATAATTTCACTTATCATCTGTATTTCCAAGAAGTAAATATCCCCATTTTTACAGGTGAAGAAAATGAAACCCAGAGAGGTGAAAATATTGTCCACAATCATATAGCTAATAAGTAGGGGAACAAAACAGTATAGATTGTATTTCCCGTGGTGGTGAGTGTCTGGATCTTAGCAAGAAAAAAAAATGAATACGTGGAGTTGAGCACCTGTCATGTCTCAGTTACTCAGGCCGTGGAGACTTTGCTGGAGCTCCCTTCATGTCTCTGCATCGATCTCTGAGGCACTGTATTCTTGGTTATCCTAGCAGCCCATCCAGGCATCACTGCTGGCCTCTGTTCCTAGACCTAGTGGGGTTAGGGTTAATGAGGTTTTCGGTCATCTCCAAGATGAGATGCTTTCTTTAAGTTCTAGGATGATAAGATCTCAACAATACCCGGAGATTGTTTGCAGTTCCCTGAGAAATGTTTGAATAAGCTGAAAGCTGGTTTTAGCCGTTATTTACAATCTGTGGGAAGGCAGTATTCTTTCCCATCCTTGTGGAGACTTCATGATTATGCTCAGTTTTTCTTTATGTAGATATTTTCTACATGATAATAATCACAGCAGATATCTATAATATACTGAGCACTTTACTTGTTTCTGGAGATAAAGCTGTGAACCAGATAAACTTCCAGCCTTCAGGAATCTTAAAGTAGGAAATAATGCCCTCCTTTTTACTCATTGGGTGACAGTTACTTTGGCTCGCTCACTTTTCTACATGCTAGCAAAGGCAATGGCAGTGTTTTCTTCTGGGCTACATTTGTAAGGACGTTTGTATAGCAAACAGCCCTGAGAAGTTTCCTCATATGCATGTGCTATTCCATATGTAACTGAATACTCAAGGAGGGACTCCACTGATCTCAGAGTTTCTCTCTATGCAGCTCTCTTCTCTCAATACTTAACCCCCAAACTCTACTTTCTTTGGCCTCCCTGGACTCTCAGTTCTGTCTGCTCAACCCACAGAGCCCACTGCCTCTTCCAGGATTCCTCCTCCCTGCACTGCAGCCTGGAAACCCTCTTTAATCAATATGCTGGGGGTACTCATGAATTTCCCATCTGATCATTAAAAATTCTGTACAAGTAGAGATACTCTGCTGGTTGCATGTGTGCCCATGTAAATATTTAACTGTTTTGTGATATTGAACTAGAGTGAACCATAATGAGAAATATTACAGTATAATTCTGGACTTGTTTCCTTTGTGTACAGCAAAATACAAAGTAAAGTTTAAGGTCCTAGCACCGGAGCTCCAAAAATTTAGGCTTACTGAGCCAGGATAAGCAGGTAGAATTTGCCCATTATAGTCATAGTTTCAAAGTGAATCTATTTTAACACTTCTTTAACTTTAGAACCAGATAGGATTAGCTGTAGTGATGACTATAACTTATATCCAGGATAGCCCAGTTTGTTAGGTGGTGATCTATACACACAGACATTTTTCTCTGAGTTTATAGGGACATAACAATTGCTGTGAACTTGCCCATTTTGTGCTTTAATATTTTAGGTGGAGGCTCCACAACGAGTAATTCCTGTAATTCTTCAAAACTGCCTTTCATATTCACTCACAGCTAGACTTGCTCCAGCCTGGAATAAAGCTGGCCATCTCTTGGTGCAAGGTGACTTTATCTCTTTCAGTCATTGGGGCTTTCTGAACTAGCTTACTGCTATTATGTACATGTGTTTTTAATTTTAAGATATATTATTTTTAGGGAATGGTTTTTAAAGCATAGCCCCAACCAAGGATTCTCAAGCAAGCCCACATCAACATAAGTGTCATCTCCTTACTTTGGGATTATATCTAGAGGGCTCCTAGTGTTTCTTTGAAAAAAAATGTTTTTATTATAGAATACTTGATGTTTAAAGAGGAATAAATATAAGTTATGTAGCATTATAATAAAATGAACACAAATTACCAGCATTGTTGGAACCAAAAGTCTGTTCGAATTTTTTGTTGAGATCTAACTGTTTTCTAAATACTTTATACCAGGAATAAATATTTGAGGGAAGAACTGGGTATTTCTGTCCTTTTAATTGAAGAGATACTTTTTGAGTGATTATATTTTTTCTCTGAATTGTCATTAGATATTCATATAAAACTTCATTTTATTTATTTATTCATTTATTTATTTTGGCTGTGTTGGGTCTTCATTGCTCCATGGGCTTTCTCTAGTTGCGACGAGCGGGGGCTACTCTTCGTTGCGGAGCACGGGCTCTAGGCACACGGGCTTCAGTAGTTGTGGCACGCAGGCTCAGTAGTTGTGGCTCATGGGCTCTAGAGCGCAGGCTCAGTAGTTGTGGTGCATGGACTTAGCTGCTCCACGGCATGTGGGATCTTCCCAGACCAGGGATCGCACCCGTGTCCCCTGCATTGGCAGGTGGATTCTTAACCACTGCACCACCAGGGAAGTCCCTAAAATTGTATTTTAAAGCATTTTTCATAACTTTGATAATTTTACATAAAAAGCTTATATTAAGCACGATTTATAAGTTTTAATAATATGGCATATCCTATGAATTTTTTAAGGAAGAGAATTTCTTTCTCAGATGGGAAAGCAAAGTGCTGTTGGTAAGTAAAAATACATAAGTTAATAGTTAAAACATTAATATAATAACAGTTTAAAGAATGGTACAGATGGTTAGGTTGTTAAAATCTTGATGATTAGGTTATTTCAGAATTTAATCATATATTGTTATAATCACAGTTTTACTCAGGAAGTCACCTCTGGTTCAAAATATACGTTCTACTTACATAAGAAAAAAAATTCACTTCTCTTAATTGGAATAAAAGCTATGTTTTTAATTTCTCTACTTAAAGAAAACTGTGACCAAAAAGGGATTTAATTCTGCAGGCATTTATAAAGTATAGTTTCCAGAGCCATATCATAAGAATTTTTTAGTACTGTTGTAAGTAAAAACTTTCTTTTGAGTACATGATTCTTTTTCTTCTTAAAAAAAATGATTGTCTAAAGAGACACAGATGATCTAAAACACACAGTTTACAATATGGTTTAATCTAATTCTTTCATTGACGTGCATGGTTGTATTGCAGGTAGACATGTTCCTAAATAGTAGTCCAGAGATAGCCGATGGGGGAAATCCTGAGCCAAGTAGACATTATTGTCAGTCATGGTAGCTTTTACCACCATTTGGCCATAGCCTTAAATCTCGGACTAGCACCTGTAATCCACAGAGTATTTGCTCTGAGTTGACTTCCAAGCTGAAGCCTATTTGCCCTCATTGCTCTGGTTTTATGTTTAAGTTGGACAGTGGCAGTCACTGTGTATTAGCTCTGGATGAATGGGTTCATTACCTAAATTTAGTTCCATCCCCAAACACTGTCAGGAGACTACAGCTGTCGGAGGTTAAAGATAACAGCTTAGGAGAGCAAAATTCCTCACTCACGTGTTAGAATTTTTTCTTCTAGTTTTACTGAATGTAATATTCTATGGCAAAACTGACAAATTGTAGATGTGTAACACTACCAGTACACCAGAAGCCCCCTCGTGCTTTATTCCAGGTACCACTATCTGACTTGTATAAGTAATTTTAATCACAAGAAAGCAAGATAGAAGCCTTGGGGCTCTGAAAGATCTGGAATATATCTGCCAGTATATTTGAGGACATTTGTTAGTAAGACTAGTGAAGTCAAAAGCATGGCCTGGTACCTCTTCTAATTTAAGAAGAGCCTTCATCTTTCATATATAATAGATGTCAGACTTCTAAAAAGTATTTGTTGAGTTTTCCTCTCAATTGTGGGATGTCTCATTTTTCTTATTGTAACCCTACCCTACACATACATACCCACATATGCTTTTGTCTTCTTTTAGATGTCTCATCTATAGACCATCAAATATTATATGGTGATTATTTGAATTTTACCATGTGTGAAAAAAATCCGTTCTTAACTGAGTTTCCAACTTGAATAAATTGAGTTAAATTGATTTCTTTTGTTACTAAAATACTTAATTTGATAGGATGGAGTAATAATTCCGGAAAGTTCACGGTTAATAATTTTATTTTCAGTATTAGACATCAATGTAACAGAAACTCAAGTTTGTCTAAGCGTAGAAGCTTACACAATCAGACTGCCACCACCTCAGGTACCACATATTTTGATTTCTATAATTAACCTTACTATACTTACTGTATAATTAATATATTTATTATTATTACTGATATGCTAGGAGGTTTTAATTTTTAACAAAAAGAGTGATAAGAAAGTTTTTATTATCAAAATCCATATTATTAAATGCTTGCTATATTGATATTGTCCTAAATCTGTTTACCAAAGAAAACACGATTCTGTCAGTTTAACACAGATCTAATTATATTACTCCCTTGCTCAAAAATCTTTTTAGGTGGCATTCAAGACTCCACAACCCTGCCCTGCCTCAGCACCCACTTCTTGCCTCTTCTTTCATCTCCAAATATTAAAAATGCTATTTCAGCTCACACTAAATGTAATAACCCCCCACTGGCATTATTAGAGCTTTTTCTTTCTCATCTATTTTTTACACATAACAGTTTTTTCCTTCTTAGTGGAAGGATGTGTCTTTTATTTTGCTGATTTTCATAGCACCCAGCATAGACTCTTACACATTAATGGTAACTCAGTAAATGTTATTTTCCTTCTTCTGTGACAGTGGTTCTCAACAGAGAAGGGTGGAGGACAAAATTAGTGATTTTGTTCCCCGTGAGACATTTGTAATGTCTGGAGAAAACTTGGCTATCACAAAGTAGGAGGGGTGTGTTGCTACTGGCATGTAGTGGATAGAGGCCAGGATCCTGCTAAATATTCTACAGTAAACAGGACGGCAACCCCACTCCCATCCCCACAAAGAGTTTTCCAGCCCAAACTGTCAGTAGTGTCCAGATAGAGAAACCCCACTCATAGCACAGATGACTCTTCCTTTGCTTAGAGTGCCCCTCTGAGTGGCTATACATTATGCTTACTCTTTAAGAGCCAGCTCAAATGCTACTTTATTCATTTCTCTATAATTTTTTGATTACCTGTTATGTTGAGGCAATAGACAAGTCAAAAATGAATAGGATCTACTTTCTGGCCTTCAAGAGTTATGTAAGCCAGTAGGAAAGCGGACCTGAATATAGATAATTGGAATCGTTACTGAGTCAAAGCTCGTCCTGCCTGCTGCACAACAGTCCAGTAAATTGAAAGATGAGGCGTTGGGGCAAGGAGTAGCCACTTGCCAGCAGACCGAGACTGTGGTGGGCTAGCATCCCAGAGACCCATTTTACCTGACTTAGAGTAAAAAGGGAGGGGTGTGGCTAGTTGTTGCAAACTTCTCCGTGCCGAATCCTTTGTTCTTGCAGCTGTCCATGTAGGTCAGGTCACGATGTTCCTGTAAACCTCCAACAAGACAAGTGTTATTCTCTGTTCCACAACTTTTTATCTCTATATGAACGAAAAGTGTTATACCTTTAAAGGTCAGACCTGGGAGGCAGAGCCTTGAGAATGGGCCATCGTGTATATTTCAGGTTTGTTCTTCTCTGTTACAGATTGGGCGGCATAACATGAGTATCTGGTACTGATGAGGAACCTTCCCAAGGCTCCAAACCCACTGTGATCTCTCACCCTCTTTTAAACCTTCACACTACTCTTCACCATGCTCACATACTTATTTGTATTTTTATTTAGTTAGTTACTTTAATATTTATTTATTTATTTGGCTGTGCCAGGTCTTAGTTGCGACACGTGGGATCTTTGTTGGGGCATGCGGAATGTTTAGTTGCGACATGCAAACTCTTAGTTGCGGCATGTAGGATCTTGTTTCCTGACCAGGGATCGAACCCGGGCCCCCTGCATTGGGAGCACGGAGTCTTAGCCACTGGACCACCAGGGAGGTCCCCCTATTTGTATTTTTAGAGTTATACTCATTTCTGCATCTCCAACTTGCCTTATAATTAGCTTCTTAGGGACCAATATTGTGTTTTACTACCCTTTGAATTTCCTACAGATGATACTTCTGTCTTATGTATCTCAGATTTGAACCAATTAGGGAATGACAAAGAAGAGTATGACATATAGAGATCAGAACACCACCTTTATTACTAGGATGAGAATATAATTTATCATCCAAAATGAACACTTTTGAGAGTGAAAGGGGCACTAGCTAACCTAATGGGATACTGGCCCAATGTGTATGAACTGGGATATGTTAAAAATTAAAATCAGATCAATCAAAATTGTATTTATTAAGAATTTATTGTGCATAAAGCTATAGTTTGTGAACTGGGAGTCTTCAAACCAACAGTGGAATGAAGCTCAGAGGTGTGTTGTTATAGGACGGCTTATATAGCAAAAATTTGGAAGCTGTTTAATCTTTATAATGATTGGTTATAGCAGTGGGGTTTCCAAATGACAGGGGATTGGTTAAAAGTTATTGTAGCATACCACTTTGGAAAACAGTGTGGTTCATTTATGATTTTTGGAGGCATTTACAAGAAATAGTCTAAGTTAAATTTTGCTTGGGTTGCAGAATAAGCTAAATTAGGTTTTGCCTTTGTAGCTTAACTGGTATTGTCTGCCTAAGGAATTTTCTAGTTTGGTCTCCATTTTAATTATTTTAACAGATATACGGTCACACTGTTTATTACTGAAAAAGAAAAACAGCTACTGGAGAATGTGACCTGTCTGAACCCTAGAATTAGGTAGATTGACCCACGAACTTATGGCAGTAACAGAAACCCACAGATTCACTTGGGAGATCAGGCACCATTCCCAGTATGACTGAGAGAATACAGAACACCACTCTTTGCCAGCAGGCCAGCTCCCAAGAGGACAAGGTAGGAGTTGTCCCAATTTTACCAACCAGATAAGCCATCCCATCTGCCCTGGGAGGGGTGAGTGAAGGAGGAGAGTGACATCATGAATATGTGTTAGTACATCGTTCTCGACATGGAAGCAAACACCAGAAATGGGGGCGATACGCTCCTCTCTTCTGTTCAACATTTACACTCAACAGATGCTTGTTCAGTTTATTTAAATTGATTCCCTAAATTATAATTCCTCATCGGTTCCTCTAAATCTCACTTTACTTATACTTTTGATATGTCATTTTTCACCTCCAGACTGCTATAAAAATTAGTTTCATACATGTCTATGTTCCTACTAAGTTGTAATTTCTTTGAGAGTCTGGGTCCTGCCTTATTTACCTTTGTTCCCAATATACTAAAAGATAATTGGATTGAATTTTCATTTTATCAAAATCTAGTACTGGTTATAGGTCCAGAGGGGGGAATAAAGGTGAGGAGGAGGATATTTACCATCTCGCTCCTTTCCAGTTCATCTTCTACACTTTCATTCTCCTTATTAAAAATCTACCATGGCTTCTATTATCAATAAGATGAAATCTCAACTCTTTAGTATAATATACCAGTTGACCCAAATTCATCTCCCCCATCATTGCTCTCCAAGTAGCCAAACAACTAATTGTTTCTCAAAGATAACATGGTCTTTCATACTTACATGTGTTTGCTCATACTGTTCTCCAAGCTTGTCGTGTCCATTCTCTGGCTCATCTTCCCACTCGTCTTTCAAGGCTTATTTCAGATATCACCCCTCTGTGAAGACTTACACAACTCCCAAGACTCATCTCTCTCTGTGCTCCCCTGGCCATGTGTATCACATATTCTTGTCCACGTAACTATCTCATTAAACTTAGAAGTCTTAGAAGGCAGGGCCTGTGTCTTAATTGATTTTTCTATCATCAGAGCCTACCATACTACCTGTCACTCCAGTAAATATTTGTGGAATGAGTGGAAGGTTGAGTGGAGTGGAATACTAATTTATATGTTGAACTAAGTGACATTTGTTTCTATATCCTATTTAACTCCTGTGGGCTACAAATTAGTAGTTTTCTGAATTCTGATCTTTGATCCTATCTAGGCAAATTTTAAGACAGTTTATCATAATTCATTATGAGAAGTGGGATTTTAGCCTTTATCTTTAGAGTTTAAATGGATTCAAGAAGTATTTGAAAGAATAATTTACTCATTTATCGAATTTTAGACTATTTTAAACTTTAAAATAATGCATTCCTGACAGTTAAGTGTTTAAAAAGAAGTTTATATGCATAAACTGCCGTTTTACTGGTTGATGCTTTACGATTATAATTGAATCCACAGTTACATGAGGAACATATTCCAGAATAGCATTATGTAATCTTAAGCTATTTGCCTTGATCATTTAATTATACGGAAAATTTGGGAAATGGGCACCTGGAAACAAATTTGTATTTACTCCATAGACAACTATTTATTGGTTGTCATTATGTATATGTGCATGGTGCTGATGGAAGACATCTTTTCCTTCCAGAAGTTTTTATCTTGGTCAGAAGAAAAGGCATGCACACACAACTTACCAGGAGAAAGGAACATTTCCTCAGCACCGGTTAAATTCACACACCGAAAAAATTCAGTGTAGGCTTAGAACTATATTAAAGTCCCCAGTTCTGCACTTAGTAGCAGTGCCTCTTTGGGCATGTTACTTAATTGCCCTGGATCTCTTGTAAATTGAAGGTAATGATATTTACCTCATACAATGTTAGGAGGTTAATGGGATAAAGTAGATTAAGTGTACATAGTAGAGGTTCATAAAGGATGGCTATTGTTATTACTTTATAAGTAAATCGAGACACAGGGTTTAAGTAATTTGCTGTAGGTCATAAAGGTGAATAGATTCAGGATTTAGATTTTGTCCTTCCACTCTCTTCTTTCTACTACACTACATCATACTTCCTTCACCTAGGGTTGGGTTCCTTGGCTCAAATTTTTATGTCCCAAAGAGCCTTACAGAAGTACATACCTAATAAGTATTGAGTAAATAACACAACAATTGAATAGCAGTTTTTTTGGCAATAGAGTATCAAAATAATTGTTATAGGAACTATGTTTCTTTAGGAGTTCAGAGAAAAAGGAGATGTCTGAGGGAATTCATATTTGAAACCTTTGGAACTTTGACAAAATTTTCCTCTCTTCTTGAATCAGCTCCTTTTTTGATTTCTCTGAAACTTTTGGGGTTTTTTTCCCCAGAATCTCCTCCATTCATTCATGGCTCATCTTTCTCTTATCACAGTGTAAATGTTGCTTATCACACTGTAAATGGAACCCTTGGGTTCCATTTTCAGCCCTCTTTTCTTCTTCACAGGCTCACCCATTCCAGTGTTGAACCTATACAATGATACCTCCCAGACATCCTTGTATAATTTCAGCTTGTCTGTCCTTTCTCTGATACTTTCACATGAATGTACTAATGGTACTCAGACCCAGTTGTGTCTAAAACTGAATTATTTACTTGTCACCCTCCCCAGCCCCATCTCTGCTCCTCCTTTGAATTTACTCTTTTGGTCACTGGCATCAACAGCCAGTAAGTTACCCAGCCAGAGGCTTCAGGGCCATCTTTGGTTCTTGCTTGCTATATCCAATCGCTCTTCAATAGTCTACCTTTGTCTCTGAAATCTCTTCCTCTCTGTCTTCATTTCCAGTGCTCTAATTTAGACTCCTTTCCTTTCCTTGAACTATTAAAATGGTCTCCATTTTGGCCTTCCTGTTTCCAGCATTTTTCCTTCTTGTTCTCTAATTTTTCCTCACAGTGTCAGCAGAGTTCTCTTTCTAAAACAGAGGTCCCCAACCTAAATATCTCTAGTATCTCAATGTTGCCTAGGAAAGATAAAGTCCAAATTCTTTAGGTTGGCATTATAAGGAGGAAGTGATATTTATTGAGTACCTTCTTATGTGGGTTTGCTCACATAAGGACACAAATATTTGTTAAGTAAATAAATGCAAAGAGTTAGTAAATGATAGGTAAATCAGAGTCTGTTGGGGTGTATAGTGAAGAGGTGAGTGGTTTGCTGGTCTTCAGAAAACTCTTAAGTTGAGAAAGACCAATATAAACATAGTGCTAGTATCATGGAGATCCCTGCAGCAATTGCCTTGAGTCCCTGAATAGTGTAGAAAATACTCAGAAGGATATAAACACAAGCTGTATAAGTAGATGTATGTGAGAACTCATAAACTGCAAACATTTGGAACTGATACCCACCTTCTCTGAATTCGACTTCAGGTTCTGTTTTCCCTTAAATAATTTATTCATCCACCTGCAGCCAGTCTTTTCTAACAGTCATAGCCATTCCTGCACTGACCATCTTTTTCTTAACACACAGCTCAGGCAACTAATCTCAAGCACAGAGTATCACAGCACAAGATTTATTTCCAGTGTACAGCACAATAGGTATCTTTTCATTCTTGGTGTCCTTTCAACATGACCAGCGCTTATCATCTTCCTCTTCCTACATCCATGGTTTTTTGCTCTGCCCTGCTCCCCATTTCCGTTAATGTAATAAATGCAGTGGAAATTCAGAGAAGGATAAGTCACTGAATGTGGAGGAGAAGGGTCTAGATTTAGACCTGTAAGGTTTGTATTGGTAGAACTCAGATAAATCAGAGTGGGGGCAATGCTTTAAGCCAGTGCATTGTTAAAATGCTTATGACTTGTCCAGGCAATAAAAAATTGGCCAGGTTAGCTGGAGTTCATTGAAACGCAGTAGGCAATAAAGTTAGAATGTTGTTTGCCAAAAGATGGATGATAAGGGCAAATGATTGTGAACCGTTCTCTCTAATCTTAATACAGTGTCCTCTCACCCATTAATACTTTATTTTCCACCTCACTTGAGGTCTCTCTAATCTCTGGCTCACTGTAAGAAAATGCCCCACACTTCCCAGGGTGAGAAAACTTTAAGTGGCAAGTTGTTGGCTGCCTACAGGCTTAAATACCCTACAGACAGGGCACCTGAGGACCGCAGAAAAAAGCATTCCAAGACATGGAAAAGGGATACAAAAGGAGAGTGAGAGTACTGGCTCTGTCCTCTCCCCTCCAAAAGACCAGATAGAGGTATAACTCCCTAACACATCCTCCACTTAAAAAAATTTTTTTTTTTTTTTTTGTGGTACATGGGCCTCTCACTGTTGTGGCCTCTCCCGTTGCGGAGCACAGGCTCCGGACGCGCAGGCTCAGCGGCCATGGCTCACGGGCCCAGCCACTCCGCGGCATGTGGGATCTTCCCGGACCGGGGCACGCACCTGAGTCCCCTGCATCGGCAGGGGTACTCTCAACCACTGCGCCACCAGGGAAGCCCCTAAAAAAATTTTTTTTACTTTAGTTAAGATGCTATTCTGACAAAATGTAAGTACCTTCCTTTGGACAGAGATTCAACTTCTTATAAATTAACATAATTAAAGAAACTGAAAACCAGTTCAAATAAGTACAAAATAGGAGTTTGGGTTTGGAAGATAAGAGGGAAAGCATGAAATAGTTGATATACTGTATAGAGGAGAAACAGGATGAGCTGAAATACTGATTACATTATGTAAAGTGGTTATGTATGATTCAGTGTAATAGCCTTTGAAACTATATAATGCATAACTGTGTGTAATAAATCTGTGTTGTTTAATGTTTCTTTTTGTTTGCCAAATTCTTTTGAGGACTTATGCATTAAAATCTTATTTCTATTCAAAGCTAAGAGAATTTGATATTTCTCAAAGTATTATAAAGGATTTTGAAACTAACAAGAATGCTGTTATTGCGGGACATTCGATTTTGAGCAACCGGTGCTATGTTTTGCCAAGGTGAGATTTAAATTTGTAATATCTAGGGTGGGTTCAAGATAGTAGTTGTCTCTTATTTTGCTTCAACATTGATATGTGCAAAAGTATAAACCATTTTTGTGAATTTTTGAAACTGAATTACCACTTTAAAAAGATATTGAAACAATATTGTCGTACAGAAGCCATCAAATTACTAAAATAATTTTGTTATACATTTACATTTTTTTTTTGCTGAACATATATCCAGCAAAGCAGCTTTACTGAGAATACATAATATATTGAATATATAAAGTACTCTTACAATTCAACAATATACAATTCAATTAAAATATAATTAAAGATTTAAACAAGTAATTCACCAAAAAAATATATGGGTGGCAAGTAAGCACATTGAAAGATGCTCAACATCATTAGCAGTCATTAGGAAAATGCAAATCAAAACCCCAATAAGATACTGCTACACACCTACTAGTATAGCCAAAACTAAAAAGCCTGATATAATATTGATGAGAATGTGGAGGAACTGGAAAACTTATACATGATTGGGAAGAATGTAAAATGGTACAACCACTTTGGAAAACAGTTTGGCAGTGTCTTTAAAAGTTAAACATATACTTACCATGCAGTTCAGCCATTCTACTCCTAGGGGTTTACCCAAGAGAAAGGAAAGCATATGTCCATACAAAGATTGACATGTATACACTGATGTGTATAAAATTGATGACTAATAAGAACCTGCTGTATAAAAAAATAAATTAAAATTTATCTAAAAAAAAAAGACACAAATGTTCACAGCAGCTTTATTTGTAATAGCCAAAAACTGGAAACAACCAAATGCCCATTAAAAAGTGAATAGGTAAACAAACTGTGGTATATCCACACAATGGAATATTATTTGGCAATAAAAAGGAATGAAATATTGATACCACAACATGACTAAAGAATCCCGACCAAAAAATAGTACATATTATATTATTCCATTTATATAAAAATCTAGAAAATGCAAACTAAGGAAGAATTGGAGGGATTACAAGGACAGTTTGGAGAGCGATGAGTATGTCTACTATTTTGATTGTGGTGATGGTTTCATGGTACATACATAGGTCAAAATGTACCAAGTCGTACAGTTTAAATATATGTAGTTTATTGAGAGTCAATCATACCTCAATAAAACTGTAACCAAAAAACTACCTTATTTCAACTCATTGTTTGTTTTTTTGAGATTATGAAATGTTCTAAATTTACTGTGGTGGGAGTTCCCTTGTTGCCTAGTGGTTAGGATTCCAGTCTTTGACTGCTTTGGCCCAGATTCAATCCCTGTTCAGGGAACTGAGATTCTGCAAGCCACGTGGCATTGCCAAAAAATTTTTAAATAAACAAAAATAAAATTGACTGTGGTGATGGTTGCACATATCTGCAAATATACTAAAAACCACTGAATTGTATACTTTACATGGGTTAATTAATTGTATGGTATGTGAGTTACATCTCAATTAAACTGCTTAAAAAGATCTATCTATTGGGAATTCCCTGGTGGTCCAGTGGTTAGGACTCTGTGCTTCCACTGCAGGGGGCATGGGTTCGATCTCTGGTTGGGGAACTAAGATGCCACATGCCACTGGATGTGGCCAAAAAAATAAAAATATCTATCTACTTTTTTTTTTAAATTTACATAAGAGTTTAACAAATTTTTTTTACCTGGAGGAGATACTATAGGCAAGTACATGATTAAAAGTGGGAATGTATATATTAAAAGTGGGAATGTATATATAGAATCTGACAATAACAAGTAGAAACAAGAACTCAAACAGCTCCCCATTCTGGGTCAGCAAACAGCTTGAAAAACCTCAAACTGCCATGAAGGGAGAGCATCATTTTACTGTGTATACATAGTACCTGGGACTATACTGATAAGCCAAAAATGCTACTCTATTTGGTAAACTCTGCTAAACAGACCACATAAACACAGTACACTTTAGAGAAAGAATCTTAAAGTGCACGACTCTAAAGGCCTCTGATATACATTTACATTTTTATTAGACCTAGTTTTAAAACAGTAAAATTTCTAGGTATCTCATTACAACTATTATAATAATATCAATAGAATATTATAAACTTGTACATATAATTAATGATTCATTGTCATTTGATATGAGCTGTTTTAAGTTTGTACTGTCTTCAGGGGAAAAAATGACTTATTATTAACATAAATATGACTATTGGCATGAAATTTTAACCTGCTTAGGCAAAAGAACTTTCAAGCAGCATATACACAATGCCTTGGTCATTGAAGCCAAGAAAAGGTAGGTAGGGAACAAGATTTGACCCTGATTCATTCAGCTCTTAACAGACTTTTCCCTAAAGTCTAACAATTACCAGGCATACCTCTATGTGGCAACACTGTACTCATTAGTTTGTGTTTATAACTGGCTTATTGTTTGCATCAGTTCAACTTAGATTTTCTAACAATTCTAGTTGTTAAGAATTTAGTACAATGTTAATTTAGAACTGGGAGCAAATGAGTAGCTTATTTACTTATGTGTTGATAGTTGCTAAAATTTTTGAATGCTTTCCAAATCACATAGTTAAACTGTATCTAAGCATTGGCTCATAATACTTCACCACCTCTATGTTTTATAGTATGAAAATGGGACAAATAATAAGTATTCTTCACACCATACCCCCTGACTGTCCTTTTCACTCATATGAAGATTTCCAGATGCACTGGGATGACCTGGTAAGGAATAGAAACATATATTACATTAGTAGCTATTTGATTTTACTTCTTGTAATTTAACCTTAAGTTTAGCTCTCTCAGGAGAATTTCAACTTTGTTCTTAATTTTTAGTATAGCTATAAGCTTCCAGAAAATTATGGAACTACTAAAATATACTGCAGCATCTACTTCAAAATGATAGGAAGAAGGATCTTCACATATCCTTTACAGATGCTCTCTGCCCACCTTATGATCCAGGCTTACTCCTGCCCTGATGTCATCATTTTCAACCTTCTCTAAGTTCAAATGAAGCTACTTTCCCTCTACTTCTTTTTATCTGAATAAGTGTTTTTTGTTTTCCTTAGAATTTTGCTATTTTTATTTGAGGATGAGCTTAATAAAAATATTTTTTCCCCTTAAACACTACTGCAACAATTTAGACAGCAGAAGAAACTTTAGAGTAGATAGGAAAAATGTTTACATGATTCCTAGTAGAAAGTAAGAAAATAATTGCAGGCTTCTTCTTAGCCAAGGGCTCCCTCCTGTGGCATGCTGGATATTACTGAAAGGGTAGAATTAAAAGAATTAGTCATTTAATGAAATTTTCTTTTCAGAGTATTTAATTTTACGGTCAAAGTTTAGAGGATTTGAGTTGCACTTAATGCACCCCATTGATTCAAGGAAATATTTTTCTTAATGTTATTTTTAAAAATCAACATACAAAAAAGCACACAAGTGCTCAGGTGAAACTCTTCCATCTTAATTAGTACTTATTTCACCATTTCTGTCTCTTTATACTCTGACCAGCTGGAGTTTCCAAATGGAAGAGGGAGGAGCCTAATGTTCTCTTTCTGTATTCTGCATTTCCTAACCCAAATCTTAATATAAAGCTGAGGTTGACAGGTATCAATTTTTCCCCTTCATTAGATGCTAAGACATTATTCCAAGTCTTCAGAATATTTTTCATCAGAAAAAGTAACTGCTTTTCTCAAAGAACTGCTTTTAGAGCTTGAGTGCACTCTATACATGTTGTTTCTCTGTACTGAATTTTTACTGCTCTTGGAGATGCAACCTGTTTATTGTTTACTATAAACAGTTATTTTTATAATCTATAAAGGTCATAGTATCTTTTTTATAAATCATTTTTTTTTATAAATCTTAGTTTGCCAGTCTGTGTAGAAAGCCATATAGTAAGGGTACTGTGAGTTGTCTTTATTGTGAGTGTTAATATTTAAGCAGTTAAGATTCCTGTGAGTAAATGTTCTGTATAGCTTTGGATAATATGGAATAATATTTAGGATTTAGTTGTGTACCTTTTAAGACTGTTTTACTTCCATTAAAAAATGCTGTCTTCTATCTACAGAAAATTTCCCACTGTTCTTTAACAATGTTCAGATACCCTCTCAGTTGCATCAGAAGTCAGCCCATACAGTTCTTTCCAAGGGTAGATATGGAAAGTGTGTTGAAAAGTTTTCTTTCAGATTTAAAATCTAAACTGCCCCATATATGTGGATTTCCCATAAAGATGACAACTAAACCGTTGTACTACACACAAGAACTAACTAAACTGTATCTGCAGGTAAGAGATTTCATATTCTACCAAGTTCTCTAAGACATGCTATGCACCTTTTGCCTTCAGTGATGGACTACCTATCCACTGTGCTATAAGTCTTTTCTGTCAGTTCAGTGTTTCCCTAATACTATTTGTCATTGTTGTACTTAACCATTTGTTATTGTCATTATTATTATTATTGTATTTAACTTGGTATGATGGTAGTAGTTGTTTACTGTTCTATTTCTTCTAATTTAACATGACTTCCTAGAGGGCAAAGAGCATATTCATCTTATTCCAAGTTCCTGGTACTTAATAGGTGTTCATTAAATGTTTTTTCAAAGAATAAATGAATAAATGATCATATAGGATAGTTTGGAAACATTTGCCTCATACAAATCCAAGTTTTCTTTGAAATTCTGCCACTTCAGTCATTTGAGTCTGATTGACTGAAAAAGCCTTTGAATAATTCCATTTATAGAAATTGAATTATGGTAGCATTTTCATTGTAAGATGATATGCTAAGTGAAATCTTATTTATGAAAAAAAAGAATAAGTAGCAATTAAGCAATATTGATGAAGAAAATATGATGGCCTATCTTCACACTCAATAGAATAAGATTTCTTTGTCAAAAGGAAACAAAATTAAAAGGGAAGTTTTTGAAGAACAAGTGGAAATTCAATTTAAATTTTTCAACAATGATCTTTCTTTTAAATGACAAATATGTGTGTTTTCATCAAAAGGAAAGACAGAGGTTTGAATAATTTGAACAGTTTGGAATGTAATATGAATTATTTGAATATTTCTGTGTCTTCTGAGTCTCCTTTCTTGACTTATAATACTAGCGTCTTGTTTTATTGTAGCTTCCACTGCTCTAGTGATTTAGGCTTTCATGTGGTGTTGACTTGCTACGGCTCAAACACTATGCCTCATGGCATTTTTTCAGCTTTTGCTGCCATACTGCTTGCTTCATTCTCTTTATAATCCTCGAGTAAAATTCACCAGAGCCAGTATTTGATAGACCCCTTTTATCTTTTCTAGCCAGGTCACACCATCTGTCACTAGCCAGCCTGTGGATCTGGTATCCTTGGGTTAGGGGCTAACACCTCATATAAATGCTATAAAAACATAACAGCCAAGATATCAAGTGCTATAAGGCAAGGCCATTTCCTTAGAAGGGAGTGTGCATGGACAAATACCAATTGACATCTTTATGATCTTTATGAATCTTAAAATTTTGCCCTGACATAACATTTTAAAAAGTTTAGTTGTTGGCCGAGTCCAAATCTGAGGAATTTAGAAGATATGTCATTACATCATGCATTTTTATTGAATATATTTATTGAATACCTTATATTTCCAGCCTACATCTGTTTTGAAAGTGGTGAGTCCAGACAATATATTTGTGAAAATTTGCTTCTTAAATGTAAAATAACACTTACTTGGAAATTCTGGTCTTTATATTGCTTCTGACAATTGGTACATTGACAATAAGAATTTCTCCTCAGTTTTATTGAGTGCCTTCTCTGTGCCTTCTCACTTAATCATCAAAATAGATGCTTGGGGTAAAAAATTGTTTTCTCAGTTTTGCAGAAGAAACTTGAAGCTCACAGCATTCAAGTAATTTAACCAAAGCCACACAGTTAAATACATTGCAAAATTAAAACTGAAACCCAAAGAATGGATTCTTAGTTCTAAAATTGGAAAACGTTTAGATTTGTGGTTAAGAGCCAGACTCTAGAGACAGGCTGCCTAGGTTTGAACTCCTTACTACTTGTATAATCTTGGGCAAGTTATTTAATCTCCCTGTGCCTCAGTTTCTCCAGTTGTAAAATGGGGCATAGTAGTAGTGGTAGTAATAGCACTTGTCACAAATTGGGCTCTCTAGGAGGCCTACTCTGAAATGGAGTCCAGTGCGTGTGATGCTTATCGAGAAGTGCCCTTGGAATCAACACCTACAGACAGCAGGGAAGGAAGAAGAATGGGTAAAGGGAGAAGTCAAAAGCAAAGCAGGTGCCAGATAGCCATGGCCAACCTTCTGAGGAGCACAGGGGCTAAAACGGCCCATCACAGTGGTTCTGCATTGGCCAAAATAGCCAGGCCTTTATACCTCTTCCATCTGTCGTTGGATTTGGGCCACCTGGAGACAGGCAGGTTCTAGGGTGAGGTGGGTCTCCATAATTGAGGCAGTCTCTGCAGGGGCTGACTGCCAAAGGTGGTTTGCTGACAGTACCCCAGCAGCAGGGGAGCAGCCCTTTCTTGAAGGGGATCTGGGCAGCACATCACCATTTCCTTCCCAGTACTTCATAGGGTTTTTTGTGTTTTGTTTTTGGATTAGATAATCCTATTTGGAACAGTTCCTTGTAATTGGGCTCTCAGTACATGTTAGTTCCTATTATTGTTACAACCTTGTTAGCTCTAAGTACTAAAAAGAATAAATTTAAAAAATGAAAAACAAATTGATCAAACTGCTTGATAAAACTCAACTGACTTAAAAAAGTAAATTAGTAGGAGTGCTTAGCCAAACTAGCTTTTTTTTTAACTTACCGGAATTCTCCAAGCTACATAAAAGAAATTACTATAGTATAACGAACTCTTGTATGCCTATCATCTGGCTCCTCCTTGACGGATTTTTGGGGTGGGGGTAAACTGTAGTATTTTAAAACAAATCCAAGATATGCTGTTATTTTAATCTGTAAAGACTTTAGTATGTGTCTTTTTCTGATAAGAGCTTTTTAAAAAATATTATGTAATAATAATTGATTAATATCACCTAATACCAGTTCATACTGCAATTCTCTATTTATCTCAAAGATTTATTTTAGAGGTTTCGTTTAAGTCAGAATCCAAGCAAGTTCCACATAATTTGGTTGTTCTATCTCTTAGATCTCTTTTATTGAATAACATTCCAAACTCCCCTCCTTTTTATTTATGCCAGTTATTTGCTGGGAAAACTGGATCATTTACCTGGAAAATGTCCCATATTTTGCATTTGAATGATGGCTTCCTTGTTGTGTCATGGCATTATAAAACACTCCTCAGTTAGCTTCTGCATCACTTCACTCAGGGTCATGAAAGCTGGCTAGTTCCTCTTCTGTGCCCTCTGCAAATTATGAGGAAGTAAAGAGGGGCGTCTTCTTGCCTCACTGACATGAATAAGACTCCAGCTTGAGAAATCTGCAGACAAAAGTGAACCCAGTCACCTACTTTGAGCATCACCCAAACCTTACCCAGGACTTTATTGGGGACTTCCCACTTCTCCCACGAATAGCCGTGGTGGGAGAAGGAGCATTATTCTCTGTGGTGACTTTGTATTATGTCAACCTGAGTACGCTGTAGGTATGTGTCCTTGAATTCCTTCCTACATCGTTCTGGCTTAGGGTGGCACGTGATTGGGAAGGTGGAGGCGAAGCAAGAGCTACGTTCACACAGAGAAATTCTGTGTGAGGCCAGTATTGCAACTCAGCCTCATGGGGATAAGCTATGGCAGCTTGTTGATGTGGAGCAGAAGTTGGGCCATAGCTCCATCTGCCCCGACCACATCTCCTCCTTCAGCTCTCTGAATCCTGCGTCGGGTTTGTATGCATCTCCATTGCCAAGTGCACCAGCCCTTTTGTAGGTCACCTGTACTATGATGTCAGAGGCTTGAAGTTGGTAAGAGACCAACTGCTCTCTGACATTCTACTCCATTTTTCAAGGTGGCTACAAGGTCACCCAGCCACATGCCCTTCTGACCAGTGACAACTCTTCTATTGTAGTATGGGGTCTATGTCCCCTCCTTTTGGGTCTGGGCAGGCCTGTGATAGAAGTGATGCTACATGACTTCCAAGACTAGGTCATTAAAAGAAAAACAGTTTCTTCCTGTCTCTTGGGACAGTTGCTATGCCACATGCGAGGGATCCCAGTCTACATGAAGAGGCTACCTGTAGGTACTCCAAATGACAACCAGTGTCAATCATCACACATGTGAGTGAGGAAGTGATTCCAGCCCCAGAGTCATCTAACCACAACTGCCTGAGAGACTCTTAGCTAAACCGTGTCAAATCCCAGAATCAAAAAATAAATAAATTTTTTTTAAAAAATCCCAGAATCATTAAAGATAAAACATAATTATTTTTGTTTAAAGCCACTAAGTTTTGGTATGATTTGCCTAATAAGTAAGTGGATCACTCACTCACTTTTCCTCTGCCTGTTCACAACTCTTATCTCCTAAAACTCTGTCCTACTGTCCTCCCGACTATATTCAACAACTGAATCGCCAGTAAGGGAGAGAAAAACCAATTGTTCTGGTTTGAATATTGTTCCAGATTGTTTTTTTAAATTTTATTTCAAGGTGTGAATCTATGTGTTCTTTATGTCAGAGGGTGAGAAAAGAACTCTGTGTTCAGTGTTTCCGATTATTGTCACATGTCTCTCTTTTACAGACACTAAGACTTAATAGGTATGTATTTTAAAAGACTAAGCACTTCCCAGCAACAGATGAATAGATAAACAAAATGTGATATATACATACAATGGAATATTATTCAGCCATAAAAATGAATGAAATTCTGACATGTGCTACAACATGGATGAACTTTGAAAAGCTAAATGAAATAAGCCAGACACAAAAAGACAAATATTGTGATTCCACTTACATGGAATACTTAGAGTGGGCAAATTCATAGTGACAGAAAGGAGAATGGTGGTAACCAAAGCTGTGAGGAGAAGGAAACGAGTTATTGCTTAAAGACTATGAAGTTCCTGTTTGGGATAAAGATAAAGTTTTGGAAATAGTGATGATTATACAACAGAAGTACAGTGGGGAATGTACTTAATGCCACTGAATTGTATGCTTAACAATGGATAAAATGGTATATTTCATGCTTTATATTTTTCTACAACAACTTTTTAAGAAGACTATGAACACTTGTTTCTCTTTGATGTATCTGACAAGTCAGTTTGACAAGTACTTGCTGAATTGCTTCCAGACACCAGGCACTCTAGTAGGCAATAAGATTGCAAAATGATTAAGACACAGTCACTGCCCTATACTCAAAATCCTACTTGTTCTGAAAGGCGTAGTGTAGATGCAACCACCTCCTCCATTAATTTAATTTCTGAGTAAATGTTTTCTTAGTAACTGTGTGAAAGATTTAAGCATGTGAAGGATGTAAGAATAAGTAACTCATAGTTCCTACCCTCAAAGAATCTAGTATCTACTTAAGGAGACTGAACATGCACACTAAAAGATAAGAGCATTACCTTGTCCTATTTTTTTGGTGACAAATAGTAACGGATAGAAGATCCTTGGGAAGTTGAGAGGGAAAAAAATGGAGAGAAGAGGGAAAGACATTCTGAGAGAGACAGCAGAACGAGCACATTTGGAGGACGATGGTAGCAGCTAAGGGTATAGTTTTTATAGTTGATTTATATACAATTTAGAATATAACTTCATCTTAAAATATTACCTTGAAAGGATGGTATCTAAAGAAGGATACAAATCATAAGAAATATACACATGTCCTCACTAAGGCTCATTTGTTTTTTGTTTTTCTTTACCTGTTCTATGTATTGTAGTGTTACTTTTTATCCTTATTTTGATGATATCTTATATCATTTCTTTTCCATTAAGGACATTTTCGAAATTTCCTAATCTTTATCCTTTCAGGAAAACAAAGTCAAGCCGCCTAATCTAACCACTAAACAAAAGTTCAGGTCCTCTCTGGCTCAGGCCCCTTCCACAAGACCTGCCCAGGCTCAAAGTATTCCACTTCATTCAGTAGCCACAGACCACAAGGTGGAGCTTTCGGTCAGCCAGCCGAAGCCCTATGTGTCCTCAACTCTGCACCTCCAGCCAGAATCTGTTCAGAGCAGAAAGAAATCCCTGCCTGACAAGGCAGCACAAGTACGTCTGGAAGTAACAAAGCTCAACAGAGGAAGTACTCAAGTTCAAGACACAGATTTTAGCTCCCAACATAATATTGCCCCTAAATTCATACCAGTTTTCAAAAATCGACAATTACAGATGAACAAAAATATCTTAGAACCTGACAACCTGAAAAGAAAACATGTTGTTACAGAATCTAAGTTGCTTTCACTTAAAACTAGTGTGATCCAGGATGATAAACTGAATTTAGATCCAGCTATTAAAAAAAGATCTAATCACAGCATTCAGATAAAGACTTCTAGATCTCTGCAAGAAAAAAACACTGAGTCCTTTGAAAATATGACAGAAAATCCCCCTTCTAGTGGAAAATTATCGGTCATGAGTTTAAGTGAAATTAAACAACTACCTAATAGTTCAGTATTTCAGATGTCAAATAACAAGTTAGGTGTAATAAAAAGTGCTGTTGACTTCCAAGTGAATGAAAAAGAAAATTTGACAAGCAAATACATAACACAAATTTTAGGGAAAGGCCACGAGTCACTAAAAGTGAAAAGACCACCACGCATTTTTGAATCAGACACAGAAACGGAAGATTCCCAACTGCTGCAGCAACAATCAGTTGATCAAACTAAAGAAGCTGATGTAAGTGACCACCAGTTCATAGTAAGCAGAACAGCCCACAAGTCTAAAAGGAAATTATGTCAGGACTCTTCAGAAACTTCAAAGAAGCCTCACTCCAATACTATCCATTACGGACAATCCAGTTCTTCTAAGAACCAGGTAAAAAACCTAAAGACAATTTTAATCTGGAGATATTGACCATGTGATAGACCTTTAAAACCCCTAAATAAAGATTTAAATGATTTGCCCAAGATCATCTAGAAACACATTAAGAAACAGAGTATCTAACACAACTGCAAGTATATACAGTTAATTTATAACAAAATGTGATTCTTCAATCTGGTTACAGATACATAACTTGGACAAATCAAAACATAAGAAACCTCTCATCATTCCTAAAGCTTAGGACATGGATGTGAAAGAAGGAAATATCCACCAGGTAACTTAGGTGATATCTTCTGATTGGTTGATTGATTGATTATTATTTGGCTGCGTTGGGTCTTTGTTGCTGCGTGCAGGCTTTCTCTAGTTGCGGTGAGCGGGGGCTACTCTTCGTTGTGGTGCGCGGGCTTCTCATTGCGGTGGCTTCTCTTATCGCGGAGCACGGGCTCTAGGCGAGCAGGCTTAAGTAGTTGTTGCGTGTGGGCTCAGTAGTTGTGGCTCGCGGGCGTAGTTGCTCCGCCGCATGTGGGATCTTCCCAGACAAGGGATCAAACCCTTGTCCCCTGCATTGGCAGGTGTATTCTTAAACAGTGTACCACCAGGGAAGTCCCTGATTTATTTTTTATTACATTAACAAAATTGGAATTACCAAGTTTAGGGATCCCCAACCTCATGTACCAAAGGAGCTACTTTTAATTCCTTGAAGCCTTAAAATCAGCAAGGAAATAGTAAATGGTGGGGACAGTACAATCCTTGACTAAGGACTGTACACAGCAACTGTAACGTGTTGTAAAGGCCCCTAAAGAGGGATGAGGTAGAGAGAGGTTCCATCACTGGCTCCCACCCACTCTGTTCTGGGGTCTTTGCAGACTAAGAACAAGGTGCGGCGCAGACTAACTAAAGATATAAGATTTCATAGCCATTAGAGAACACCTACCTTTTGGACTTACCCAAGATGATTAATAACCTTAAATAATGTTTCAAAAATTAATCATTAAGTTCAAGTTAACTCCAAAAAATTTTGCAGTGCTCGCTAAAGTTAAACTTGAGATTTAGCTGATAAGGCTGAGTCCACAGCACTGAAATCACAAAACCATGCATCTGGAAATTGCATTTTATTCCATTCTGCCATCTGTTTAATCTAACAAACATATTACTAAAATACCCACGAATACTTTTTTGCATAGAACTGTTGGAATATTTTCAATTCAAATTTATTATGAACAAACTACAAAGCATTTTCTTATTTTGTTTTCCAAATGCTATTTCTTTCTATAATTAAAAGAGTTTTCAGCCTGATTTGAATTACCAAAAGATACTTAAATCTATTTTCATATATTGTATAATGTTAAGTTTCATGTAGTTTTTGATGGCTTACTATATGCAGTCAGTAGGTGGTTGAGGAAAAAATGTATGTGCTAGCTAGAATGCCTTAAAATTTTTTATTTTCATTTTAAAAAATAAATCTACTCTAGATTTCATATTGTTTTTAGAAGTATAGCACTTTCCCACTTTGAATTACTTAAGACCTAACACAGTTTTTAACAATTAAAACATCTGTCCATCAGCTAGAAAGAATAACATAATGAGAAAAATCATAGGATATCATAATAGAAAAGAATTTCCCCCAAATATAAAATTAATATATACCTCTGTAAAATTGTTAAATAATACAAAACAGTTTCAAGAAAAAAGTAAAAAAACAAAAAACCACCTGCAATTCCTCTTTGCAGAGATAACCACTCTGAACAGTGGATGGACACACATGCACTCCTGTGAACATGGAATCAGGCTCCATACGCTGCTGTGGAAACCCTTTTATCACTCAACAGGTTTCTTCATCGTTGGATAGTGTTCCATTGCAGTGTGGATATCCTATATTTAACTGTCCCTACTGATTGACATTTAAGTTGTTCACAGCCTTTCACTATAACAACGTCATATAATAGTCTAGTACAGATCTTTGCAAAATGCCAGTTATATAGTAGTTTTGTTAGTTGGAAATATCTTTATTTTGTCTTTTTATTATTGAAATGTATTTGAATTCATTATTTTTACTGTTGAAATTTTCAAACCACACAATATGCATAGTATAAAAAACCTCTCAGTACCTATCACCCTGCTTCAACAATTATTAATATTTTGCCACTCTGTTTCATCTATTTCTCACAGATACACTTTTTTCCTATACTATTTTAAAGCAAATTCAATATGTCATATAGTTTTACCCATAAATACTTTAGTGTATATCTCTTACAGATAAGGTATAGCATATTTTTAAAGAAAAAAAAAGAATGTGTATATACATTAAATTTGGGGGGTTCTACCATATCTTCATTGATTCACTAACTTTCATTTTAGTGTAAATATGCAAACTAACAGGAAGCCGTCAATAAAAATAAAATCTATTTCACAGAAGAACTAGAGCCTTCAATCATATAATCAAAATATTGGAGGGAGATTTATTTGTTCAGCCTTATTTATTAAGCCTATGCTATGTGCCAGGTAGTAGGTTATACACTGGGTTACTGAAATAAGACTGCAATCGGCCATGTGGTCTCTTTTCCAGCAAACCTATTCTGGGTGCCTGGCAAAGACATAGGAGTATAAATGTATTGAAACAAATGTCAACAATGATATTTGGTCCATATTACAAATAAATTATCTAATATATAAAAAGAGGGAAACAGAAATGGAGCTTCTCTCCTAACTAGTATTATTCTGGCTTTCAAACATTTTAGAAATTTAATTTGCAAAATGTGATATAATTGTTGTGGTAAGATATTTAAAGAAACCAAAATCCTCATTAATATTCCACTGAAATAATCCTTCATTAAAAAAGAGCCAGCAGAGAGTCAAGTATAAGTTGAACTTAGATTTTTTTAGTGTGACTCACTGCTTTTGCTACTTCACTAAACCACTGCAATTAAAGGCAAAAATGAATACAAACTTTACTTCAAAATTGTAAATATAATTCTTGTTCTTGAAATTGTGCCCTATTAATTTACTGTATAGCTTTACTGAAAAAGTTTCTATTTTCCAGAATTATCTCTATTTTATAATTATTTTACCATTTTCATAGGGAAATACATCTGGTTTAAAGCCTATTTTGAGTGTGCCTTTCTCATTCTAAAACTAGTATGATAGATAACTAGCAGACTGCAGTAAAAAACAGTATGTCACTTTGTGAGGGCGTGGTGAAAATATTTGTTTGTGAAGGTGCTGTTAATAAGGATATATATTTGGTCACTTGGTCAGTCGACCACAACCTGTACTCATTCTTGAAACCAGTCTTCCTCCTGCTCCATGGAGCTTTAGGCTGCCTTCCTGCTACTGTCCACTTATCATGTCTCAGGTAATACAAACTTATTTTACTATTAGACTTAGCAAATCCAATGCTTAAGTAGTGTGTAGTATCTTCCAATTCTTTATGTAAATAATCTTGATAGCCCCCTCCTCCACTCCATTAGTGTCTAAAATTTAGAATTTATAGGAAAGTACTTCTTTAGATAAATATTAACTTATATGGCAAAGCCAGCTTATGTTAGAATCAGTCTATTTTCTGGTATAAAGTAGGTTTATTTTTCATCTTACAATATTTATCCTAATGAAAATTTACCAGAAAATATGTATACACATATAACATATAAAGACATATACATATATGTGTGTGTGTATATATATATATATATATATATTTAATTTACTGTAAAGATAAAGTGATTGATTGATTAATTATTTACTACTCCATGTTCAGAGACGAGAGTCCAGACCAAACTGTTGTGCTCAAATTCACTGGAGAAATCAGTGAAGATTTTGGTTCATTATAAAGAAGATTTTGGTTCCTTGTTTTCATTTATATGCATTGTGGAATACCCCTTACCCTGCCCCAAATCATTCTTCACATTCCAATTGTATGTCAGTTTTAGAACCATTACAATTTTAAAACCATAAACAAATGATTTTGTTTGCCTTTGTATAGATCAGCCATGGCATTTAAAAACCGAGTATGCTGAAATTAATGCTAAAAATCACCTTCATAGAAATGTAAAAAAGCTTTTTTTATACCTTTCATATTTTAAATTTCACAGTATTTGTTGCTTACTATGTTACTATTTTAGTGATATTTTATTAGATATTACTATATTATACATTATGTTATTTATATTTTATTTGTTGCTTACATAGCAAATAAGTAAAAGATACGGGTTAGTCAACGATTAGCTTTTATCTGACCAACCAGTTCACTAGCCAGTGCTTTGCTTTTTCATATTGCTCATCATCGGCCGTTACGCTGGAACTGACAGTATGTCGGGTATTTATCGATACTTAAGAACGGTCAGTACTGACAAATGCTTAAAGATGTCATGGTCATTATCTATCGATGCTTAAAATATTTATGCTGTATCCTACATAGTGTCATAGTGTCTTATTTTTAAATAAAAAAACTATTTCAAATAGATGTATTTTTCTATGTCAGAGTGACTCTATAGGAATGGAAAGGCTTAGATAAATTACAGATTCTTTTACCTCTGTGGTTCCATTTCTTAACATGCATTTGCTGCTGGACCCACGTAAACTATTTTAGGTTCTCACCACTTTACAGAACCTTTATTCTCGAAGTCTTTCATTCTTTCATACAACAGACATTTATTTAGTATTTGGCATGTGCCAAGAGCTATTGTAGATGCTTGGGATATATCAGCGAACACTGGCAGGGAAAGACAGACAATAAACATAACAAATAAATAAATTATATAATGTATTAGAAAGTGACAAGTCTAGGAACAAAGAAAAATAGAGCAAAGTAAGAGACATGGTTTAGGTAGGCTTCCTTGGGCAAAGACATGCAGGAGGAGAGGGAGTTAGCCACATGGATATCTGAAGGATGAGCTCTCCAGGTCTAAGGAACAGCCTATATGTTCAGGGAGACATCAGGGAGCCCAGAGTGGCTAGAGTTAAATGGGCTGGGGAGGAGAAGCCAGGAGATATGACCTGATCAAGAACACATACTTTGACCCTGAGTGAAATGGAGTTGGGACCAGAGGGGTGACACATCTGGCGTAGATTTCAGCAGCATCATTCTGACTGCTGTGTTTAGACTAGACTGGGGTAGAGCAGAGTTCAGGAGAAGAAACAGGGAGACCCGCTGAGAGGCTGTTGCAGGAATCCAGGCAAAGATGAAAGTGGCTGGTAGCAGAGGAGGAGGTGAGAAGTGGCTGACTCTGGATATGTTGTGAAGGCTGAGGTCCACAGGATTAGGGATATGAGAGAAAGAGGTGCTGAGGAGGGCTCCAGGGCTTTTGGCTTGATCACTTGGGAGGATGGAACTGTTATCAACTGAGATGAAAAGGAGCAGGCTTTGGAGTAAGAGGAGGACTGAGGATTGACCATTTCATAGCATGGAGGTCATTGATGACTCTGACAAGCAATTTCTGTGTCATGATGGAGGTGAAAGCCTGACTGGGTGAGTTTAAGAGAGAAGGGGGGCACAGGGGGGGATTGGAAATCACGATTGTAGACTGCTCACTTGAGAACAGTCACTGGTGGACTTTTCTAACTCATTTTCATTTACTCCTTAACAGTATTATCCTGTGATTACCCCTTTCTTGAAACACTGTTCTCCCGTGGCGTCTGTAATCTTACATCTCTGGACACAATTTTTCTGTTTCCTTTACTCACTGGCATTAAATATCCCAAAGACCTTGAAGGATAAACAGTGGTTATGCCTGACACATTTGGGACACGGGAGGAACAGTAAGAAGGATATTCCAAAGAGAAGAACTAAAATGAACAAAGGCCCGATGAGGTTACATGTGTTTAAGGAACAGTGAATACTGATTCTGGTGTGGTCAGCATGTGCTTCATACAGGGACCAGAATGAGTGTAGACTGGGCCACGGTGATCAAGGAGAGTTTTAGGCATGTCGAAATCATCTGGAGACTATTCCAGAAACCTAATCCAAGGAGCAGAGAGTGGAGAATAAGACAGTACTAACAGACCTAGAAATAGCTGGTCAGGGAAACTGGCTGTGGATGGCACATGCTGGAGAGGTAGGCTCAGAGATGAAGCTGGGTTTTCAAACTTGACCAGTGCAAGAAGAGCATTCCCCTTTAAAAATACAGAAATGAAGGAGTGGTAGGAAGACAGGAAGATGACTGATTCCGTCCATCATAAACTGGGTTGGACTGAATCAGTAGACAACTAGATTAAAATTCAGGACATGGTATCGTTTGGGGAGTCGTCCACATAGAAATGTTAGTTGAAGGCATGTGTGAGCGTGTAAGCAGCAAAGAGAAGAACACAAATGACAATTTTGAGGACAGGATATCAATGCATAAGGAATGGGGGAGAGGGAGAAGGTGCAGAGAAAAGCAGTCAGGATAAGGTCAGAAAGCAGAGGTGTGGAGTTCCAGAGCCAAGGAAAAGGAGGGTGTGTGGTGGCAACATTGGTGTCAGTAAAAGCCCAGGAGAAGGAGGCCTGAGAGGCAGAAGGCTTCGGTCTCAGAGTTCCCTAGTGGCTGCTGCGGTTCAAAGGTGAAGCACAGGATGGTCAGGTGTGCAGGAAGCAAGTGCTGGAGTTTTCTGTGAGAAGTTCGGCTGTGAAGGGAGGATGGTCATTGGAAGAGATGGCAAGATCAAAGGAACATTTGTGATCTGAAACAAAAGTGCAAACACTTCAAAATAACCAGAAAAAAAAGAAACGCTGAGAATATAACAAATTAATAGGATTTTTCAATTTTAAGCTTTTCATCTATGATTTGTAAAATTTCTGAAAACTGCTACCACTAAATATTAACAGAAACACTCATAAACAGTTGATCATCTTAGTTTATCAGCTTGTGTTTTTAAGAATGCTCATGATTGATTTTTTTTAATATTACATGTATCTTTCATATGTTTTCTGCCAGTGAAACTTTTCCTAGTTTCTACAAAAAATAAAATGCATTAATGTTTTATTGCATTCCACAGAGATCATCCTTGCTACTTTATATTATTAAATTTCTGAATTTAAATATTCAAGGAATATTTTACTGTTAACATTCAAAGATGAAAGAAATTATATATAGTATGTAAGTAATATTTTAATATTTTGTTCCCCTAGCTTTTATCCAGAGGATCGTTAGGAATTATTTACATTTGGTAGCCTACATTCCTGTATAAAAAGCAGAAATCTGCAGTCATATTCAAGGAGAAATCTGGCAAAACATAATTGGCTCTGTGGTTTATTATCTCATCATTTTGGAATAAAATATTTAAATCTCTGAAGAACAGGAGTTAAGCTGCTTTAAAATAAAATCCTGGGTCTTCATGTAGAGGGAACATATGTCAGTATAATCATTTAGCTAATATGAATGACATAATGGAATCTTATAAACATGCTGTTTCAACCATTATAAGGTTTTATTGCTAAGAGTAAAAATTTTATATAAATTGTCTTTTTCAAATTCATTTCTAGCTCTGCTCCTTACCAATACTGCCATACTGAAAAAAAGAAATAAATATGGGACTTTTATGAAGCAAAGACAGCCTCACTACCCTCATTTCCCTTTGGTTCTCAACTTGGTAAATTCCTGTTTTAGTCTGAATCAGAATTTGAAAATTAGCTTCCTTTCTGGAGTTCCTATTTTTGATAATGGCAAGCTAGGTTATTCAAACTAACCCTCTCATGGAAAGCAACTAATAATGCTGGATGAATTTTTTAAAGTTCATGAAAACATCCAAGAACCAAAATGACATAAGGAATTACAGTCTAAACACTAAGAAAAAAACAGAAAGGTAAACAGAATTCAAAAGCACTTTTGCTTATAAGATATATGATAATCCAGAGCTGAAACTAAGCTGTTTTGATGCCGTTGAGGAGTGAGGGGAACAGAAATGTAAAAGTCCAGAGCCTGCAAAGACGCAAAGCCTAACTGGAGTGCCCACCACACACAGCAGCACACACACTTTGCCGGGATCCTGAAGCCTGTGCCCATGGCAAAGGTGAGCCGCCAGTAACTAGCTCCATTCTCTTCACCCCCAGCAGGCCACCAGGGTGCACCGCCTTAGTGGGAGAGGAGTAGGCAGAAAAACATCCCTGTAAAGGGGCCCCCAGTGGATTTCTGCCCAAATTTATATCACCAAGGTGATCCAAGAAACCTCAAACCAAGAATTTAGTTTAAAATAATATCAGAAATATAAAATTATCAGAAATACCAAAACCTTTAGGGAGAAAACTAAACTTTATTGAATTATATTAAAGAATATCCAAGTAAATGGAGAACTATGTCACGTTCATAGACTGGAACTCAATACTGGAAAGATTGAATGTGATTTTGTTCCAAATTTCAACATGTTTGTTTAAAACTTGATAAACTTATAAAATTGATACTGGAATGCAAAGGCAAGAATAAACAAAGCCTCTTAGAGAAAAACAAGAAGAAGGGAGAACTTGCTCTCCAGATAGCAAGATTTATACAAAGTTGTAATAATTAAAATGGGGGACCTCCCTGGTGGCGCGGTGGTTAAGAATCTGCCTGCGAATGCAGGGGACATGGGTTCGAGCCCTGGTCCAGGAAGATCCCACATGTGGCGGAGCAACTGAGCCCATGCGCCACAACTACTGAGCCTGGCGCCCCTAGAGCCCGTGCTCCACAACAAGAGAAGCCACCGCAATGAGGAGCTCACACACCGCAACGAAAGCAGCCCCCGCTCACTGCAACTAGAGAAAGCCCACATGCAGCAACGAAGACCCAACACAGCAAAAAATAATTAATTTTTGAAAAAATAGCCAATATGATATTGGTATGCAGATTAACAAACCACTGGAACAGAGTCCAGAAATGGGCCGATACATATACGATTTCATACTGTCACTGTTTATAATAGCTCAGACACAATCTAAGTGGCCATTATGGATCTTCCAAACATAAAGAAGCAAGACATGAATGAGCTTCCATTCATGCGTAGTCCAAAAACAGGACAGATTCAGCCATCCTGTTTAAGGATGCATATATAAGTAAAAATTATAAAGAAAGGCAAGAAATAGTTTAAAAATCCAGTATAGTAGTGCCTCATGAGGGAGGGAAGAAATTATGACTGGGGCAGGTAGATGATAGGGATGGTAGGGAGGTCCTTCTGGAACAGTGGTAGTATTCATTTTACTTCCTGTCTTGGGTGCTATTTATATAAGCATTGACTTTATAATTATTCATTAAACTGTACCTGTATGTTTATGCACTTTTCAATGTGTGGGTTATATTTCATGCGGTGTGTGTGTGTTTTATTTTGAGAAAAATAATAGCAAAAAAATACCCTCACACCGTGTAGAAGCCTGAAGGGTCTTACCTTTGGGGCTGTAAGGTAGTAAAATGGGGCTGTAGTTCATAACAATTGCATTCTGACAGTTCTCTGAAGGATGGTGGTCGCCCAGGGCTCTCAGAATGTAACAATGGCTTGAAAGCAGAATGAGGGGCTTTATGGGGGGTTGTGGGGATGTGCAGTGAGGGCAAAGGGCAACAGGAATGCAGCATGAATTGTGGGGTCACAAGGTTGTTTAGTCCTATGAGGCTCACCTTTTCCTGCCTAGAACAATATGGGGTTAGGATGTTTCTTCATGGTTTTCCATCCAGCAATTCAATTTCTAGAGGTTTATGTTGACAGAATCACTGGATAAGAAATCAACTATGTTGGTTGCTAACATTGTTTTAGATGGTAAAAAATTTGGAAACACTACAGATACCCATCAAAACAGTATTATGTCCTTATAATGGATCCCTACACACTATTAAAAACTATGTCCATGATAAGTGGAAATGCAAGTTGCAAAACTGTATGTGATATGAACTGATTTTTATTTTGTTAAGTGTGTGTAGTCATAGAAAATGGAGAAATACATGCTTAACTATTAAAAATAGTTTTCTTTGGAGAAAGGGTAAAATACGGGCGATTTTTGCTTTCTATTTTATACATGTCTGAATTGTTTGAATTTTTAAATAGGTGTTTTATAATGAAAAGTTTTTTATTTTGGAATAAAAAATATGTTTTATTGTCATTGAATGCAGTATAAGTGATGCCGCCACCTGTAAAAAGGATTTCATGGAACTAGTTTTCATTAGACCTGCTAGGATGCAGCAGTTCACTGAGCATTTTCTTCCTTTGGAGGTGCTTGATGAGTTTGTTTTTGGATGGTAACAGACTGCAGTTAGAAGACTCGTAACATACATTGAACACTCTTTGTGTATAAGGCAATATTCTAAATGCTTTACAGTAATAATTCATTTTCCTTCACAATAGTCCTTTAAGGTACACACTGCTCTTGAGTCTTACAAGCACTTGCACGCTCATTTGCCCGAGGTACAAACCTTTCTTCAACTAGTCATTCTCAGTCTTTTCTCTCCTTCACTGCTCCCATGTAAACTCACCCCCTTTAGAAACATTTCTCATTTCACTCAGTGCATCTCAAGGTGGAGGGTGAGGGTTTAGAGGTGATGCATGGAACTTGTAAGTTTGAAAAAGCCCTTCAAGATCTAAGGTGTGTAGGAGGGGAGCTCCTTCCCCCTTCTCCTCTCTTTCCCTTGAAAATCACTCTTCATTGGTTTGGGCCAGCACCCAGAAGTCTTCCCAGTTTACTGCTCTGAGAACTATTTGAGAAACCACTGTAAATAGTTATCAGCAGTATATTAGTTCATTATGGAGTCATAATCCTAGGTGAGAATTAACCTGAAATGTAATCCAGGGCCTTAACAAAGGCCCTCAGTAATCTTGAGTACAGATAAACCTGTGACTTGAGTGAGCTCCAAAAGCCACCACCAGAGATGACAAAAGTGAAGACAACAAGTTAAAGTCTGGTGTTTTCCTGCCCGTAGCTGCCAGGAAAACACCATCGACTGGCAGTTTGTGACAAGGGCTTAGAGGTGTGATAGGATCAACAAGCTATGAAGTCCCGCATCCTACATACACTATTCTCTTTGTGCCGTCTGTGTCCTGTAGTAATATCTTTCCTGTTAATTGGAATTGCAAATAAGATGTTAGATATGAGGATGTAGGCACGCACAAGGCAATGCCAGTAAAATGTTAATCAACGACCAAATTCAAAGAGGTTGGGAACGCGTTCAAATTCTCGGCTCAGAGAACCATAAAATGCACCAGCCTTTGGGCCTGCCTGGGACCATTTTGAACACTTGGGCTGAGCTGAGCTGGTCTGGAAAGTGCCACAGAGCCAGTGGGGCTACAGGCGTGCCTTGGAGAATGCAATGGGTTTTGATAAACAGAAATGCAGATGCAATAGAAGATTCTGAAACTGGAAAATCCAAACGTGTTTAGGGAATTGGTTGGATTCACACACAACTTTTCGGAGCACAACACATCTATTGTGTGAATTGAGGTACGTTTATACTGTACAACTCCATCTCAGGTAGCAGAGAGGCTGGATAGCACCTCAAATAAATGCACAAAACTCAATCTGTATGGACCTACTGTGGGTCCAGACAGACGAGGCCTCAAAATGCCTTTCAGTTGCTACTGGTTATTTGTATCAGCCTGGATAAGGGTTGTTAATGGACTGGTACAGTCTTCATAACAGTGGTTCCCCAAACCAGTGCCTTTGGTCTTCTTTTGTCAAATTGAGTTTGGGAATCCCCAACAGATAGAATCACTGACTCTGAGGTTCAGTCTGAGGATGCCAATTTGGGGTTGGAGCTTGTAGCACAGAGTTTGGGGAGCACAACTATTTCTCAGCCAGTGACACAATCGAGATGATACAGCTGAGCTCTCTAACGAGGGGCACCTGTTTAACGTTATGGGGGTACACGTGGAAGCTGCCTTCCCCAATGGCAGCAAGACTTAAGACTTTCCAATTCTGTTCCCAGGCAGAGCGCAGGCCTGCCATTCAGACAAACGGTGCTTACTGTGCCTTCCTGCCCTCTATTGTGACAGAGTCTGAAACCTGGGAAGAAATGACAGACCTATGATTTTCACAATTTCTTAGGATTTAATTGGTGTCAAAGTCTGTTCCTGTAGTAAAATAGGCTGTTTTCAAGAAGTATTTGCTCAGCTTCTTGTAAGGAAACTTAGTTTGTCCTCCCTTCATTTATCATCTGACACCCACCAACAAATTCTCTCCCCTTATTTTTCACCTTCCTACTCTGATCCCCCAAAGCCAGCAATTAATCTTTTTTTTTTTTTTTTTTTTTTGCGGTACGCGGGCCTCTCACTGTTGTGGCCTCTCCCGTTGCGGAGCACAGGCTCTGGACGCGCAGGCTCAGCGGCCATGGCTCACGGGCCCAGCCGCTCTGCGGCATGTGGGATCCTCCCGGACCGGGGCACAAACACGCGTTCCCTGCATCGACAGGCGGACTCTCAACGACTGCGCCACCAGGGAAGACCAGTAATTAATCTTTGACTTCCCCTAGACAGTGAGGAGAAGGAGTGAATCCTAGTGCAGCCAGCACACCTTCTGTTAGAAAGCTGGAGATAGCCGGGCCCCAGGGCTGCAGGGAGCTGCATTTCTGAACTAAGTCCAAGGAGCATTGCTGCATAAAATTACCCAGAATCCAGACCAGGGCCCCAGACTGTCAGCGTGGGAGCCCAGAACACTGAGGGGCAGAGAGCAGCGGCAAAGCCAATGTCAGAGAGGACCTCCTTCCTCCCTCTGGGAGTGGTCATCTGAGAGCACAGACAGCGTGCTTCTAATGATTGCATATCTCAACCATCCTTTTAATTAGGTGTGAAAATTACAAATGGCAGAAGGTTTAACATTTGGGCTTTGATGATTCTGATTTGCTAAATAAAACCACCAGAGAATTATCTAAGGGAAAAAATGCCTACATTAAAACAAGTTAAGCCACCCAGTACAGTTTCTATAAATATTTGTTGAGTGAATATGTGTTTTGTGTAAAATACTATATAAGCCATATAATGCATTACAGCGAGTTTAGAAAATAAATGGAAAAAAATTACTCATAATCTAACCACCATAACACAGCTGTTATGCGTTTTGTCATTTTTCTTTTACTTTTTATGTACATTTTGTTTCATTCTCATCATGCAGTTTGATTTTTTTTCCAGCTTAACTTTATACTGTGATCAGGGTCCTATGTCCTATCTATCTATCTATCTATCTATCTGTTTATCTCCTGTAGGTTCTTTCTCTGGAGAACCCTTCTGGGCACAGAGATCCTCATCTTTCTTCCTCCATGGTGCTCTCAGAACTCTTAACACCAAGCCTAAGTCCACCAGGCAAGAGACTGAAAAATACTTTTCTAGGTACTCTAACCAGCTCAAGAGGAAAATCCTAAAACACAAATACTGGTGTCACAGGTTCCCAAGTTACAAAGCTCAGCAAATCTCCCCACAGTGAGCCCTAGATCCACAAAGCCCACCCAAATCCTCAGAGCTACTGATCAGCTTCTTAGTCCCTGATCCTTAAACCTGAGGATCACCAGACATCTGCCTCTCTGACATAAAAGATGGAGAGCAACAGACAGGAGGCAACCATGTGGAGGAAGCAGAGATTCTGGGGGAGGAAGAAAACAACTTCTTCACAAATACTATTATTAGCATTCTCAGAGAGGTAAGGGAAAATATTTCACTGTAAACAAGATACTGTTTTTCAGGAAAGGAAACCTCAGAGAACAACAATAAAAGAACTCAGATATTAAAATATGATAGCAAAATGGAAAACTCAGTAGAAGAATTAGAAGGTAAAAGTGAGGAAATATCCAGAAAATAGAGCAAAAAGAAAAATATGGAAAACCAGAGAGAAAAGATAATAAAATGGAGAATAAGTTCAGGAGTTCTAATATCTAAAAAAGAAATATCTATATATATTATAAGATACATATAAGAAAAGAACACATCAAAGAAGTAATTCAAGAAAATTTCCTAGAAGTAAAGGACATGAGTTTCCTGACTAGAAAAACCCACTGAGTACATAACACAGTGGATGAAATTTCCCATTATTGTGAAATTTCAGAACATTGGAGGCAAAGAAAACATCCTACAAGCGCCCAGAAAGAAAAAATAGGTGACATACGAATGACGAGGAATGAGGAAAGCTCCATAACTCAACAGCAGAAGTGAAAAGACAATGGAGTCCAATTCTCCAGCATTCTGAAAGAAAAATAAATTTCCAACTTAGAAGTCTGTGTCCAGTCAAACTGTCAACCATGTGTCAGAGAGATCAAAGACATTTCAGGCATGCAAGGTCTAAAATAAATTAACTCCTGTGTTCCCTTTCTCAGAAAGCTACTGGGCCTTACAAGCTGAAAATGGGAGGGGACCTCCGAGGGCTTGGGAAAACATTTATCCCAGTATTCCCAGTACTATTTCCCCCACACCCTGTCATGTGGTGTGGGTGGGCTTATCTTGGAGGGGGCTGAAATTGGGAGAAAGTTTCCTTGTGAGTAATATAAACTTTGGTCAGAAATGTACACCTTTCAGATTGGCTCATGGCCAACAGGCCAGGACTGCTGAAAGAAGACCAGCATCTCTGAGAAGAATTTTTTTTTTTTTTTTTTTTTTGGCGGTACGCGGACCTCTCACTGTTGTGGCCTCTCCCGTTGCGGAGCACAGGCTCCGGATGCGCAGGCTCAGCGGCCATGGCTCACGGGCCCAGCCGCTCCGCGGCACGTGGGATCTTCCCGGACCGGGGCACGAACCCGCGTCCCCTGCATCGGCAGGCGGACTCTCAACCACTGCGCCACCAGGGAAGCCCTCTCTGAGAAGATATTATCATCATCTCCTTGTACAGAAAAGGAGGCAGGATAGCATTGCCAGCAAAATGCAGAGCCAGTATTTGAAACCAGGTCTGTCTGACTCTTGCCACCGCTCTATGCTGCTCCTTCACCTTGAAATTTCTTAAAGGCCCCTGTGATGGTTAATTTTATGTGTCAACTTGACTGCATCACAGGGTGCCCAGAAGTTTAGCTAAACATTATTTCCGGGGCTGCCTGTGAGCATGAGATTGGTGTTGCAGTGGGTGGCCTCAATAGAACAGATTGCCCTTCCCAAAGCAGGTGGGCGTCTCCCAAGTTACTGAGGGACTGGATGGAACAGAAGGCAGACGAAGGGCACATCCTTCCTCCCTCTGCCTGACTGGTTGAGCTGGCACATCTCATCTCATCTTCTCCCACCCATGGGTTGGGGCTTATACCATCCATTCTCCTGGTTCTCAGGAATTTGGATTCAGACTGGAACCACAGCACTGGCTTCTGTGGATCTACAACTGGCAGACGGCGGATCATAGGGAGGCTACTATGCCTCCATAATTACGTGAGCCAATTCCTCATAATAAATGTGTGTGTGTGTGTGTGTGTGTGTGTGTATAATACAATAAATATATATTATATATACATATGCGTATATCCTATGGGTTCTGTTTCTCTGGAGAATGCTAATATAGCACCTTTCTTCAAAAGAGTTCTGAGTTCTTTCATGAATGTTCTACATTTATTTCTTTCTACTGTATCCTGTGATAGGAATTGTGAACCTGCCCAGAGCATCCTGATTTACAGGGAGGTGAGGCAGAATACAGGTAAGCTGCTGCCCAGGGCAGTGGGGTGTTTCTGCTCCCTCCCACGGGGCTGGCTTCTCTCCATCGCCGGCTCACATCAGCCTCTCCCTGCCACGCCCCGAGCAAGTGCGTTACTGATCCAAGTTGAGAGCATTGCACTTTCCTCTTTACGTGGAGCTTAAGATCAGAGGTTACTAGTCCCCCTACCTGGGAAATTCAAATACACATTCATCGCGTGTGAAATACTTTTAATTGGGTCTCACAATCACATAAAGAGCAGGAAAACGGCCAGACGGAGGAGAGGGGCCAGCAGAACCAGGGACATAAAGGTCAGGTCTCTCCCAATCATTAACATTGCTTAAGTGTCCGCAAAGAACAGCCGTTTTTGTTTTGTTTTGTTTTCCCCCTTGAACCTGGGCATGGCCATCCCAAAGGCGCTGAGCTAAAATAAGAGGAGAAAACAGGACTGGGCATATTGATGAAACACCCACATTTTATGGACTTTTTTACAAGGTACAGTTCTTACTCGATTTAATTCACCTTGAAACTTTACCATCGTGTGCTTTCAGGCTATTACTCCTCATGCATTATTGAGACCCTGAAGACAGCAGACAGCACTCCGGTTCTCCGTGCGCTGGGACTGGCCGGGAGGACTGCGCAGTGGGGCGGCGGGAACTCTGAGCAGCCCCTCGCTGCACGCACAGCCTGTGATCTCACCCGCTCCCCTCGGGCTTCGTGCCCCTCTCTGCGCATTCCCACACACTTGGCCTCCCTGCGCTTCCTCCTCTCCCACCCCTGCCTCACCCTTCGGCTTGGACACGGAGACTTGTCCACCCAGGCGTCCTCCTCTCCACCATCCCTTGGTTCCAGACAGGCCGCAGCAGGTGAGGCCCTCCAGTGTTGCCAAGTGCTTCTTTCTGTGCAACTCCCAGGTTTGCCAATGCTCTCAGGGCAAAGAATTCCATGCTGACTGTCAGCGTTCTGTCCCCTAACCTAGAAGTCAACTTGCCTTCCTCAACTTAACACAGGTGACAGACCCAGCTCAGGGAGGCCAGGGTCATGCATCCAGGATATTGATTTGGGCATCTCGTGTGACAAGCTCTGGGACACAGTGAAACGAGGCTCATGAGGGTCCTCCCATCAGAGCCTATGGCCTGGCAGCCCCTGATCTGTGCACAGGTGGCATCACCCACAGGGTAGGTGGGCACCTCGTACCTGGCGGGTCACCAGGGAGTAGAGTCATGGATGATACAGCTGAGCCCAGAAAGATCAGTCCACAGTGTCCAGAGGGGGAAGCCGGAGCCTGGAGGTCAACATCGCAAGCCGAATTTGCCCAAGACCACTCAGGGGAGCGCCAGGAAAGCAAGGACTAGGAAGCAGACCCCCAAGCCATGGGCCCAGGTCCTCCCACCCCACCATCCTGCTCAGGCACACAGTTAACTGCCAGGAGCACCGTGCATTCGCTTCTAGGCCAGCTGCGGTGCATCAGGCATATGCCAGGGAGAAGGAGGGGTGGATCCCAACACCGTCAGAAACAGAGGAAAAAGAAGTGCTTCAGGCCTGTAACACACAATGTTTTCTTATCTCTTAGACTTGCAAATGTTTGCCCAGCCCCAGATCTCTGGGCACATTCTCAAGGAACACTGCTACTTACATCTATTATAAGAGCTCGCAGGGAGAGCGTGGTTGAGTACTTAGGGTTCCAGTTTATGTATTACGGTCTCATGTTTCCCAACTTGAAATACCACAGTTAATGTATCAACATTAAAAACGCAGTACTCTAAAAAAAAAAAACAAAAAAACAAAAAAAACGCAGCACTCAAGGTATTTACTAATGCTTAATTTAATCTTACACATCTCTGGCACCTGGAGAAATTAGGAGCCTGGAGAAAAGAGTGACTAGCAACCACTCAAGTTTTAGAGGGCCCTGCAATCGCAAAAAGCATTTTTAAATGCTTTTTAAAATATGCGGACTTCCCTGGTGGCACAGTGGTTAAGAATCCGCCTGCCAGTGCAGGGGACACGGGTTCGAGCCCTGGTCTGAGAAGATCCCACATGCCGCGGAGCAACTAAGCCCGTGCGCCACAACTACTGAGTCTGCGCTCTAGAGCCCGCGAGCCACAACTACTGAGTCCATGCACCACAACTACTGGGCCCACGTACCACAGCTACTGAAGCCCGTGTGCTTAGAGCCCGTGCTCCGCAACAAGAGAAGCCACCACAATCAGAAGCCCGCGCACCGCAACGAAGAGTAGTCCCCGCTTGTCGCAACTAGAGAAAGCCTGCACGCAGCAACGAAGACCCAAAGCAGCCAAAAATAAGTAAATAAATGTTTAAAAAATGCATTTCTCAGCACCTCTCCCATGAGAAGGTAGCTCTTCTCCAGAAAAGTAAAACTGGGTAATTTCCACAAAGTATTGTACGGGTGAGGGAGTTTAGAACTCTCCAGATTTACAGTCCAGGTTCACCTTGTGTAAAATTTAGAGGGGCACTTCCTCAGCACAGAGCTGGGCACAAACCCAGAATCAAGGGGTCACCCTCTGCAACTCACCCCATTAGCAATAGAAGAAGGAAACCCCTCACCCTGGTAGACTTTCGTACGCAGAATGTGCAGATCAGTTGTATTATTTTTCTCTGACATGGTAAATCCTAACTTCCTCATACTTTTTCATGTCATTCTATAACATTAAAATAGTTTAGAGGGCCATAGTCTTTCAAATGACACGAATGTCCTTGCAGGAGCTGTGGCTCTTTCTCTTCGGCTGTACAATCAAAACAGCTGTGGGTCTGAGGGTACCCTGGCGGTCCCAGAAGGAGCACAGCATAAGTCTGTTTCTCAATGTCCCTTATTTTAAAAGGGGGACATAATGCCTAACATAAAAGGAATGCATTGCTAATTGTGGAATTCCATGTATCTGCAGGGCTTGGGGAGGCTGGAAGAGGGATCCTGTCCTTGAACATCTCAACTCAGACAGTGCAGGCTGGCCCTGAAGATGACAACGGCTCCTACAGGCTAGACTCCTTGACTGTACCAGAGGAGGATGGTGCTCAAACGTATCAGTCTGGGCTGGGACCCGCATTTCTTACACGTTCCCAGGTGATGCTGCTCTGAGAACCACAGGGCTGCAAGCACCTTTTTCAGGTAATCTCACGTGCTTGTAAAAGCATCTAAACCTGCCTTCTCTCTTTACTCACTGTGTTGACAAGCATTGGATTTGAACCATGGTGTGTGCTGTAATGCCCACCCGCAATATTGTGATTTACAGCAAAAATGTATGTTTGGCCATTTGGATGAGAAACAGTATGAGAAATATATATTTGGTCATTCATCCACAGTTCCTGGCTCATAGGTCCCAAAACCCTTGGAATTCCCTGAGCGATAAGGGCAGTGAGATGATATTCGGTCTCTCGTTCTCAGTTCCTGAAAACACTTCAGGGAAGGTGACTTCTGGATCCCACGCAAGCGTGGGGGCTGGTTGCCATGTGAACCGTGTGATTAGAGAATGGAACTTTCAGTCCCAGCCCCTGATTTCCTGGGAGGGGAGGGGGCTGGAGGTCGAATCGATCACCAGTGGCCAATGATGTAACCAGTCGTGCCTGTGTAATTAACCCAAGAGGACAGGGTTCGGAGAACACCGGGTTGGAGAACACGTGGCGATCTGGGGAGAGTGGCGCCTGGAGTGGGCATGGGAGCTCCACAACCCCTCCCGGTACCTTCCCTGATGTATCTTTTCATTGGCGGTTGATTCTTATCCTTTAATATCCTTTTGTAATAAATCGATTTAGTGAAAAAACAGGTTTCCCGAGTTCTGTGAGCCATTCTAGCAAGTTAATTGAACCTGAGGAGGGGCTCATGGGGACCTCTGATTTATGGCCAGTCGGTCAGAAGCACAGGTAACAACCTGGACTTGGGATTGGCATCTGAAGTGGAGGGCGGCCTTATGGAACTCAGACCTTAGCCTGTGGAATTTGATTCTCTCTCCTGGTAGATGGCATCAGAATTGAGTTGAATTTGTCAGCTGGAGTCCAAGAATTGCCTGTTGGTGTGAGGGAGCCTCCACACGTGTGCTGGAATTGGGTCTGGGAACCCAAAAGGCATCCCACCCCCATATTTTCTGTATTTAAAGTGATTTAGGCCAAATAATTTAAGGGGGGAAAAGCGTTTAAGGTGAAAAAGAGAGACTATGAACTGCTTTGAGTTTTGTCTTTAAAGAAAATTCCTGGGCTCTGGAACTGTCACCTTTAAGCTGGAATCATGTCCATCTATTCCTGTTGAGAATCTCGAGCTCCCCAAGCAGTGTGTTCTTTTTCTGCTTCCTAATCTTAAAACTCACACTTCCTAGACAACTGCTGAGCTTATCTTGTCTTTCCAGCCACTGAATTATTTAAGGGCTGTTACTGATTTTTTTTTTAAAGGAAGAGTAGAGAAATATTAAAGAGCCCCGTCTACTAGAGGAAAATGACAGCAGATACAGAAATGATTTGAAGTTCGAGCACATTTCTGTGCTTTAAAAAGCCAGTTCCAGGCTGGCCCACTTGCCACACAGTGACCCCTGACTCTACCCACAGCTGCATTTGGGGAACAGAGTCAGAAGAAACATCGTCCCTCAGTTAGCGGTCCTTCTCCCTTTCCGCTGGTAAGTTCTGGAAGTTCCTCATGCAATCAAAAAACGTGAAAATGAGGTGGAAGTTGATAATAGAGAAATGAAGATAAAAAACAGAGGAGGCGGAGGGAGGGCCATGGGCCCTCCGAAGACAGCGCAGCCGTCATTCTGTGCAGGGAAATAAATGTTCAAGAGAAGCCATTTATCAGACTCAGTCATATTACACTTACCAGCCATCCAGCCATTGGAGGTAGTGCTGCCTGTGCTGGACTTGGGGGTGAGAAGGGTGGAAACTAGAAGGACCAACACAGGCCTTACCTTCAGGGTCTCACAGTGCACGGGGAGGGGCCAGAATGATGGCCCCACTAACACGCACCTACCTAATTCCCAGAAACTCTGAGTATGTCACCTTATGTGGCATAAAGTACTTTGCAGATGTGATTATCATGGAATATTCGTGTGGGTCCATTGTAAGCACAAGGGCCCTTCTAAGGGAAAGAGGGAGGCAGGGGAGTCAGAGAAGGAGATGTGAGGATGGAGCAGAGGTGAGAGAGAGAGAGAGAGAGAGAGAGAGATTTGAAGATGGCATGTTTCTGGCTTTGAAGATGAGGAAGGAGCTGTGAGCCCAGGAATGAGGTGACCTCCAGAGGCTGGAAAGACCCAGGATCCCCAGAGCCTCTAAAAGGAACACGATCTCACCGACACCTTGATTTAGCCCATAAGACCCATTTCAGACTCCTCCAGAACCCTAAGATGATTAATATGTGTTGTTTCACAGGTAAAGTTGGTGGTAATTTGCCCCAGTGGCAATAGGAAACTGATACAGAGGGACAGGGAATTAGAAAACGTCAAGCAGCCTGAGGCCCACACTCCCAGCCCATATTGGAGCACCAGCCTGAGTCCTGCACCCCCAGCCCTGATCAGGGCCTGGGCACGATAATTTGTTCCCACTTGGGGACTGGGGGGTTGGACAGTGACCTGGGTTTCCATTTGTAGTGGAAGCACCCTGCCCAAGGGTTTTCTTCACCCACAAAACATGTAGTTGGCCCCTTCACCTCCATTGTTGACCAAAAATCTTTAGAGACTTAAAAGGCCTTATGCTAATCTGGGTAGATTAGAGATGGTGGAAATTCCAGTGCAGTATTTTTCAGACCTTTCCCTACCACCCCATGGAAATGGAGTCTGAGAAACAGCTCCTCCAGGGAAGAACCCACTTAGAATTCTCCATCAGCCCAGGAAAACAGACTGCACAGCACCCGTGAGGAAGGATCTGGCTTAGGGACAGAAAGATTTATTAACAAGGGACACTCTCCAATAGTACTATGAATACTACATGTGGACAAGCCCTATATTAAGCATTCGGAATAGAAGAACTTGATTTAAAAGCCATTCACTGAATGAGCCAAAAATAATTGCCCAAGAGGCTTGGGATAAAAGCCAAGAAAAGCACAGAGCAAAGCCCACAGAAATACATGAAGCCCTGACATACATTTGCTTCAAAATGTGTAGCTTACCAAACAATTGCAGTTGGTCCTCCCTTTCCTGCTCCCTATTTAGAAGGAGACCAAAAGGAGGAAATACATGGCCCCCAAGTACAGGTCAGGAGGAGTGAAGAACTCCCAGTGGCTCTGAGCATAACCTTGGTTCAGCCAGTTTCTTTATGTGGCAAAGAGATCAGACGTATTTGCTTTGGAGGCTGCAATAGGAAGTGTGGCGACAGGAAAGTGGACCAGGTGTTACTGAACTCTACCTATCATTCGTTCCCCAAGCTGCCGAACACCGTGCTGGCCATGGGGACACACAGATGCAGGTGGCAGTTCTGTGCATTCCACACCCTACCATGTGATATAGGGGGTGGGAGTGGAGTGGCTGGAAAGGTGTAAGCCATGAATTATGATCTGAAATGTGGAGGAATGACATGCAGCCCCAGAGGGACATACCTGGTGAGCAACTGGTGGTCTTGTCTTACTCTGCAGACAGCCGGGCCAGAGTGTGCAGGTTGACAAAACTTTGAGGGAGAGAGTGGGAGAAAAGAATGGTTGGCTAAACTTAAGAGGAGATATGAGAGAGATAAGAGGAGATAAGGGATGGGAGAGAAAAACTAGGAATGAAACAGCTGCTGTAGGGAAAAAGAATCTTGGAGAAAGAATTTTTTTTAATTAATTAATTTATTTTGGCTGCGTTGGATCTTCGTTGCTGCACGTGGGCTTTCTCTAGTTGCGGCAAGCGGGGGCTACTCTTCGTTGCAGTGAGTGGTCTTCTCATTGTGGTGTCTTCTCTTATTGCAGAGAGCAGGCTCTAGGCACGTGGGGTTCAGTAGTTGTGGCACGTGGGCTCAGTAGTTGTGGCTCACGGCCTCTAGAGCGCAGGCTCAGTAGTTGTGGCACACGGGGCTTAGTTGCTCCACAGCATGTGGGATCTTCCCGGGCTAGGGCTCAAACCCGTGTCCCCTGCATTGGCAGGTGGATTCCTAACCACTGCGCCACCAGGGAAGTCCCGAGAAAGAACGTTTTAAAGAGGATTTTAGGAGTTCATGTGATTTGCAATATAATATCCCTCTCCAGCATAAGTAAAATCAACATTACTCATCCATGCTGCTGGAGTTTGTGAGGGAATTTTGGGGTGCAAAGATATGCAAGTGTATCACTTAACATTAAATTTAGGCTGCATATAACAGGAAAATCCAAGACCTTTCTAACTTGGGATCAGATGTCACCTGCAAGCTCCTGCTCGGAGCCCAGCACTATCCATGCAAAGCCCAGGCCCCTGACAAGACCACATGCAGGTGCTCAGGGCTACGCTCATACCAGGGCCTGACTCATGAGGGAAGGCGCCGTCTTGGAGGTGGGCCTTCCTGCCTGTTCCTGCTGTTTCGAGTTTGGCTTTCTAAACTCTAACCCATAGAATCTGTGAGCATAAAAAAAGTTTGGTTTTTATACTACCACAGCAGTAGCAACCATGAGGGAAAATAAACATATTTATAGTATGTCTTTGAATATATGTAGATCTTTGAACACATGTAGATCTTTGTAGGTCTTTGCACTTATTTAAGTCTCATTTATGTCCCTTCTTAAAATTATGTCTTTTCTTCATAAAGGGTGTACACATCTTTTATTAGATTTATCACTAAAGACTTTTGTTGTTGCTTTTGCTATTATAAATAACGTCTCTACCAAGTACATTTTCTAACCATTGTTTGCTTCTAGCAAAAAGACTAAATTTCATATTAATTATATTTAACTCTTAATTGATTGACATGTTTTATTCCTTAATTCATTTGAGTTTTCTAAGTAATAAATTCTTTCCAGTATTTTACATATGCAATCATGCAATCTAAAAATACTGACGTTTTTATTTCTTTCTTCTGATTTTATAACTTTTACTCCTTTTCCTTGTAATGTTGCGTTGGCTCACTCCTGCGGTTAGCACAGTGGATTTATTTCTGCCGTGTCATTTTGTTTTCTGTCTGCCTTCCTTTTTATTTGTCTCCTTACTTCACCATTTCTATTTTCTATTGGATTTATCAAATTTTCTTTAGTTCCCCTCCTTTTTTTCTCCCGATCGGCAAGTTACAGCTTGTATTTCTCATCTATTTTAACATGCATTCTTAAAAAGCAATTTCTTTTAAACGCTCTAAATGTTAACCCCTGATCTATATGCCCCTCTGGGCAGGCCCAACACCCTGGAATAGTCTTCCTGGCTCACTCTGAATCAAACTGCTCTGAAGGACAAGGCATCAGGAATAGCTTCAGCCTTTTCCAGTCTAGGAGATTCTGGTTTCTGGAGCTCTTTCCAAGCAGTAATGCTAGGGAAGACAAGACGATGGGGGAGATGTTGTATATTGATTTATTATCTAATGCTGATTCCACTCAAATCATTGATCAACAGTACCTGGCGATTGCCTCTCCCTTTCTTACTTAATGGTGGTTAGCAGAGATTGACCTCTGACGAGTTGCCACTAGACTCCCAGTTTCAAATGGCTTCTACCTAGAAGTCCATGATACATCCCCCAATCTTTCACTAAAATACTGGGGGGTGTAATCATCAAGGTTGCCATTCTCCTTAGCTAAACTAAACAAACACAACGCACAGTTTCCTAGAGTTGCATCCAGGTGGTCAGAATCCATTTCAATATTTATTATCGAAACAGGAGACTGAAATTCTAATTTAATAATAGGACGACAGCTTGACTTCTCCCCTCGAGGTCTGGCTGACTTGAATTTCCTAATTTAACTCCTTTAAATTTTAGTAGCTAAGCTAAATTCCTTTCTCTCCCTTTGCACAGTAGGTTTCTCCATCAATTAAATCTTCTGCAATTAATTCTTCCCACTCAGACTTAAATTTAGTTAAAATTTCTATCATTTTCTGGAACAAAACCACTCCCTCAGAATGTCTTCGTTCCCAAGTCCTTTCCATTTCCACATTATTTTTTGTCAGTTATTTTAGTTCCACCTTGTTTTTAAGTTTCTCAAAATGCATCATTTTTAACAAACTGGGTCTTGCATTGCCCATTGTATTTTAGGGGTTCCACTTTCTTCTCATTACCCCTAGTAATTCTCTCAGAGAGGGTTTGGCCTGGCAAATGTCTTAGACTGAAAATGTTATTTTATCCTCGTTCTTGAATGATAAGGTAGCTGAATATAGAATTCTAGGCTGACAATCATTTTCTCTCAACATTATTTACTGGCATTTATAATTACTGATTAAAAGTCTGTTTTTAGTCCAATTGTCATTCCTTTAGAAGGGATGTGTGATTTTTCTCTGAAGGTTGTTTATCTTTAATATACCATAGTTTGTTTATGGTGAGTCTAATGTGGAGTTGTTTTTATTTTTCCTGTTCAGGACATTGTGTGCTTCTTCAACTTGAAGACTTAGGTCTCTCTTAAATTCTAAAAATCCTCAGTCTTTATCTTTTCAAATAGTTTATCTTCCCTGTTCTCTGCATTTCTTTCTTCTGAAGGAAACCTTGTGGGATCCTTCCTTTCTGAGCCAGTTGATATATTCTGTAGATATGTTGAAAGTTTTCATTCTGTCTTCCATGTTGCTTCTCATATCTTCATTCTCTTTAACTCTCTGTTCTGTAAGGTGACTTCTTCAAATCTATTTTCCAATTCATTAATGATCTCTTCAGTGGCATCTACCTTGTTATGTTGCCCACTATTGAGTTTTCATTATAATAATTGTATTTCTTATTCCTAGAGTTTCTACTCATTCCTTTCTAAATCTTCCTGCACTTGTTTCATTGCCTCCCCTCCCTTTTGAGATTTCATGCATATTTATGATGATGTCTGTTCCAGATTGCTCTGTCATTGGTGCTTCCTGGGAGGCTCTTTATCCCAGTTGCTACATCTGATTACTCTCAAGTGGTAGTTTGTTTCTTCACATCCTGTGTACTCTTTGGCTGTGAAATCAGCTTCAGTATGAGCTCTCTCCACATGCAGCCCTGCACCTACCCTGGGATGTGGGAACATCCCTTGGGACTCCCTGGATTTCATCGTTTCTGGACCAGATTCACATGTTAATTTCTCAGCTGAGGGTTTCTGCACCTCATAGGTGGTGTGATTCAGACTCTACACCTGCAAGTAGCCCAGAACTCTGCTGACTCTTTTTGCACACATGACCCAGAGTGAGTGGTGTGTCTCTGAGCCATGTCCTCAGTCAGATGAACAGAAGTTTCTTACCCCTGCTCACCCCCAACCTTCAAGGTGATTAGCTCCCTACTCTAGGGTCCTTCCCTGGCTCCCCAGTGAATGTCAAATCCCAGCTCTGTGCCGAGAGTGGAAGAAGGGCACCTGTGTCTCCTCTCCTTCCTTCTTGCAGGTGGAAGCAGAGGTCCGAGAGCCTCACTAAGTTTCCATCCTGGTGCTCAGCTATGGCTTTGAGTTCCCTTCTTTCTGGCACTGGGGAATTTTCAGCCTGGATCAGAGTTTCCAAATGTGTTGTTGTTTTATCAAGCACTTCTGTGTGTTTTTGGAGCGGGGCCATCATGGAGGGGGGTGGTGTCTCCCATATCAGCTCCATCCACCATGTGTGTGTTGACCAGAAGTCTGAGATCAGGGGGCAGAGTTGGAATTTTCAGTTAATAAAATAACCAAGTCCAGCTTGATATGAAAATCCAAGGATGCTGTCCTAGTGCCAGCAGTTCACTCTTTAAGCCTGAAAACTGCTCTGCTCCCCTGGGCTGTGAGGAAGGGGCAGTCTGTGCATCGCCCTTGAGTTCCGGGGTCCAACGCCCTGTGCCCAGCCTACGCACTCAGACAGCAGCTGCTGTCTGCTATGCTTCACAGGTGCCTCCTCCGCTGCTCCTAACTTTCTGAAGTCCGTGTGTTCATAAGCCCCACTTAAAAATGCAGAGACTATGACCCAGTGAGATTAAGTCACTTGCCCAAGGTCATTCAGCCAGAAAACAGCAGAGCTGGGAATTCTATCTGAGGCTTGTCTGAGCCCCAAGTCCATGTTTTTGACCTCTACTGCTCTCTGGAATCTTCCAAATGTGTGCTGAACAAATGAGTGTAGAAGAAGAAGGGGACCTACTCTGCACAGCCTCAGTGATAAAATGAGGTTAACGGGCAGAAGAAGCTAAATGGAAACTTACTTCGATTCACATTAGAAATTTTTATACCGGTTAACACATCCAAATGGGCCTCCTTGGATGGTAATGAGCTCCCGGTCATTAGAAGAGCTCAGATATTGACTGGATAACCTGCAGAGATACTGCCAAAGGGAATTCCAGCCATCAGCTGAGCTGAGTGATTAGACTGGAAGGTTTTAGGTCCTCTGCAAACCCTGGATTCTGGGACTCTGGGACTCTAGCGAAAGCTGTTTTCACATCTATTCAGAGCCGGCCATTCACTGGACTATAATGCCTCTTTGATCTAATTGATGACCCAAATAGCTTTAAGCAGCTCTCAGCAGGTGGCCCAGCCATTGTGCAGGGTATCCAGTTCAGGGAGCTGCAGACACTGGGAGTGTTTTCTCTCTACCGTGGGCACGGCCTGGCAGCCCCCCAGTGTCAGGCTAAAGGAGATCTTTGGCTGGTAGGGCCCCAGCCTGTCCCCACGTGACGGTTCACGACCTCACCAGGGAGCAGAGGGGAGTAGAACTGAGAAGGAGAAAAAGAAGAAAAGAGAGAAGGGGGTAGGGAGGGAGAGCCTTTTGAAAGTGTTTCCCAGCAACTGATTTTGATTACCTTCCACCTTCACCCCTGCGGAAGGAAGCTCACTTTGCTTGTGCTGACTCAGGGGCTCAGGTGACAGTATTGATGCCCAGTTAGTCCCCAGTCCAACAAGAGAGATTAGCTCCCTGCTCTGGGGTCCACAAGGCAGGACGTGCCTATCACCCAGGTTGAGGGGGCGAAGCCCCGAGCGAGCGTGACCGTCCAGCAGACTTGTTTATGAGCAGGGTTGCTAGATCCAGCCCCGGCACTTTCTCTCAGCCACACACAGAGCTCAGTGCCCTGTGTCTGAGTCCCGCGGGACAGGGCCTTAGTGGGAGCAGTTATGGTTCCTCCACCGTGTCCTCTTATGCTGGCTCAGCCTCAGTGCGGCTCCATGTAGCGCCTTCACCGTCGGCCTCCAGGGGCCCTGGCCTCCATCCCTCCCCTCCTCCCAGGGCCGTTGACCTTGGGAGTTCAAGGGGAGGGCCATAAATGTTGCCATGGCTCTTGTCTTAGGAAGGCTCTCCTTCCTGAAACCTGCACATAGACTGACATTCCAGAATTAACATTTTAAAGAGGATATTGCTATGGTCTGAATTCACAGGTTGAAACCTACCCTTTAAGGTGATGGTATGAGGAGGTGGGGGCTTTGGGAGGTGATAGGTCATGAGGGTGGAGCCCGCATGGATGAAATTAGCATCCTTATAAAGAGACTCCAGAGAGCTCCCTTGCCCCTTCCACCTTGTGAGGACACAGTGAGAAGACTGCTATCTAAGAACCCGGAGGTGGGTCCTCACCAGACACCGAATCTGCCTGGCTCTTGGACTTCCTGCCTCCAGAGCTGTGAGCAGTGGAACCCCACTCAGTGGAACCTGTTCTCTACAGCAGCCTGAACGGATGCAGACGGCTATAAAGTGCTGACGACTTTATCCTGATCAGTGCTCATCTTCAGATCCGGGCTTTACTCTAGACGACTGCCTACAGCTACTTAAATAGCGAACATCTCCTTCTGCTCATGGAGCCTAAGATCTCTGCACTAAAAATCAGCTTTTCCGTGTCATCTTGATCCAAGCGCTGGGACAGACCAGGAAGGAAGAACCCTAGAGAGAAGTAGACCCACACAGTTCCAGAGATGGAGATTCCCATTCTCCTGCAGCGCTCCCTGCCCCGGGGGCCTGCTGGGTTTGTCCCTTGCAAAGTACACTTTTATTTCTTTCAGGTAGACGTGGTCTTGTGAACCACTCACGAACCATTTAGGAGTGGATCCCTGTGTTTTTGTGGGTGAGACTCATTTGTAATCCGATAAGCTCTCCAGGCAGCAGCTAAAGGGCTGGTATTGACCGAACTCCTTAATGATGCAGGTGGGCCCCAGTCGGTTTCTCAATCGGCTCCTAATAGCCCTGTAGCATTGTTCGTCTTGACCCTGCAGCCTGGCCTCGGCTTTTCCCTGACTCCTGTCGTTTGACTTGGACGAGAGCCAGGCCCCTGGGCCTCTCTCCGATGTTGTTGGTGTCCAGCCACAGGGCCACTTTCTGGCTAAAACCTCCAGAGCACCAAGGCAGGACATGGAAGGCCCCAGATCAAGTCACTGCACACGGAGGCACGAGTCCCCTGGCTACTTTAGCCCAGGAGCCACAGCCCCTTCAAGCAACTCTGCAGGCCAGACCTGAACCAGGACAACAGGCGGGAGTGGCAGCTAGAGAAGGGGCCCCGGAGCCCCGTTCCCCAGCTTCAGAGCCAGTGTCAATGGGAGCGTGTCCCCCACCATGACTGCGTTGCTCAGTTTGGGTAACAGTCCTTGCGTTACCGTGTTGTGTGAAGAGAGTCGTCCATACAGCCGAGAGACAAGTTAGAGGGGCCATTCCTAAGTAGGAAAACCGAGTCCTGGGACGGGAACAGCCGTCCATGGAGTGCTCTGGTTTGGAAAACACTGTCACAGTCGTTTCAGCACCACCCCTGTGCCAGGCACTGTGTAGCGCTGGGGAGCAGACAGCCACTTGCTCAGGCCCTGGCAGCTTGGCAGGCATTGTGCCCAGTGCCCTTCAGAGGTCACAGCATCCGATCCCAGACGAGGAAACTGAGGCACACATCCACGAGTGGTGACATGCACACTTCAGCACTATACCTTATTGACTTCAGACCCCTATGAAGTTTGGGGGCACTGGATTCTACCTAATAAAACAAAAACAAACTGACCAAGAAAAACAGAGCTCAAAAAGAGGCAGTGTTCATTCAAGGTGTTGGACCGCACCCTGCAGAACTGCAAGCCTTGTAGTTGCCCAGCCTTGAGACCAAAGAAAGAGCCGGGAGACAACAACGGAAACATCAATGGCTTAGTGGACAGGGGACCTAACACACCCAAAACAAAGGGTCCTGGAGCGACGCCCCACCATTTACGGTAGACGGCAGGCAGGACATGGCAGCAATCTTCGCTACCCGGGGAGGAGGCTACAGTTCACAGGGGAACTGATGTCAGGCGGGCTCTTCATTTGCCAGGGAAACCAGCAGCTGGGGCACGTCCCACACAGCCCCGCAGGCTAATGGCCATCAGGGCAGATGTTTCCCTGTAGAAAACTAGCTGCTTGGAGTCGTTCTGGCCTGGGGATTAGAACAGTCACTAGCTGGGGCAGGGGACAAGTGGTTCCTGTGAGTAATGTCGGTGAGGCAGGGAGTGGTTGGGCAGGGGATGTACAGAGAGCAAGAGAACAGCCATCTCGAGTGGCCTGACCCCCGGGCCAACAGCAATCCGGGTGCGGGTCTTCAGCGCCCCAGGCGGCTCCCCGCGGCCATCAGACCAGCATGCGGCGCTAACCCAGGCCGCTCCCACGATGGGTACGCAGGAACCAGGGCCAGTCCCCACGAATCATCCCGGCATCCTCCTTAAGGACACAGACTTGAGAGGGTTCTTTGAGAGACTCCACCCCGCTCCCCAGGGGCCCTGCTGGCGATAACCTACCCGGGTTCTCCTCCTGGCTTTGTGCTGGTCCCACAGCGCATGTGCCCTTTGGGACACTCTTGAGAGAAGAACACATTCCCACACACTCAGGGTCGGGGGCACGGGCGCTCACGTCTAAGTCAGTTCCAAGCATTAGCAGCTCAGCTCGAAGGAGCTTCTCATCTTAAATGACTTTATTTGGTGTCAAAGACAAAAACATTATTATTCAAGTATTGCTCTTAAGAAAAGAATGTCTCTTTTTAAAATACAGTTATTTAAGTTCCGTGACCTTCTATTCATAGTCTTGAGGCACTTTTTAAAAATACTCCCTTCCCTCCGACCTCATCAGAAAGACTTGTGGACAGGCTCCTGATGATTCGCAACCTGCTGGTCTCCATTTCAACATTTGCAGCTGCGCCGCTTAGCAACACCCCCCATCGTTTGCGTTAGTGAACTCCTGCTTCACAGAAGAATAAAGTTTCTCAGAGCAGTGTGGTTTTAGGTTAAAAGGACAAAAGAAAACAAGTGAAAATTGAGTATCTCCTTTGGGAACTTGATAGCTCAGCCCAGAAACGAACTTCGGAACAGGTTGAAGCAATGATGATAATAAGTACCATGTGGCCCAAGACGTTCACGACCGTCCTTTCCCGCGAGCCTCACTGTCACACGCGGAGGTAAGCAGAGCAGGACCCTCAGGCACATCCCTGCAGAAGCTGGGGGGCCTTTGTCCCTGGGGCTTTCCTGCCCTTCCCCTCCCACTCCCAGCCCTGAGCTTTGCTTTCTAGCCCGGGAGTCCGGAGTCCACTAAATTCCTGGGGAACCCAGCATCCTCTGCCTTTGTTTGCACAGCCCAGGCCTCCTCTCAGCTCTACAGTTCTCCTTCTCATCAAACAAAATGCTCGTCACTCCGTGCAGCTGGTTTGGCTTCTAGTTAGGAAGTCACTGAATTTGCTAAATGCCTGCGTTTGGTCCTTCACTCAGACCAGTGTTGGGGTGTGCTGACTAGTGACCATCCCCCCCAGGGGCCCACATCCTAATTCCTGGAACCTGCGAACGCTTCCTGATGTGACAAAAGGCAGATGTGATCAAATTAAGGACCTTGTAATGGAGAGATTATCCTGGATTACCTGGTGGCCCTAAATAATCATAGATGTCCTTAAAAGAGGGAGGCCAGGGCTTCCCTGGTGGCGCAGTGGTTGAGAGTCCGCCTGCCGATGCAGGGGACACGGGTCTGTGACCCGGTCTGGGAAGATCCCACATGCTGCGGAGCGGCTGGGCCCGTGAGCCATGGCCACTGAGCCTACGCGTCCGGAGCCTGTGCTCCGCAACGGGAGAGGCCACAACAGTGAGAGGCCCGCGTACCGCAAAAAAAAAAAAAAAAAAAAGAGGGAGGCAGAAGGAGATCAGACTATGGCAGAGAGGGAGGCGAGGTGATAAGGGGAGGTATGCGGCCACAAGCTGAGGGGAATCGGCAGCCACCAGAAGCTGGAGGAGGTGAGGAAAGGGATTCTCCCTGGGGGCTCAGGAGGAGCCAGCCCTGCCGACACCTTGACTCCAGCCCAGGGAGACTGATTTTGGACTTCTGGCCTCCAGAACTTAAGGGAATAAACTTTTGTTGTTTTAAGCCACTAGATTCGTGGAAATTTGTTACAGCAGCTGCAGGAAACAAATGCAGGTGTATGATATGATAGTTTACACTCCCGGAAATGCAGTATTTGCTTCCGTAGAAGCGAGTCCTTGCAATGGGGGATTCATCTACAGGTGGTGGAGTGTTCGGCAGAAGAAGGGCAGATTGGTGAGGGGCGTCCTTCAGCCAGCAGACCCTGCCTCAGCTCACTAGCATAAGGCTGGCCCCCCGGCCTCCACAAAGGACTGCACCAAGATCACTTTGAACAGGCCAGCGCCAGCCAGCTTTTAAAGACGTCCCACTTGATTGTTTTTCTGTACCAACATTTGGCAAACCAACCTAGCTGATCATCAGAATCACACGGGGAAGCTTTTGTAAAAGGTCGGGGGGGGGGGGGTTGAGGATTCCAGAGTCGCTGCCAGAGATTCTGGTTTAGAAGGTGTGGGATGGAGCCTGTACCTTTGCTGTCTTGGAGAGTCTTCACGCTCAGCCAGCTTGGGGAAACACTGCTGTGCGTGCACCAATATTCCTTCTTCTGAGAGCATTGCCTCACTCTGTTTTTATAGCTAACTGCGCATCTACTGCTTTCCCAGATCAGATAATACTTAAGAAACCGTTTAGTCACGCTGAACACCCCACACTTCTAGCACTCAGGAAATGCGTGTTGCCTTGATTGCCTCCTGAGGCAGGATTTCACCATCAGTTCCAGAGGCTGGTAATGGGCGCTGCATGGAAACCCTTCATCTCGCTCAGCTAAGTTCCCTATTCTTTAGTTTGTCTGGCTTATTCATCCAAGGTGTTTATTGAGCACCTGTTACGTGCCAGGAACTCAGAATATAAAAGTGAATTAACACATACAAATCCCCGCCCTTTAATCCACACGGGGGCATCCCATCCTCTCACCCACCAATCTGAAAGGCCCCCTAAAGGGGTTGACCACTGTGTCTGATTTCTCCTTTCAAGAAGGAGGAAACCCAATCCATCCTTTTATTCTTTGACCATCTTCCGGTCCAGCCCTGACTGCAATCCACCCATCAACCTTATGGCTCTTTCCTGCATCCCCCTCCAGATTCCCCTTCTTCCTTTGTGAATAGGTGGAGCACAGAGGATTTTTAGGGCAGTGAAAGTACTCTGTATGATACTGTGATAGTGGATACGTGTCCTTGTACATTTGTCAACACCCATAAAGTGAACCCTGATATAAACCGTGGACTTTGGTTATAATGATAATGGATGCTGGTTCATCAGTTATAACAAAAGCACCACTCTGGTGGTGGTGGGGTTGATAGTGGCAGAGTCTGTGCTTTTGTGGGACAGGGGGTATATGGGAACTCTCTGTACTTTCTGCTCAGTTTTACTGTGAACCTAAAACTGCTCCAAGAAATAAAGTTTTTTTTTTTGGATGTCATGGCTTGGTGTAGAGCTAGCATGACTCAGTTCAATGCAGACTAGCTCCTGCAGCTCATACTAACCCATGTTATCCCAGCTGGCACCTGGACTTTTTCTAGAGGCAATGCAGATTTTAAAGCCGAAAAATGATGAGATTAATGGGTTTTAGGAAGATGGTTGAATTGGGATTAGTTGAGCTAGCAAGGAATCCGGGGACCCATCAGGACTGTGTGGCAGGCCTCCTCCTGCCTCAATGCTCCCAAATCATTTACCTTAGAAACATGCGGGACCAGCAGAATTCCTTCACAGGCCCAAGGAAAACTCCAATCTACTTTCTCTTATCCCTGAATTTTGCCATAATAGATTCTAGGCATCCTCCTTTTGAGAGAGGAGGAAGCACCTTACCCGTGCTGGGTTATTATAAGAGATGAGTTCCACCCATGAGTTAGTGAACTTGGTCAGGAAGCCTTCAGGGTAGAGCTGGCATGCATGGCAAAGCACCCATGTATGACTGGTAGATACTTGGCCACCCCCCTTAGGAATGAGGGACAAACTCCAATCATTTTACATTAGGCATCCAGAAAGGGTCTCATACGACTGTTGGTCTTTCTCTATGGCATGCTTCTCTTTTCCTGCTCAAATGTCTGTCTCCACCATTTTTCATTCACTTTTTTAGTTTTTCTTTTCCCAACCAATTTCTTTGTTTAGGTCTCACTGAGTCTTCTTTTATTGATTCCCATTTATTTCTTCCAAGGAATCAGAAAGCTTAATGTCAATTTCAATTTCCAAACCTGGGAGCAATTGAGAAAAGTGCTTTCTTCAGATCAATACTTCCTCCTGACTTGACATTGAGCTATTAATGAGTACTTGGTGTGTGATTTCACTGGGAAAAAAATAGGAGCCAATAAATCCATGCAATCAATGGATATAGAACTAGCTGGTTTTCCCTGAGATAGGTTTTATGGAGAGGCCACAAATGCTCAAAAGAAGCAGAAAGACACTCTAGTTCACTGCACTCCCATTATCCACTAAGCTTATCACATCCAGAAATTAGGTCCGTTTGGCAAGAGTCCCTTCATGACTTGTTCTGCCAGCTGTGTGTGGACATCTCTTTTCCTCCCTGTGATGTCAAATGGACAACTTTGCCGGCCATGTCAGCAATTTACTCAGCAATTATAAGTTATTTACAGTCGCTAATTGACTTGTTGGAGTCCTTTCTTATTGGACCAAAAAGGTTTCGATTGTTTCCACTCTAGGTGTGAAGTTCAGTTATTCCTCTAGGGGCGCCCCCGGGTCCTTCTGCAGCTGCTCCTCCGTGAGCACCCCTCCCCCCTCAGCTTTCTCCCCGGAACTCCCTTCCTAGACTTGGGGACACCACATGCTCCTCTCCCAGGCAAAGCAGAGGGAGATGCTGGCCTGCTCCCCTGCCTCTCTGCCCAGCCCCCATTTTGCATACCACCTCCTGTGAAGTTGAGGAAGATTCTCCTGAATGGTTTAGAGCAACAACTAAAGGGAATTACACGGTGGAAGAAGGAGTTTTTTTGGGTTTTTGTGGGGGTTTTTTGCTGCTTTGGGTCTTCATTGCTACACTTTCTCTAGTTGTGGCGAGCAGGGGCTACTCTTGGTTGCAGTGCGCAGGCTTCTCATTGCGGTGGCTTCTCTTGTTGCAGAGCACAGACTCTAGGTGCACAGGCTTCAGTAGTTGTGGCTCGCGGGCGCTAGAGCGCAGGCTCAGTAGCTGTAGCACATGGGCTTAGTTGCTCTGCAGCATGTGGGATCTTCCCGGACCAGGGCTCAAACCCGTGTCTCCTGCACTGGCAGGCGGATTCTTAACCACTGCACCACCAGGGAAGTCCCAAAGAAGGAGATTTTTAACAGTACGAGATGGCATCACCTCCATAGGTCCAAGGGGAAGAGCACCCAAAACAAGCTAAGACCTTCACAGGCTCACCCCTTCTCTAGGCCACAAAGCTGCCCCGGGCACAGAACCCGTCCTCAACCCAGGGCTGCCTGTCCCCTTGCTAGAGTTTGCCTTCAGAATATGCCCTGAGGGTGTCATTGATGGAAGAACAGGCTAAGCTGGCATGGGCTCCCTCAGTGGCCCCCTCAAGCCTCTTCATCCTTTCCTTCCAAACATCAAGCTGGTACCAACTGGTACAACATACGGACACACACACGTACACCCATGCGCACGCACACAAACACGTGCACACCCGCTCCCAAATTCAACCTCAGTGAGGAGTAACGAAATCACATCCAAACAGAGGAATGCAAACATTCTCCTAAGAACCCCACAGTTTTCAAGGTCGTGATGCCATCAGAGGGGTGGGTGCGTCACTGCATCTTGTCTTAGTGTGTTTGCTCACTGCCCCATCCCCCCAGCACCTTTTCAGATTATGCTTCCTTGGGCTGGAGAAATGAGCCCATTTCTTACAAAGGCATAGGGGGCTGGGCCATCCTCTCCAGCTGGGGAAGAGGGGAGGGAAGTGGGAAATTGAAAGGGAGTGTGATTTGTTCTTTCACTTATACACGGAGCGTTTGCATTTTAAAAGGAAACTTTCAAGATGGGGAGAAGGGTCAGGGAGGACCTCGCTCCTGTTCCCCTGACTCTTCTCATCTCTCCTCTCAGGAACACTGAGTGCTCTGAAAGCATGTTGGCTGAAAGGCTCCACCAGTGCGTTTATGAGGACTTGGCACCCAACTGTGAAAGGTTTCCAATTCCCGTGCTGATCTGTCATTTCTACTTTCTGTACAAGCTATTTTTTAAGGAAAGACTATCTATCTTAAATACAGTACATAGATAGATAGATAGATAGATAGATATAGATACATGATGGATGGATCCATGGATCGATGGATAGCTAAGATAATAACTTCTGTCTCCTAATCTAACACATTCCAGCCATTTCCTTAGAACAGGCGCCTAAACCTTCTGGCTGTTTATTAGTTGAAACTGGGCCTCCCATTTTAATCTTCAGACTCAGCTGAAGAGGGGCTTTAGCAAAGCTGGAGAGGAGACGGCTGCGTTGACAACTTCATCAGGGATCTCAGGCCTGCGTGTTCCCAGGAAAACCCACGTTAGAACTTATCCTGAGCCCACGTGGACCCTGGGAATTGGCAGCAGGAGCAGCTGTCTTCCGAGGCCCTTGCCGATGGGCCTGAAAATTAGTTGCACCGCTGGCCTCTTCACCCACCCTGCCGTGAACTTGCCAAGTCACCATGTGGCGCTCCCTGTCCTCCCGTGAGCCCCTCCCATAATGGTCCCCCTGTGGGGAGGTTCCAGTCCCTGGAAGCTTTGGAAAACAGAGTCACAAAGATGGATCCAAAGACAAAGGTATGGCCAAGATGCAGATGTGCTGGTGTTCATTTCCAGCAGACTCCTGCACACCAGCTAATGCTGGACCCAAACAGATGTGCTTAGTTATCTCTCTCCTCTGTCCAAAAAGTGTTTCAGAGATCACTATGGTACAGCCTTTGGGTTTGAAAGGAAATATATTTTCTCAAGAATCCTTAAGCAGAAAAATCAAAAGCCAAACCAAAGCAAAATAAGGTATCAAAGGCCCCAAATATACTTTTGGTGAACTACCTTCAAAGTTTTACAAACCTGCTTTCTTTGTCTGCCATGTCTGTTTTTTTTTCCCTGTATCTTGAAGATTTTAAGAAAAGGCTTCACAACGCCAATGTCCTTGATCAATTATGTTGTAGCACCAATCAGAAACTTGCCACATCCTTGTGGAGAGAGAGGGATTTGAAAGGCGCGTCTTTTATCTCTACTTATATTTAGCTATATAGTCTACTTGTCCCCCCAAAATAAAATGGGTTAATTACTTCAGAAAACTGCAAAACAAAAGAAGGCAATATCAGAAGTAAAGTCAAATTCCATCTGGTCAACATAGTTGAGTAAATAGTGCCTTGAATTTGAAAGCATTTCAAGAATGAACAGTACATTCAAATAATGCAGTTTTCTCTCAAACTACGAGCATAGCCTATCATAGACGCTGTGTTTATGTAGGACCGTATTCATAAATATAAATTCTAAGTTTCAGAAAATATGAAACCAAGCCCCTTCCATGAAAAGAAATATCCGTGTACCCCTTATGTTATTCAATAGGTAGCACATATTTTGAGTGTAAGAGCAGAGTTGCTTTGCTTCCCAACTCACAGAACAGTTCTGTACTAAGGATCCGAACAAAAATAACCTTGATTTTTATAGACTTGTATTTTTTTCTAAGGCCTTGGCCCATAATCTTATTAAATTTAACAGTTTAAAATAAGTTTCCCTGGGAAACTTTGAAAACTGACTCTTGGAAAACTTTGAAAACCTTGACTTTTAAAATATGTATTTGTTATGAATTTTTAATTACCAAACATGATTATTACCAAAAAATCAGAAATAATGCAGAAGGATATAATTTAAGAAGTGAATATCTATCCTTCCCACCCTCTCTAAGAGATAATCACAATTAGTAGTTTTGTGTGTATACTTTTAGAGTTCTAAATACATATATTTGTATATACATATATTCTCAAATATTCGTATATACACACATGCACAAAGAGGTGCTTTTTATTCTTTAACAAAAATTGAAATGTATGCTAAGAGATTAGATCTTAATTGTTCCTGCCACAAAAAAGAAATGGTAATTATGTAACATAATAGAATTGTTAGCTAACATGATGGTGGTAATCATAATATAATATATATTATATGTTGAATCATATATATTATATTATCAACATGTTGTATACCTTAAACTTACACAATGTTATATGCCAATTATATTTCAACTTAAAAAAAAATTGGATTGTAATAGACCAACTGTTCTGCAGCTGGCTGTTGTCATGTCAGGATTTATCAAGGCCATCTCTCCTGGGTGGTGGAGTGCAGGCAGGGCGGGGGCAGTGAGCCCCGCAGGCTCCACCCCAGAGGGAACAGAGCAGTGGGGTCACCAGAGGCGTGTGCTACAGACACTGGCCTGAGGACGCGCTTTACAGAGGCTGCTGGAAGTGCTCATGCCCCAGTCCGGCCTGGGCCCTGCTGTCCCCACCGCCTGCTCCCAGATGCCAGCGGAACCAAGCAAACAAGGGGCACACCCCTGCCCTCAGCAAACTGGGTTGTGAATACCCCCAATGACCCAGATGACTCTACTTTTAAAGTTACGCATTGTTATGCTATTAAAGAAGAGAATTTGGCCATTTTCCCTCCAAGAGTCTGCATAAATTACTTTATTATGGAAAGCAGAGCACTGTAATTTGTTTTCCAGGCTACAGCCTTTCTTGGTGGAGTTGCTGCATTAGCTTCACGCCCCTGTCTTCTGGAGTGTTCGCAGCTCTCATCACTCAGGCCAGCCACGCTTCAGGTCTTTACAGATAGCTTTGCCTCTTTGCCCTTTCACCGCTGTCTGTGGTAGCTAAAGCCTCCTGTTCTAAATGATTGGGATGCCCTCACTAGTAAGTAGGAGGGAATCGATTGTTCTTTCAAAGAAGGCATCTCCTCTGGAATTAGACAGAACTCCACCTGCACTGGGCATCCCCTCCCCCGTTTCTCTCAGACTCTTCCAAACAGAGCCCGGGAGTGGGGGGCCCGTCATGTTGGGAGCGGGGCCTCATCGTGTACCCTGTGTTCACCACAGCACAGCTGCCCCTGGCCGTGGTCCTACTCCCACTGTCCATCCGTCAGTATCTTTCAAAACCCGCTCGGAGTGATGATGCTTCTCCACCGCAGCAGGACAAACTGGCACACCCGCCTCCATACACCACTTGGGGAGATCTGATCTTAACCCTGGAACCTAATGCTGCAGCTCCGGGCTATGTGCTTTGTCCTACACTCTGAGCTCCCGTGACCACAGTCCCATCTTAATGACCTGGTACCTGGATCACCACGCCTAATTGTGTCCTCGGTGCTCTCCATCCCGGACAGAGGGGCAGGGCCGGAGGCAACTGAAGACGCAGTGGTGAGAGGGGCCGTGATGGGCAGAAGCAGCAAGAGAACGTCCCAGCCTTCAAAGAGAACGGGGAGGCCCCTAGAAGCCCAGCTTCCATGGCAGAGGACTCAGAACCAAAATCACATGGTACGATCGCTACAGTTATCCATACCACCTGGTTTTCTTCCTGCCAACTGAGCCTGGGAAGGCAAGCATCGCACACGGTAGAGCTCTCAGTCCTTGATCATGGGCCAGTCACACTTGGGCCTGTCATTCCTGTGTTTTCTGATGAGAAGGTCGAACCCCATCATCTCAGGAGCAGAATCTGGCAATGATTGCTGCTCAGTCTGAAAGCCTTGGAGCCGGACAGCCTAGGGCCCAGGCATCAACCCCAATCGTGTACAAGCTGCGTGAATTCAGGCAAGTTATTGGCCTTTCTACACCCTAGGCTGCAACTCTGGGTTATGTGCACGTTAGTCATCCATCCCTGTTAGAATCGAGATGATTAGATGACATAACACATGTGAGGTGTTTACTTAATGCCTGACCCATAGTTAGTGCTGAAACAATGTCAGGCGCTGTTGCTGCTATGACATTTTCTTCCCATGTAAGAAGCTATGGTGCTGTGAGGGAGTGCAGAGAACTTGGTGGATGCAAACGGGATAAAAGGGGCATGATTTTGCAAGGTCCCGCCTGGTCCTGCTAAGGATGCCAGCCTGAGGGAGCCTGCGTCCTGCAGACACAGACGTGCATGCCACTGGGTCGTCTGTGCAGGGCCACTCTGGGGTCTTCACTCTTTGCCAGCCCCGTCCTTCCAAGCCTGGTGGTTGGTCCAAGCCTGCATCCTAGACCTCCCAGGAGTTTGGGCTCAGCAACGGTGCTCCTAGCGCCCTGAGCACCCTAAACGTCCTGGAGGTGCAGAGAGATTCTGCTGGTCCCCCTGCAAGAGCAGCCCCTGAGCAAAGCGTTTACTCGCAGTCAGCTCAGAGGCCCCTGGAGCTCCCTGAAGTACTGGAAGCCCCACGCATGACGCGTAGGTGGAGTTTGATGAAGCGTTTGATCTCTGTCCAGTGAAGGCCAAGGTCAAAAGACTGAGGGTTTTCTGCCTTGGACAGAATTCAGATTTGACCTCACATATTGTTCTCTCATCTCTAACACGAGCTCGTTCCAGCCTCAGTGTTGAGATGAGAATTAAGCCCATGTTCGCAGAGCACCCACATGGCGCGGGACCCTGCTCTACAGTGGGCGTCGGGGAGGGTCACAGGAGCCACTGCTGTGTGCAGAGTCCCCACCAAGCCAGGGTCCACACTGCCTCGGCCCAGCAGCCCCAGAGCAGGCACGAGTCTCAATTTGCAGACAGAAACGGTCATACAGCATCGTCAGTGTGCATAATGCCACTGAACTGTACACCTGAAAATGGTAAATTTTATGTTATGTATATTTACCACAAGAAAAGAACCTATGGAGTGCATCGATTTTACTTGTCAAGTCCGAGCTACACGTTCCTGCCTGCTCTTTGCCTCTTTCTCAAGCGTTGCTGTAGACATTGGCCTCCTTTAGGAAAACGTGTGGGTATGAGGCGAGGTCCCAGGTGCACAGAACTGCACAGAACGTGTGGGAAAGAAACGCAATAAATCAGAATTGCCTGTAAACGCTTTGTACTTTGCCCTCCTAGAACTGAAAGCCTACAGCGTTAACACCCGTGGAACAGGACTCTCTGCAAGGACGAGGGACCAGAGGGCCCCTCGGCCCCTCTGCTTCTGCAAGCGCCCTGACTCCGAGAAGCTGTGCTCATGGGATGCGGTCTCCCCTCCCCTCCCGGGGACCCAGCCCCACCGCCCACAGAGAGGCTGCCCCTCACAGGGCAGCCCCCGAGTCCCCTGGTCTCTGCACAGCAGAGCACCCACAGGGCCCAGGGTCCCAGGGGGCTCTGGGGAAGGCTGGCTTGCAGGGGGTTCAGCCGAGTATTTTCAGAGGAAACAGCAAGATTAAAGATGTGGCAGGAGCAGAAGGTAAGCAGGAATTTTTTATAGTGAGTCAAAGTATTGATTCAAAAAGCACTAATTTGGAGACTTTTGTAGCTTTCTCAGAATGACATGCCTCCTTGTTCGACGTCTCCAGTTTCTTCTCCCTGCCTTCAAAGGCCTGTCAGGAGGCTGGAGAGGATAAAAGGAAAAGTGCTTAGAGAGAAGGAAAACAGTAGCAAAGAATGAAGTTTTGAAAGTGCCGAAGAGGCTGGAGAAAGGAGGTTTGGGGATGATACGCTGCCTTCCGTTCGGGGAAGCAGTGTGATGACGCAATACGAAGCATTGCTAATGAGCAGAGCCTAGCCCACTCTTTCCGGCTCTGAAACCGTGTGGTGCCTGCAAGACGTGGTTTGAAGGAAGGCGAGGATCCAGGTCAGCCAGGTCCTCTCCAGATAGGCAGATATTTCTAGAACACCCACAGGTACCCTGCGCAGGAAAGGAACAGGTGAGAAGGGATGAATGGCCCCGAGTTTCTCATCATCACCACTGGAAAACCAAATCAAAATGCCCACAGTCTTCAGAAATGTGAGGGAGGAAACGTGGTCCTGCTAAGAAGAAGGGGAGCCAAAGCAACCAGGGAGAACCCTTCCACAGCCATTGAAAACAGTCATGCAGCTTCTTGAGATGTGTTTTTAAATGTGACAGCTGGTAAGTGTCCTAGACTCTGCTTGTCCCAGGCCAGAGATTTCTTTCAGGGCACGTCAAGCTTCGGCAACAAAGGTGGAGTGAGAGAGAGTAAGTGAGTTAGCACGACCTCAGTGGAGTTGGGGGGAACCTGTCTCAGCTAGCAATCACACAGCAAGTGGGTGGCTGCATATTTTCTGTCCTGGCCCTGAGCAAGGGGCATTCTCTTAGGGCTGTGAGAGGGAGGGAGCAAGGAGTGGTCAGAGGGGGCGCTTCCCAACGAAACGGGGACAAAGTGGCACTTCTTCGGCCAGGACAGGCAGCTGAAGGGCCAGGGCGCGGTGCTTCTGGACCACCAGTCGGGAGTTTGGTAAACGGGCTGGTGACAGTTGGTGTTAAGGAATCGGAGTTAGAAGGACAGAAGTCGTACCTCCGTGTCTATTATGCAAAAGTGATTGGTCAGCAGGCCATTATTTTATGTAAAGATGATCCTTTGTAGAAAAACTGACTCAACGCCCTGCAGCTCAGAGGAGCTTGCTGGAGGAAAGACCTTCTGTAGGCATCACACTCCAGCCAAGGCCCCTGGGAACCAACTGGTAACGGCCTCCGCAACGATAGACTTAGAAGCTATCCTCAAGCTTTTGGGGTGCATCGGAAATCATGGGGGTTGGGGGCAGCCTCAGCCCCAGAGACCCTGATTCCAGACCCAGGAATTTTCACTTTGAAGAAGCCTCCAGATGATTCTGGGACGACTCCCAGAGAATCACTACTCCACAGTTTTCTGTCAACCCATCTCGTTCAGATGGAACTGCCATGGTGGCAGAGGTTCCAATGTCTCTGTCAGCAGAATTTTGTGACTGAGACCCTGCTTTGCGCCAGACTGGGTCCAAAGTAGAATTCTTCCCTCCAGGATTGTCTGGGGCCAGTTCTCCTTCGTAGTTGCAGTATGAGTGGCTTTTGTAGAAGTTTTAATAGTGATCGAGTCATACTCGTAACCAGCTACACTTTCAGCGTGACTTCTATGAGCCAGGCCTTACTCTTGACACGAGAGAAAGAGTTCTTTCAGTTGCAAACTGAAAAGATGAGAGAAAAACTGACTTTGGGGAGTTTAAAAAATAGCAGTAAGTAGAGATGCTTTTTATGCCTATCAAGGAATGAATGCCTTTTCCCAGCTCTGCTCCAGCCAGCCCCACAAAGGGCCACATCCAACAGACCCCACCGGCCTCCACCTGCTTCTGCTCTGTCCTGCTCTTTGGGGAGCCCTCTTCAGCAGCATGCGTCAGAAAATGGATGAAAACGCAGGTATTTTTACAGGGAAACATTTGCATCTGTGCATGAATCTACGCTGCCAAGTTCACAGACTCTTTCACCTACTTTATCTCATTCAGTTCCCTGAAGAACATTTATGTCACATTTTGCAGGTGAGAAAATTGAGGCAGAAGGTAATTGCCTCACCTAAAGTTACACAACTAGTTAACATGAGAACCAGAACCTTAACCCCAGGCTTCTGGCTCCAAGTTCGGGAGCCTTCCAATAAGCACATACTTTCATTCAAATGCCAGGTCAATTTGTATATCCTGACACACAGCAATAAAATAAAGCTGGGCCTAAAGAGAGAAAATAATTTAAAGCGGCTAAGAGAAAATTCACTCCTCTTGTGAAAACCTATCCAGATGACAAGCTGCTTTGGAACAACATAAAAATGAACAGTGGGGTGTTTCTCACAGTGCTTTTCTCCAGAAAGTTCTCTAAATGTGCTTTGTTTCCTTGTTCTCCAGAAATGTGCTGACCAATCACCTTGCAGTTGCCAAGGCAGTTGTCATTTCCATTAAGCATATCCCTTTCCATAAAACGACTTGGTAAATGCTTTAATTGTGTACTTTTCAAGTTAATACATCTTGAACATCAGAACTGACCATTTGTCCTGACTCTTGCTTCATAACTACAATGCATTCCATTCCTCCTCTCAGGTTTCTATTGGGGAAAATAAAGGACAAAGCAATCAAGTGAGCCCAAATACCCCAGTTTAGTTTCTTAACCACGAAGTGCCACAAGCATCTCCCTGATCCCTGCACACAGCCCTGGCTACAGTGTCTTTCTGAAGCATTGAGCTCAGGGCACTGAGAGCAAACAGACACTGCAGGAAAGCAGCTGCGCACAGAGGCCTTCACAGGGTCAGAGCCTCCCAACGCGCGGAGGCACAGATGCTAGCTGGGCGTCCGCGCTGTCTGCACTGGGAAGCGGGCCCTAGGAGGTGAGGGAGAGACCGTTCCCGCAGGCACCCCTCCCACCGGCTCAGACTTACTGGGGAGCAGCTGGCTGCCTTCTTCACGGCCAATGCCATTACCAGCAGCTCTGCCCAGGAGGCACCTTGGGCACTCACAGGTAAGTGGGAGTTGGAGACCCTGGCAGTTCCGGCATTGCTCCGCTCACAGCCTAGCAGGCTCTCTGCCACGCACCCCGGCACTGCTGAACCCACTGCTCTCAGGGAGGGTCAAGGACAGCATCCAGGGCAGGGCAGTCCTCTTAGTCAGCCCAGGTTGCTATAACAAAATACCATAGACTCGTGGGAAATACAGGGGATGCTGGCAGTTTTAGAAGAGGAAAGGGAGAGAGGCTGAACCCAGAGCACCATGAGGAAGAAGCAGAGAGAAGGGGGCGCCTGGAGACTTCTCCCAAAGACAGGAAGAAAAACTGGAACTCCTCACCCATCAGGTGCCCCACCAAGGGACTCAAAGTGGGCCCAGCAAATGCATCGGCTCTTAACATTTTCCCATGGGATTTCTCATGAAGCTTCACTTCAGCGATCTTTAAGAGGAATGAAATACAGTCCACTGGAAAAACACAAGGAGTAAGATTGAGGCCAAAGTCAAGAATCAACGTCTTCAACACAGATTTCAGGACCCAAAAGGTGGGAGAAATCACGTATGTTACAGAGCCAGAGTGGCGTTTTTCCCCTACACTGCAGTTACTAGCACAGTAAATGTTACAGTTTCTTTATGTTCCTTGGTTTCAGAAATTTCCAGCCTAACTCTCCCACCCCAGCTGCTCAAAAAACAGCTTCCAAATCAAGTTTTTAAAATAGCTGCTCTTCCAATAATTTAAGTTAAAATGCTAGGCGTTTGTCCTGGGTGTTCCCAGATGGCTGGTGCCGAACATGGGGGCAGACCCATGGGAGGCAAGCCTAGAGGACTTCTTGGAGGTGGCACATCTGTGAACTGCTTACTGCTCACTTCCTGTGAGGAGATAAGAACTGAGAGGAGGGTTAGAAACATTTGTGGCCACTTGACATCGTCCACGCCTCGTGGAACAGTTCAGGCATCATGCGGTCATAGCATGTGGCCTGAGCTGCCTACAATTTCTGTGCAGTTAAGGTTTGTCACCTGTAATCCAACAGGGCATAAAATCTGGAATCATTTCATCAAAAGATCATTTTAACTGTAATTTATTAAGATAAATTGTGAAAATTGACTTCTGATGAGGGTTCATAAATGAATAAAGCACTTACTTGCTTTAATTTGGATAAAACTTTAAAAGGAATAAACCGTGCTTGCTGAGCTCACTTTATAATCTCTTCGAGTCCCGTCCACACAGCACTGAGCGTGTTTTGTCTACTATGCATGTTATTAAAACAAAACATAGAAATATTTAGGGAGACATTTTCCCCTACAAATAAGGTGGTTGTTTAATCAGATAAGCAAGAAACAATCTCACTTGTCACATTGAAAATATTAAATACAGATACAGTGTTTGTTTATTGTATTATATAAAAGTATTATTTTGCAAGGGTTTGAAAATTGAAACAAAAAACAAAAAACAAAAACTGAACTTCACCACAGTCTAAGAGATACTGCCACAGAGGGAATTCTCCAGGCGGGATGGGAAAGGGGCGTGGTGTGTGTCTGTGTGTGTTTGTGTGTGAGATGGGTGGTCAGACGCAGGGGAAGGAATAAACTGCAATTTTCAATAATAAAAACACTATTGTGTTGGGTAATTACATATTGCACAGCCTCCATGACAAACAGAAACATTTGTTTCCATTCTGGTTGAAGTGAAAAGGAACCTTTTCCCTCCGCTGCCTGGGCGGTTAGCTCAAAGGCCAAGGAAGGGCTGTAACCCCAGGGCAACCACAGGAGACCCATGTGCCCTCACAATGCAAAAGACGACTGTTTTGAGGGCACAGACCGCAAAGCCCCTGCGCCTCCCTCCCTGGCCGTCTATTTCTCACTGTCTTCGTGGGAACCTTTGGCTCAGAAAGAGAACCTGCCCCGAGGGCCCAGAGGCTCGTTAAGACCCTCCCCACTGCAGACACAACTTCGAATAGCACAGCTCGGGTGCAACAAGCCTCTGTTCCGCAGCCAATTCTCTTTTTCTTTTAGAATCTGCTAATCCAGGGCCTGTGCTCAAACTTTAGTTTTAGTTTACTTCTGCCACAAAAGTGACAGACGTGGATTTTTACTGCCTGCTAGGCAGAGTGGGTCATTCATATATTTGATTAGAGGAGGCCATTGATGAAATTCAGTCATGTGGAAAATGCCAGTGGCGATGGGGGAGGTCCTTCCAACCAGAGTGTGGGGAGTCACAGAGTTAGAACTGGGGGGCCTTAGACTACACCCCCCAACACGTCCTTCTGCAGGGTGAGTGGAAGTGCAGCTGAACCAGCATACATAGGCAATTGCTCTTTGTCTGCATCAGAAGGGGTTTGGGCAAGGAAAAAAGAAATACTTGGAATTTGTCAATTTGTGATATTTTAAAACTTCAGATGAATTTGTCTTCTCCTGTTTGTAAACCATCAACAGAATCCCTAATCCTCTCTTGGCGTCTTTCTGGGTTTACCTTGAGGGTGGCCTGTGGTGGTTTGCTGAGCTCTCACCCTCCCCAGATGTGGACTAGGGCTGTGTCCCCCCCAAGGTGGACAGACCTCTGGCCGGCTCCACGTGCCCGACCCGGGGAGTGACCAGCATGCGGTTTCCTCCCGTTTGCTCTCTTGCAGCAGAGCCGCAGCATCGGGAACGCCCTGGAACCAATTCTGCCAACAGGTGACACGGGGCCTGCGGCCTGGTCTTCACTGGAGCGGCAGAGAGGCGCTGGGCCACAGACAGGCACTGAGCACAGGCCACCTGGCCCTGGCTCTGCCTTGAATTCACCAAGCCTGCAACCCCTGCTCCCAGGGAGGATGTACTGTGATAAGAGATGAAGTGCTCCCTAAAAGCGATGTTACAATCCGTAAAATCCATTCATTCCTCAGAATGAAAAACACTGTAAACTGTGCTTTCACACCCTTGCCAGTACAAACTACAGTTCCCAGAGATGAGACGGGTTTTTTATTGTTTTCATTTCCAAAAGCAAGATGACTCTTCTCTGCTAGCGAGGCCCGCGGTGCCAGTGGCTACGCCAGAGAAGGCACCTTCCCCGCCCGGAGGCGCACAGGGCCCACACCCTCACCCGCTCACACACGCGTGCACACACGTCCACACACCTGCGCAACTTTCACGGCCACGTGCGCATTCACCCTCGCGCATGCGCGTGTGCGCGCACGCAGGTGCGCTCTGTGACGTGGTGATCTGCAGGGCGCCGGCAGGGCTCTTGCTCCAGCACAGCGGAGCCTCCTTCCGAGAACCCGGCGCCGGGACCCCCTCCCTTGTGTCACTTCGAAGGGGTGACGGGCGAGGCCCGGAGGGTTCCTCAAAGCAGAGCAGAGGGAGGAGGCAGCTGAGGGACGAACAGCGCCGGGCGGCCCCCTCCGCACACAGTAAGCGTCCCCGAGGCCCTTGTCCGCGCTGCGGACGCGCTCCCTCACCCCGCGGGGGCCGCGGCTACTCGTCCTCCTGCAGCTCCCGCAGCGCGGCCTGGAGGAGGCGCCGCAGCTTCGCGAGCACGCGGGGAGCCGCGCCCTGGGCCCTCGGGGCCGCGCACTCGAGCACCGCCGCCCGCAGCTGCCGCCGCAGCGGGGCCGAGACGGCGGGGCTGCCGCGGGGCGAGGAGAACCAGTGGCGGAGGATCTTGTCGCAGACGACCTGGGGGAGGGCGGGAGGGGGCGGTCAGCTCAGGCCCGGGGGCCTCCTGGAAGGGCCTTTCCTGGACCCTAACCCGCCCAGCGGGGAAAAGGCCACCCCGGGTGTGGTGGAAATGCCGAGGGGGAAGCTCGGGTGACACTCAGAAAGGACTGAGGACACTGCAGCAGAAAGTCACAGGCGGGAGCTGCTGCGTAAGGAGTGGGCCCTGGGCAGGCCCAAGGCTGCCAGCCCCGCCGTCACCGCACCCCTGAGGGCGCACTTTCTTATCCATAGGTTGGTCACGGTGATAGTCATCGCCACCTGGCAGGGTTGTCCTGAGGGCCCCAGGACACGCTGGTGACGAGGGGTATGCAAACGTGATAGTACTTTGAGGCTCACTGAAAAAAAGGTATATTGGAAGGGAAAGGCTGCAGACTCTTTCTGAGGAGCCTTTGAGATGTTTTATTTTAGGAGAAATAAAAATTAAGCCACTATCTCACAGCCTTTAGTTCTCCTTGGGTATGAAATTCACTGAGGCTGAAGATCTCTTTAAATTCTCCATTTAAACACACTGTCTGTTTTACAGCCGTCATGGTTTCCTCCCTGTTGGATGGAGCGCTGCATAATTAATATTCTGCTCCATTTTTCTATGTCACACTTTATATTAGACTCAGTTAACAAATGCCTCAATTTTATAGAGCTACTGTTTCTATAATTTTGACTTGTGTTTCCCAACCTCTGCAAGACTGAGGATTCTGTTTAAAAACAAATTATCTTATTTCTCTTTTGAGTTGATAATACATTTTCAGGGGCAAACATGGAAAATGTCCCAAAAGATAGGCTGTAAGTCTCCATCCCACTCCTCATAACCAGACACTCGGCTCCTGGCTCTGAGAGGCAACCACTCCCTTGAATGTCCTTCTGGAGAGTCTATAAATATACATGAATTTCCTTTTTCTTTTACTTTACATGGATGGGAGTATATTGCACACACTGTTCTGTAGCTTCCATTCCCATTTAATGAAATATAAGGGAGAGCCTTCCAAATCAGTCCTTATAAGGATATTCCATTTGTTTTAATGGCTGTACCTCAAATGCATATCATAAATTATTTAGCTAGTTCCCTATTGGTGGAAATTTAGGTTGTTCACTAACTTTTGCTATTATGAAAAATGCTTCAGTACATACCTTGCAGATATCTTTTTCATTTTGCATATGACTAAATTTCTGGGCCAAGGGGTATGCATATTTTTTGTTTTGATAGATATTGCCAGATTCACCCCATAAAAGTTGTACCGAGTTACACTCTCATAGCAGCGTATGACAAGAATGCCCTCAACAACACGTGTCGTCTTTCTTTTTTGTTAACTGATGAATGAAAATGGTTTAATTTGTATTGCTTTTCGTATCAGTCAGGTTGAAAGTATCTGTGCTTCCTTTCCAGTGAGTGGTCAAGGTGATGTTCTTTGCCCACATTTCCATCAGATTGTTAACTTTTTTCATATTGATATGCAGATGCTCTTTATATATTAAGGACATTAACCCCCTGCTTAGATTGGTTTCCTGGGGAGCAGACTGTAAGGTGGAGGTTTGCATGCAGGGATTTATTGAGGGGCATTCTTAGGAACCATCTTTCCATGGAACTAAGGGAGAAGGAAAACTTCTGGTACTGGAATGGCCTACAGAGTTTTCCTTATAGAGGCCAGGGGGCTGGGCTTTGCATTTCCCCCCTCCCCACTGACCAATCACTAGACGCTGCCCCTGGGATGTGGGGTTACCGTGAGCCAAGGACGATGCTGGGGGATGCCGTGAGTCTCAGCAGCTCTGAGTCTCAGACAAGATAAGGGCTGTCTCTGTCCTCTATGCTCCTCGTCTGTAAGAGCAGTTGCAAATATTTTGCCAATTTTCTCATTTAACCTTTAAATTTGCTCATATTTTTTGTAACTTTGTTTTGTTTTTGCCATGTGGATTTTTTAAAAAATTGTTAAATGTGTCAGTTGTTCCTCTTATAGCCTCTGAACTTTGTTCTGTACTCAGAAAGGCCTTCCGAACTCTAGGGTAGTACTTTAAATTCTCCCAGTTTTTTTCTGGAACATTCAGGATTCCATTTTTTAGGTGTAAGTATTTGAGCCATCTGAAGTTTAGTTTGATATATGGAGTGGACCAGGAGTTAATGTGATCATTTGTTGTTCCTGAATACCCACTTTACCAGCATCACTCACTGTATAACCCAGCTTCCCTCTCACTGGCCTGAGAGGCTGCCTTTATAACATACTGAATACCCATATGTCATTAGGTAGACTTCTGCAATTTTTAAAAATTCTATTCCTTTGATCTGTCAATCAACTGATGCAGGGCAGGGATTTTTTTTTTTTTTTTGAGTAAAAGTGTAAGTTAGAAAAGTAATACATACCACCGTAGAAAATTTATAAAATATAGGGCAAAAGGAAGAAAATAAAAATTATCTGTAATCCTATCATCCGTAAGTAATTGCTTTTGACGTTTTCATATCTTCTTTCCCAATCACGTACTACTTAAGGAAAATGAGATCATGGGTAAATACTGATTTGTAACCTGCATTTTTTCGCTTAATGAATGCTTCATATTTTCTCATATCCTTAAAGGAAGCGAAATTTCGTTTCTAGGTCTTTATTCAAAGGCAATAATCAGAAAAGGTGCACAAATGAAATTGCTCAGCTAAAGAGAGTATTTCCAACAGTCATGCACCCTCCAGAGGGATGTAGAATTTTACAATCACGTTAACAATACAGACTCTTACCTCGATTTCTCTGAAGCCTCACCTGTTAATTAATAGCATTTTAACAACTATTCCCAATAGTTAAAGGTAAAAAATTATTATCACTGGGTTTTAACTTGCATGTCTTTGAATAGTAAGATTAAATATTTTCCAGGTTCTCTGTCCGTCTGCACTTCAGCTCCCGTGTATCTGTCATATGTTCTTCTCTTGCCAGTTTTGTGTGTGTGTACCTCTCACCGCTTAACGGCTCTGTAAGAGCCGTTTATATATTAAGGATACAACCCTAGTCTCCAATTATGCTGCAGAGGGCAGGTGTTAGTGTTTCCACTTTGTGGTTTGAGGTCACAGGGTGGTTGATGCTCTAGTGAAAGCATATTGTTCCCACATCTGGAGAAGAACGATTGCGCTGCAGACCCACCGAGGGTGTGAGTCCACGTTAAGTTGTAGAGGCTGCCGAGCCAGGGCCTTGTTCGGCCTGGTCCAGGCCCGCCAGGTTAACTACACAACTGTCCAGGTCTCCCCAGGTCAGTCCTCTGTGCCGGCGTGACTCAGCCTCAGGCTCTGGCCCCATCACCAGGTGTGCACCGGGGTTATATTGGCCTTATGGGCTGGAGGATTGTACACAGACTCCACAGACTGTGGTGGAGGTGAGATGCGGAGTGGACCGGCTAGGAGAATGGAACACTAGGAAGGCTGAGGCTAGAGCACAGATCAGCGGTGGTGGAGGTGCGCCCAGCTTCCCTGCTATGACCTCTTCCTGGTTGTGGTCAACACCTGTGAGCCCAGCTCATCCACACCCACCTGAGGGCCTGGAGTGAGGGCCGGGAGCAGACAGCGTCTGCCGGAAGAGGGGAGATGTCTTCCCAGTGCAGGGTTCTCCAGCCCCACATCTGGGTCTCCCTCACTCTAGACTGGATCCTAGAGCTGGAAGCCAGGATGGGTTCCTACTTATCACTGGTCTCCTGGATGTGGGACCCAAGCACTTTCTCCTTCTATTAACCACCTGTTGGCCTAACCCCTTGCCTGTCGGATCTGTGGTGTCACCCACCCTCTCTGGTTTGGCCAGTTTTCAGGACTGCTTTGCCCTTTTTCTAGATTTATCCTTGGTGAATCAGTCTCTGGGTGCTCATTCTGGGTGTGTGTGTGTGTGTGTGTGTGTGTGTAGATGTAGAAACTAGACCTAGAGAGAAGGGCTACCCAAGTCCCTATGGCTCTGGGGGACCCAGTAAAGGCTGTGCTGGGAGCACCATCCATTAGCCCCATGGGGTCACTTGGCCGACAACCTCTGGGGTAGACGACTAAGAACAAATGATCCCCGTCTCCCACCATCCCTGCCCTTACTGGACACATCGAGCCCAGGTGACATGGCAAGGGTGATGACCTTCATCTACATCACCGGGATGTCACAGTGTGGCAGGCAGAGGCACCCAGAGAGAACAGGGTCCCCCCCGAGAGAGGACAGGGTCCCCCCCCGCAGAGAGGATAGGGTCCCCCCCCCCCGAGAGGACAGCAGCATTGCTCACCTGCAGGTTGCTGTTGGTTCTCTGGGCTCCACACCTGTGCACTCGCAAATCACACTTTGAAAAACAGTCAAAGAAATTGCAGTCTTCATCTCCCGTGCAGTTCTGCTCAAGAATTTCCCTCATTTTAGGTTCAAAAAAGGCCATGTCCACGTCAATAGCCACCACCTGTAATTGAAACAGCACACACCTCTCAAGAGGACCCCCAAGGCCACAGCACAGAGGGAGCCCTGCAGTATCACCCCACCCCTGTTCCCCTTTGCAGGTGCAAGTGTCACAGACTTCAGGGGTCACAGAAATCTACCAGCAGGGAAGAGGGGCCAGGTTGTGCTGGGGGCATGCAAGCCACCGGCATAGATGGTATGGCAAGGCTTTAACTGCAAAAAGGACCTTTGTGGTCGCCAGTGAAAGCCTAGAATGTGGAACTAGTATCACTTTTCATCTTTAAAAGTTTTCTCAGATTTAAATTTGAATCTCTGAAATATCTTTAAAATGAATTGGTTTCCCCTTCTGTTGCTTTATCACTTTGGTTTCTGACATTCAAGGCTCAGGAACACAAAAGCTGTGAGACAGATAATCTATCCCTATGAATATAAGCAACAAAAGAAAACTATATTCAAGGGACAGGTGGAGGGTGTGATGGTGAGAGTGGGGTGGGCAGTACGTAGGTCGTCTATTTATGCTGTCTGTTACCTGAGGTGACTGGTTTCCAGCTGTGGGGAGCTGGGGGAGTGCAGGGAGTGGCAAAGCCAAAGTTCTTAAATTAGGGTCGATACATATGGACCCTGGTCCAGCAGCATCAAAAACTAAGTCCCACTACCAGCATGAAAATGTGATGAGCCCCTGGAATTTCAGATTTATCTTCCTAGCGTCAACCCAAATAGACTTCAAAACCAGAAAAAGAATAATGTCTAAATTATGCAGATGTTCCACCACCACCTGAAGTAAAAAAAAAAAAAAAAGATGAGCTCAAACCTGAGAAAACCTGGACTCTGCCCAAATCAAGCAGTGTATAGCTTCAAGGTATTAAAGAGCTATTAGAAGGCTCGATGAGGTTAATGGAGTCTGTGGCATTTCACAAGCCTTCACAGATCAACCTCAAAATATCAGCCTTCTCCCTTTGGTAGCGTCTCAAAAAAGTGTTCATTTACATCTCAGTTCTCTGCAAAGTCAGGAGGCACATTCCCAGGTTGTTGTTTCTGTTTTTTCCTTCAAGATTGATGCCAGAATGCAGTAAAGCTTCTTGGGGATTATTCAGTAAAACAGAGGAGGGAAAAATACTTTATTTCAAAATATGTGGAGAATAATGAAAATAAAGAACAGGGAACTCTTCCCTATTTAACAGCCTTGTCTAATTACTAATCCAGGCTCTGCAAACAGAAATTATCATTTTAATCAATTTTTCCTATCTTATTATTCAGACAAAAGAAATAGCTCATTTCATTACTTATACCGGTTAATACACTAGAAATACATGAGGCTGTGCTAATGAGTCTGTTGTCTTTCATAATTTATTTGGGGGGCTACAAGACACTTCTTTTGATAGTTCCTGGCCATCTCCCCAGCTTCCCCTGGGCCCCTGGTGGAATTTCAGCTCCCTGTTACTTCTGTCTTCTGGCTCTGATTGTTCCCTGTTCATCTCCCAGGAAGAGCCAGGTTTATTTTTTAATTTTAGTGTGTGCTGTAGAATGGATTACAGCTCCTGGAAGCGTAATTCCATGCACCTAAAATAAGAACAGGACCAAAATGAACAGAAAAACCTGCCTGAGCTTTCTTAGATAACATCGGGAGAATCATAAAATTTTTCCTGCACAAAATTACCTAACTTGCATCATTTTCAGACATCGGCCTAGAACGGATTGACGAGGATTATTTTGTTCTCCACTGAAAAGTGTGCCTCTAGAGCAGGAAACGTCATCTGTTTGAAAAGAGCACTTTCTGGCAACAGTTTGGGAGCAAGAAGTAAAGATGTTTTCCTAGTTCTTTTGCAACCGCTGGACAGATTCTCAAGACCCGCAAGGGGGGACCCGAGAAAGTGAATGACTGCGAATCATCAATTCTTAACACGTTACCTGAAGGACAGCGCTCCTTCCCCACTGCAACACGGACCAAAGGGGGAACCCTCCTGCTGGTCCGTCGGTTCGCTAGTTCTCACACTGAGTGTGCATCAGAATCACCGGGAGGGCTTGCTTTTAAAACACGGAGGGCCGCATCCCACCCCGGAGCCCCGGGCCTCCTGCTGCTGCTTCTCCACCTCGGTCCGTTCTTTGTAGGCCTGCACTGCCTGGAGTGGGACATAAAATTCACCTGCCTTCTGCAGAGCCTGCAGAGGCTGACGTGTCCACCCAGGCAGGATTCTCCCTTGTGTAAGGCACCAAAATGCCAGTTGTCCCTCTAGAAGTCTTACCCACAGAAGGGAAACTAGAACATCTCCAGAGGAAAGTATTAGAAAAAGTTGCCCATCATCCTAGACCATGGACACCTTGAAAACAGTGTCCCCCTACTGAGCCTTTGTACAAAAGCCCCCAAAGGCCGTCCTCTCTCCTCATCCTCCGAGGCTCCTTGTCTCCTGAAGACTGTTTTCTGCACAATTTGCTTGCTTTCAAAACGCGATGTCGCTTTGGAGAAAACAGAGCAGCCCTTAAGGACGACAGACCACGCCTCCCGCTGCGAGCGGCCGTCCTCCCAGTTCGGCACCGGGCAGGCGCCTCTGTTCTTTAAATTCTCTCATTCCCACTCGGAAGGTTTGGCAGGTCGGAGTTGTCCTGGCTAGAAGGTTGCATAACGCTGCAGGGTCTCCCCCGATTTCAGAAACCCCCTGGTTTAGGACCACCCGGACCCAAGTCTGCCCTCCACGGGCGAAACACACGCCGCAGCCACTCACCGTGAAGTCGCTCCTGATGGCAAAGTTCTCGGGCTTGACGTCGCAGAGGTGCAGGCGGTGCGAGAAGTCGTGCTCGAAGTGGCGGACCATGTCCAGGAAGCTGAGCGCCACGCCGCTGAGCGCGCGCGCCTGGGCCCGGCCGCCGCGGGCCGCGCCGTCCAGGGGGAAGAGGGCCCGGAGGCGGGGGCTGCCCGCGGCCAGGTGCTCCACGGCGTAGAAGTGGCCGCAGGAGCCCAGCACGGGCGGCGCGTGCGGGCTGCGGCCCCGCAGCAGGCTGAGCAGGACGAACTCCTCCTGCTGCAGCAGCGCCCACAGGCTGGCCAGCTGACCCCGCAGCCGGGGCCCCCGCCGCCCCAGGCCCAGCCGCCCCAGGCCGCCCTCGGCCAGCTCCAGGCCCAGCGCGCTCTTGACCTCCCCGGCCGCCAGCAGGAGGAGCTCTGCCTCCGGGAAGCCTTGGCCGCCGGCCTCGGGCTGGCCTTCCAGGAGGCCGAACGGCGGGAAGCTGGAGAAGGCTTCCTCCTTGGACTTGAGGACCACGGGCCGGCCGCGCCAGTCAGCCTGCAGCACCTTCTTGCCCCGCTCGTAGTACAGGCAGCGCCGGTACCGTAGCTGCCCCGCCACGCACAGGTCCTCGCACAGGTCTCCGCCGAGCGCGCCGCCCCGGTAGTCCTGGCACTGGAAGGAAGGGGACAGTCGGTTACACCGCGGAGGGGCAGCGAATAGACACAAGGCTGGTCCCCGCACCCAGCACGCTCCTAACAGCTGTGCAGACCATCTTCACCAGAGTGAACCACGAGGCTACTCGGGTCAGAGAGGAATTATGAAGTCAAAGGTTTGAGAGCTTCCCTGCTGGCGCAGTGCTTAAGTGTCCGCCTGCCAACGCAGGGGACACGGGTTCGAGCCCTGGTCCGGGAAGATCCCACATGCCGCGGAGCAACTAAGCCCGTGCGCCACAACTACCAAGCCTGCACTCTAGAGTCCGCGAGCCACAACTACTGAAGCCCGTGAGCCGCAACTACTGAAGTCCGTGTGCCACAACTACTGAGCCCGCTTGCTGCAACTAGAGAAAGCCCGTGTGCAGCAATGAAGACCCAACGCACTCAAATTAAATAAACAAATACAAGTTTACAAAAAAAAAAAAAAAAGACTTGAAAGAGCGCCTCAAGTTTGTTCTCCATCAGGCCCAGGCCCAGGTCTTAGGAAGCAGGTCTCTGCCCTCCCCCACTTCCAGCTGAGGTGGGTGATGCTGGCAAAGGCCTTTGGCAGCTGCGTTCAGTTTCCTTGATTGTCAGCGAAAGGGCTGGGCCAGGCCCGTGGTTCCCAACTCTTGGCCTCACGTCAGGGTCACCCAGAGAGCTTTCAACCCCCGGTCAAGTACAGGTCAGCCAGACCTCGGGAGGTGGGTCCCCGGCGACCCCAGGAATGGCCCTTCCTCTAGAACCTTTCCTTGCACCCATTGTGGTCGCCAGGAAGTGGTATGGCTATAAGGCCAGCAGGCTCTGGGGGACTGCGGGGTCTGGAGAGCCCACTGCAGGAAACAGGAGGCAGGAGAGGCCTCGTGGCTGGCAGGGCAGGCACCGGGCGCCTGCGGAAGAAGAGCCCTGCAGGGTAAATTCCAGAAGCGGGGGGTGTTCGGTTCCTGGGGGTGGTGAGGAAGGCACTCAGGGACCCTGAAATGGGGAACTTCTCCTAAACGTCAGGCTCTTAGGCCCTCCTGCCACATGGGGGACCTGGTGACCCCACCACGACACTGCAAGCATCCGTGCTAAGAATACAGTCCAGCCAGGCCCTGCCCTTCAGACCTGCTAGAGGGGGAGCAGGAGATGCCAGTGTGAAACCGATTGAAAGGGAGGATTATTATTCTGTTCTCTTTCTTTTTTATCTCTTTCAGGAAACCTAAACCTCTGGACCCACGTTTATTAGGGGTTGAGCCTATTTCCTGACTCTACCTGTTTCCCCCCAGATGCATCTTCCTCCCACGTGGGCAAAGGCAGGTCAGGTATGTAATTATATGCTGGCCAGACTCTCTGGTGGTTCTGCGCTGCTCGGCTTTATTAACCCCAAGTAGGTTATATACAGCTCCTTCAGTCGGAAAATACACCTCCAATGCTTGGATATGTGAATAATCCCCAAATCCAAAAAGCTCTGAAAACCACAAGGTTTTCCATGACTCATTCACCCTCATGGAGTGGCAAATCCGACTGAAAAGATGAGAGCCTATTTATGGTCTGAATGTATTTGACCTGTGGCTTTGCATATACTTTGCTGCAGAGTTGTTCATCAGCTGGATTTGTCTGATTACTGGTGCTGCCTCACAGGCGAAATAGAAGGTATATATATATATATATATATGCTGCACATTATCTAACACCCAAAACAGTGTGAATTCTGAAACAGGCCTGGCCACAGAGCATTGGATAAGGGATTGTGGATCTTTATAAGTACTCTCAGTGACTTGTTGAAAGCATATAACCAAAACGCTTATTAAAAAGATATACTGGGCTTCCCTGGTGGCGCAGTGGTTGAGAGTCCGCCTGCCGATGCAGGGGACGCGGGTTCGTGCCCTGGTCCGGGAAGATCCCACATGCCGCGGAGCGGCTGGGCCCGTGAGCCATGGCCGCTGAGCCTGCGCGTCTGGAGCCTGTGCTTCACAACGACAGAGGCCACGACAGTGAGAGGCCTGCGTACCGCAAAAAAAAAAAAAAAAAAAGATATACTCCCTGTTCTTAAAACAAGTATCTGGAGTTCAGGGACCGTTTCAGGCAGTAACTGGACAACAGCCCAAAAGGACCAAGACAAGCCATCAGACCTGACCCCCAGCTTCCTGCTGAGGGGCTCCCACAAGCTGCTTCTCCTTTGCCGCGTTAGATCTCGGCACCGCGCCGTATTGGGTGGTGGGGATGTCACGCTTGCCAAACCCAAAGATGCACGCGATGGTCCCAATCCTGGAGTCTGGGAGTGCACCCTGTTTGCCTGGGGCTGGCTTTTTGTCTTTGGAAAACAGACAACCATAATGCAGCTGTATTGATAAACACCCATGAAACTGTTTTAAATACACTTGATGCTGTGTACATCTTGCAATTTAACTTAACACCATTTTGGTCAAATGCCATCCTTTTACTTTTCATCCTGGTACCTCTTTCCAAGGCGTGGGGTCATAAGAGGAGCATCAAAGGATCAGGACGCTCTGAGTGACTCTCTCTGCTTGGAATTGCTTCCATATCACGGTGCCTCGGAAGAGAGCATCAGCTGATTCTGGTTCCTCTGAGACCTTTCAGGGTAATCTTAGAGGTAAGGTGGGAATGCAAGGTTTAAATGATTGAGACTCCCAAGAGTAAAAAAAGGTGTGAGTGACGGAAGTAATGTGGGCTGTTCATTTTACTTGCTGCAGCTTTGTCCTATTTTATCTGGTATTTACAGAGTTTCACATCTCTGTAACAAGCCTGACAAGAAAAGGCAACATTTCTTTCTTTCTTTTTTTTTATAAATTTATTTATTTTTGGCTGTGTTGGGTCTTTGTTGCTGCGTGCCGGCTTTCTCTAGTTGCGGCGAATGGGGGCTACTCTTCGTGGCAGTGCACGGGCTTCTCATTGCAGTGGCTTCTCTTGCTGCGGAGCACGGGCTCTAGGCACGCGGGCTTCAGTGGTTGTGGCTCGCGGGCTGTAGAGCGCAGGCTCAGTAGTTGTGGCGCACGGGCTTAGTTGCTCCGTGACATGTGGGATCTTCCTGGACCAGGGCTCGAACCCGTGTCCCCTGCACTGGCAGGCGGATTCTTAACCACTGTGCCACCAGGGAAGCCCAACATTTATTTCTTGATTGCCTTATAAAGCCCCTAAGCCCTTTGAGTATATCCAAAATGGTTTAATTCAATTCCATAATCCTTTTTAGAGTGTCATCAAATTTGTAGTTTAATCAAAGGTGTTTTTGTATGAAGGACAGAACAGAACTGGAACAGAAAGAAAAGCAGATGACACAGTCGAGTTTGGAAGGAGGAGGTGGGCCCTGAGCTGTGAGCTTCAGAACCCTGCTGTGCTAGTCCGAGGGGAGAGGCATGGGGAGGGCGAGATAGGGGCATGGGCCCTGGCTGGGCCACTGCCCCAGAGTGGGGAGTGCCGAGGGTGTCAGCTGTGACTGCCCAGGGCCTTCACTCTCCTCATCTGGAACTGCGGCCGAAATTGTCACCGGCCGTGAGAGACACCTGTGGGCCCAGAAGCCCACTCCACACCCTGGGGGCGGGGAGTGGCCGTGGGCAAGCTGCCTCAGGCGCACCCAGCCACCTTCCAGCCAACAGTCCTGTGTGTGAGCTGAGCCACGATCCAGCTACAGGTGCCGGGCTCAGGCTCAGGCATCACAGAGCGAGGTGGCTGCCTTTCAGACTCCTCAAATGACAGGGGAGCGTAAGCAAGAGAGGTGCATGGCCAGGCTTGGCTTTGGGGCCAGCTGGGTTTGCCTCTGGGCTCAGCCTCTTGCTGGCCTGTGGCTTGTTTCCAAGTCTGTAACGTGGGATGATGACACTGTGTCGTGGGAGACCTGTAACGGTCAGCCAGGGTCATGGGTGCAGAGGACCTGGTGGTCTCTGGATTCTAGTTCCCTCCAGCCCTGGTCATTAGAAGGCAGGGGGCTGGGGAGGCTTCTTCCTGGAGAGATGCACCCGAGCTCAGTTTTGAAAGATGAATTGCGAGTCTGCCTGGTGGACCAGGAGGGAGAGGGCAGGGAATGACCTGCTGAGGAACCCACAGATGCGAAGTCGCTCGAGTGTTCAGAGAACCAGACAGTTCAGGGGAGCACAGGGCAGGGTTAGAGCAAGTGCCGTGCGTCAGGGACTGGGCGTCCTGCCAGAAACGCCACTTGCTCTGTCTCCACCTGACAGAATGCTGCCCGCTGCAAGGGTCGGACCCACCTTCCCTGGGAGGCCGCCCCACCTGCCAGTGGGAATTCTTGTCTCCTCTGCCCCAGGTTCCATTAAATAACCCCCGTGAGCCTCCGTACCATCCCCTGCCCCCGCTGGCTCCCCACAGCATGGTGTTTTCTACGAAACTGTACCGCGTCGATGAAATCGAATTCAAATCGAACCCATACGAGATTTGCCCCTGCAAATTTAGAAGGCAGTTCCAAACAGGGGTTGCAAGGAAATCTGGCATATAGTCTGCTGACTTTGGAGGGGAACGTTACCTTTGGCTGTTTTTCTGAAGGCCAGCATGTTCAGGTATAGGCATGCCTCCAGATGGCTGGCAGCTTGTAGGGAAGCTGCCGATCAGGAAGGGTGGGCAGTGGGGCTGGGCGCCCAGAGCCCTGCCGGGCCACCAGCTACTGGAGGTGTTGTCCTAGGTTTCTGACCTAACTTTCCGTGCCCCGGCTACCTCGTTTGTCACGGGAGATCGCAAGCGTAGTTAGTGCAGAGCTGTTCTTTGTCGTCACCCTTTGTGATGAGGCCTTTTTGGCACATCAGTCCCTGCTCTTCTGATACAGAATGTAAAACTCATCCACTGTGGCTCTTCTGGTTACCAGATTTCCAGTGAGTTCTGTAGGATCTTTTCGTATGCCTGTGCTTGCTAAACTCAGAGAAAGACTTGGCTCGGCTTTTAAAAACCAGTAAATTTACAGATTACAAGTTTACAAGCTAGTCAAGCAGTGTCATCGTGTTAGAGACAAGAGTGAAATTATCTTATTAGCAGCATGTCCTATTGAGGTAGCTAATTTTTTTAAACTCAATAGAAGTAATGTACTTTTAACTCCATTTTTAAAAAAATCACTTTCCTCTGGATATGAGGAGGCCCTGACTGCCATCTTGAACAGGTACATTTCTGTACCCAAATGTGTGTGCATACAAAATCCACAGGTATCAGATTTTAAGATAAGCTGGGAAAAAAACCAAGTTAATAAAGTCTCATTATAGTTAACTGGCATTTTTTAAAAATTAATGAAACTCACAGCGAATTCATGTTTCTTATAGGTTGTGTGCAAACGCACACTCCCAGCAGCCCCAGTTCTTGTAGAAAGCGTTCTCAGTGGTGGTTACTTAGAACCTCCCTCTCTGGCTTGTATCTCGGTTCTCAGGCAAAAACAAAACCTGTCCTCTCTAGTCTGGGAAACCGGTGACAGGGTCTCAGAGGTCATGCCCAAGGGCTGGGTTTTCTTTTGTGTGTTTGTTTTTGTTTTTAAGGAGAATTAAGTTCCTATGCGGTTAGCAGCCCTCATATCTCACGATGGAATTCCTTCATGGAGCAGTTACGCTGTGCGTTGCAGAACCTCAGAGCAATTAGCCGGGCCACTCTGCAAGCCTTCTCGACCCCTGGACAGCTTAGAAGATAGAGATTACAAACGTGGCCAAATCACTCAGGAAAGCAGAGTCATTCCCTGCTATAAAATCTCTCTGGGTATGTGCCCTGGATGCTGTAGTCCCACTGGGACCTTGGGTTTCTATCAGAGCAAAGAAAGATAAGCCTGCCCTGTTAAAAAGAAATCCCAGATGTAGGCAACCAAGTTAAGTCACGTCAAGACCTAACCACCCGGAAGGGACTTAAACCTTCTGAATAACAGAGAGTCTGTGGGAATCTTTTTGAGATGCTTTGAAAGTGATGTGCTATGGCAGGGTTAAGTATGCCCAGTTGTTAGTTACTTGTGGTTTTCAGTATTGGAGGAGCCAGTTCTGTCACGGGATCTCTACTATCAGAGTCACATCCTGGCTCCACGACACAGTAACCGTGTGAATCGGGACAAGTTACTTCACCTCTCTGGGGCTCGGTTTCGCCATCTGTGAAATGGGAGGAGTAAAAGTACGTACCCCGCAGAGGCTGAGATTAAATGAATTAATACGTGTAAAACTACTTAGCACAGAGCCTGCCCCGAGTGAGCCTCAGCGGGCACCCGCAGCATACGTCCCTGCCGCCCTGGGAGGCGCTCTGCCTGCAGAACCGGAAGCCGGGCCTGTGAACGGTCAGACCCAATGCTAGTCAGCCTGGCACAGCCTGCTGACACGGTTCCCTGGGAAAGTGGGGCTCTGGAAACCTCACAGAGATGTCTTGATTACGGGGTGAGCTGAAAAGCCGCAGGAAAAAGGAGGGCTGCCGTCTGCCCAGAAAATTCTGAAGCTGGAAGACCTGGGCTCGACTCTGGAACCAATCCAGTTGGCTCTTCCAACACTCTCTCTTGAGACTGGAGTGTGCTGGGCCCCCTCCGGAGGTGGGGTGAGGCTCGGGGGGGCCCCAGCGCCCATGACTCCCCGCTCCTAACCAGCCCCTCAGCTTCATCCTCAGATTCTCCACCTGCCTGGCGTGAGGGCCCGGGAACGTGCTCAGAGGTTCACAACTCCCTTGGCTTTGCCCAAGGGAAAGGGGTTCCCTCTGGCTCAGCTGTGGCTATTCCTTTGGTGCTCTGGGATTCAGGGTGAAAGCTAATGAGAGTCTGGAGGCCAGTCAGAAAAATAACAGCCAGTTTTATTATTAAGGATAAAAGCCAGGCAGAATGAATTGAAAGGACCGGCGGAGCTGAGAGACAGAGGCTCGATTCAGTCCTGGGAGGCCACAGTGCCACAATGCCAGCCTCTGCGTGGCCGCCAGGGCCCGGCAGAGTCTAGGATGTGGAGACTGGGGTCCTATTCAAACCTCAGTCTAGTTCACAGTGTCCTGGGTGAAAGGGAGCCACGGTGCTGTGTGGGGTTCCCGCCAGCAAATCCAGAACGGAGAGGGTAGAAAGGGAAAGTCAGGTCCTGAGCAGAGCGTGAGAAATGGCGGCCTCAAAGGGGGCCTCCAAATGATGCTCCCCACAAAATCAGATCATTGAGAACCGGTCAGGTGAACTTCAGGCAGACAGACAGACATGGTATTTCAGATTGTTCTTTTGGCAACAGAAAAGATTGGCTGCCACAGGAGGTATGTTGGTTCAGCCTCCAAACAGAATTGGTTTTAATTTATGAGCTGGAATGCCGGGAAAGTTATGATGAGCAATGACTTAAGTTATACTAGGCTATTTAATTTCCATTAGGCCTTCTCTCACTTAACCAAAGGTAAAGAAATGAAAAAATAGTGTTTGTTTTTTATTTTAATCTAAAAGACTATTATATTATTTTTGGTACATGGATAGTCATCCTGGCCAAGCTATTCATTTTATACTATAATTAGTCAATCAGTCTCCCCAAAACAGAGGGAAAAAAGTCTTTATCAGTGAAAGGAATTTTTAGAGGAGTTATTGAGGAAAATCAATGAGCTCTTGTAACTTAAAAAAAAACTTGATAGAACGTCAGTGTAACAATGAACAGATAAATGGATAGATTATTGATAGATAGGATGGAGGGAATCGATGTGTATCTCACCAACGTTATGATCAATTCATGAGGACACGTCAGACTCAATTAGGGAAAATGATTTGGTCTAGCTTGTCCATTTCACCTCATTCCTTTAGTTTTTCCAATCTCACTTAAAAAAAAATCATTTACTTGAAAGCCTTTATGCTACCACGTTTTGAAAACCTACAATCTCAGAAGGCTCACCCAGATGTAAGCAGTTGGACTGAAAACTTCCCATGAGTTTCTTGAAGATCTCTTAGAAAATAGATCATTTTTCACATCACATACTGAGATGGTCAGTATTTTAGGAAGTGAATAATCACTCAATCAATGTAACAATAGTTGCCGTTACCTTCACCTTGGCCTTCCTTTTAGGGATTCCTGCCTTTATCCAAGTCTCCTGATGCGCCTCATCTTCCGAACCAAACAGAGAGACCAAAGAGCAGCCGGCGTTCGGAATCAACTAATGCGCCTCTGGGGCCCAGAGCGCGCAGCAGCAGCCTGCAAGCCCAGGCGTTTCTTTCTCTCCCTAATTGCCGGGCTCAGCTATGGAGCCCCCAGGCCCTCCCCTGTCCGGAGACCCCGCTCGGACCCCAGGGTCCGACCGCCTCCCTCGCGCTCCGCTCGCCTGAACGCGCGGCCCCGGCGCGGCTCTGGGGCGCAGCGAGGCGGGGGCCCTACGAGCCGTCTGCATGGGGCTCGGCGAGGTGCAGCCCAGGCTGGACTCGCCGAACAGCGGCTGAGCTTCCGAACGGCGAGTCCAGGGGCAGGGGCGTGGTCTCCCCGACCCGAGCCCTCAGCGGCCCGCGCCCCGAGCCCCGCTGTCCGAGTCGGGAGACTGGGAACAGACCCGAACTCTTGCTTTAGGAGGGCGGGCTGGGGGCGGCGGGAGAGCAGTCGGGCAGGAAGACTCTCTTGGGACAAAGGACCAATTTGGGCGAAACGGGGGGAGACATCCCCGTCCGCGCACGGAGGACTCCCAGGATGGAGACCGCATCCCACGCACCGTGTCCAGGCCCCCTCCCCTCGGTCCACGGCCGTGCCCAAGTCCCCGGCTCCCGGGGCCCGCGGAGGGTGTCCCAGCCCTGCCCCCGGGGCGCGCGGCGCGGGGCAGTGCGGCGGCGGCGGCGGCACCTACCAGCGCGGCCAGGATGCGCCGGCTCTTCTCGTCGGTGCAGCGCTCGGAGAGGACGCCCGGGTGCGCGCGGAGCAGCAGCGCGGCCGCCAGCACCCAACCCGCGGTCCACGCGACGCAGACCAGCAGCGCGCCCCGCCCGCACCACCCGGGCCAGCCCCGCGAGCCCGCCGCCCGCGCCCGCGCCATGGCCCACCCGCCCCGCGCCCCGCGCCCCGCGCCCCGCGCCCCGCGCCCCGCGCCCCGCGCCCCGCGCCCCGCGCCCCGTGCTCGCGTCTGGGCTCGGCGGCCCGGCGGGGGATGGGCGCGGGGGAGAGGCAGAGCGGGCGGAGGGGAGGGGCGCGGGGGAGAGGCAGAGCGGGCGGAGGGGAGGGGGCGCGGGGGAGAGGCAGCGCGGGCGCCCGGCCCGTCCTGGGGGGCGGGGATGAGGGGGGGTGTCCCGCGGCAACAACCCGCGCCCGCCCGAGCAGCCGGGGTTCAGTGGGTGTCCGCGCGCGGGACGCCCTGCTCCGCCCGCCGCACCCCGCCACCGTTTGCACTTTTTTTTTGCACCTTTTCCCCAAGAAGACCAGCTCCTTCCTGGTACCGACTCTGCGTAGATTCAGGCTCGCCCCGGTTTAGACTCCTGGCTCCCCTGAAGACAAGCTCTCGCCCCTTCTCCGGGCGGCTGCTCGGCGCCCTGCACTCTCTTTTACAGACCCCCGCCCTTCGGACCCCTGGGCGCCCTCGGCTGCAGCCCTGACCCCCCCATCCCCCCACTTGGGTCTCCTCCGAGCGCTTCCCGGGGTGAGATCCTGAGTCGGGGGTCCGGGACAGTCTGGGAATGTCGTGGCGGCCCCCGCCCGCCCTTCCCAGGCAGCTCCTGAATCCCACCGCCGTCTCCCAGGCTGCCAAAAACTCCAGGGCGTCCTTGCCAGGGGTAAAGAAGCGCCGCACTCTTTAAACGTTTCCCTTACCCCTGGCGAGGAGGAGTCGTTCACTGAATGTATCTAAACCTGTGTTTCTGTGTATTTGCAACGTCCTCTGGGGAGCAGGCTTCCATGTTCCGTTGCAGTCGTCGTATGAGGTAGGCAGGAGCCCCGGCCTTCAGAGCTGCCCCTGGTTCTTTCCAGCCCTCCCTGACCCCACCCCAGCTGCCCTCCGCTCCCTAAAAGCGTTTCTCCCCTAAACGGAGAGCCAGGGCGGGGGAACTGTCCCAGCCAAGGCCTCTGAAAGCTGCCCCCGCTCCTGCATTCACTCAACAAAAGCTTATTCAAGGCCTGTTGTACAGCCAGCCCGTCCCGGGAGGTCAGGCCCTACCTGACCGCCCTGCACCTAAATTTCACATATTCCCACCCTCCACCCCCAGTGAGGGGATGACAGGAATTACTCTCACCCTGATGGAGCATCCTGTAATCATCCCTGAGGAACTGGCTTCGTAACCTTGTCTATTCTGCAACTTGCTGGTTTAGCTTTCAGTTTCGTGGCCCACTGGTGAAGTTCTCCAGGAATTATGAAGCATCCAATTAACAAATGCTCAGCCCTCAGGAACACTTTGGGTACACCGCAGCTATTCCCTAATGCAACAGACACTTGGGATTTGGGGATCACTTGGCTGGTAACAGTAGTGCCTGTTCGAGTTCCTTCTGTGTGACCGTTTGTCCCACCTCCACCCTACCAGCCCCCCCCTCAGGGCACACCCCACCAGAAGAACCACGTGGGAATATTTCCCTAGGCTGGCTCTACGAAAACTTGGTCTCTTCTTTTAAAATATTGCAGTTGTGGAGTAAAGGAGGCATCCTAGGACGCTGCTTTAAAATCTTGGCTTGGGGCTTCCCTGGTGGCGCAGTGGTTGAGAGTCCGCCTGCTGATGCAGGGAACATGGGTTCGTGCCCCGGTCCGGGAAGATCCCACATGCCGTGGAGCAGCTGGGCCCGTGAGCCATGGTTGCTGGACCTGCGCATCCGGAGCCTGTGCTCCGCAATGGGAGAGGCCCGCGTACCGCAAAAAAAAAAAAAAAATCTTGGCTTGATGATGTAAAGCTGATTCCCTGTCCCAAGAATTTTATTGGGAGGGGGAAGGAATAGGAAGAAGAATAAGATACAAAAGTGTTAACACTTCTCCTTTAAAACCTAAGCGTGCCAACCACAGGGGAAAAGCAGAACATGAAAGCAAAATTAATATTAGGATTTGCAAGGTAAGTTCTACTTTCGTAAGTTTTAAAAATACATTATTAATAATACTTCTTTTGGCATTTTTATAAAGAAAAGTATACCAAAGAAAATGATAATCCCACAGTAAAGAGATCCTTTAAGCATTCAGCATATTTTAAATTGAAATATAGTTGACATACATGAGCATCGTTTTAAAACAGAAGATATCGTACTCTCTAGAGCCAAAACAAAACGCTTAGAATGCAGAACTTATGCCAGCTGCCACCCTCTAGTGCGGTTTGTACGCTGCACAAAGCCGCGGAGGGGTGGATGGGGCTGAAGTCCACCAGAGCCCACGCGACCAGGCCCTTTTCCTGGGTGCCCCATCTGACCAGAGGGGATGCCTTTTTAAATGACCTGTGCAAAGGGGGCTTTTTTGGGGATTCACAGGACAGTGCCTTACAGGCCAGCTGTACCCTTGGTACTAGATATTCCCCTAGAGCAGCAAACAACTAAACAAATAATTACATTAGCAATAAAACGTGAAGCTCTGGCTTAACAAGCAAGGTAAAACGAGTCTGGTCTCATCTCCCAGGAGCCCAGCATGCTGGTAGCACCAGCCGTAATTCCCAGGCAGCCTTGGCAGGGCCTGGCAGGGAGCCTGCGAGTCAGGATTAGGGGACAGGCAGAGCTGGGGGAGTGGCTTGGCTCAGTGCAGGCTTCACATGGAGTTGATCTGAATAGTCTTTGACTCCTTCAAAAAACTGTATGAAATCCAAGAACCACTTTTCCCCACTCCCTTACCCAGACTGTGAAAACTGAAGTCATAACACTAGAAATGGCTTGCGTGCAGTGACCCTGCCAATCATACTCTGGTCACACAGATATTCACAAGGTGGTTTTCCTTTGTCTTGAAGGAGATGGAGACGTGTCTCTTTATAACCACACGAGGCAAAAAGCCCTCTGAGCCAGTGATAGGGGCCCGGGGGTCCAGGGCCCTGTGCCCACACTCAGGCACCACCACAGCCAAGCAGAGGGAGTGTACTAACCAGGGTGCGTCTGCTTTAACTATGCACTTAGACTAAACTGTATTTGTTCACTTACTTCTTCCATCAGACCAGAGGCTACTTGAGGGTAAGGACTGCGTCTCCCAGCACCTAATCTGGTACCTGAATCAAAGGAGGTCCTTAAAGACCTGCTAAAGAAATGAGTGGAATATGTATCCTAGCTTTTCCTCTGAAAGATCAGAAAACTTCGAGCACCCTGGACTTTTTCTTGAGAAAGTGCTTTTAACACATAAATATTTCTCTCTGATTTCCTGAGGCTAAATGGAGCAATCCAGACACATCACAGGGTTAGGAATACGTTTGAACGTACGCTTTGGATTCTGAACTCATCTATTGGCAGTTGAACTTGTCACTGAGAACAGGATATGAATATTTTGTTTATAGGCCTTTCTTGGAAGAAAAGGTAAAATTCTATAGTTTCGGCTCTGATTATATTAGACAAATAGGTTTATTAGTGCTCAATTCTACTACATTTCTATGAGCTCATAAAAGTATTTTTCTTCCTGAAAGGACTTGGACAACAGCAAATATCCCTGTGTTTGTATAGTACTTGGTATCTTCCCAGACATTAGCTCATACAATTGGCCTAGCAACCTGGTAGGGTGGATTGAGTGAATGTTGTTATCTAATATTTCATAGAAAAGGGTAATGGCCTTTTTTTTTTTTACTGTCATCTGTTAGTGGGAGTGACAGGGTTAGAGGCTGACTCACCTGCTTCTAGGTGTGATATCCTAACGCGTGTTTCCATGTCGGAATTGCCCACCTTACAAGTGAGGGGTTAAAATGTTCTATGCATCTCACAATCATTTATTGACGTATCCTGCCTCAGGCCAAGAAAGTTTCAAATGTTTATCAGCTTTACCAGTCATTTGCAAAATTACAGTTGGAATAGGATTCTAGCTCATGCCCAGCTTTGCCATGGTCTCTGTGGCTCTCTCCCAGCAGTGGCGACCACATTTGCACAAGGGTCAAAGTGCAGGAAAGGGGAGGCCACCTTTCGGAAGGGGGCGAGTTTCCGATCACCTGTGGGGTTGCGGGGTGAGGGAAGATAAGCCTGAAGAAAATGAGAGCCAGACAAACTTGCCTCCCCACTCAAGAACATCTCCCCTCAAACTCATCCCACACTTCAGCAAGTTCAGCTACTCCGTGGTTGGGGTTTTACTTTATCCAGATGCTTACCTTGCTTTCCTCCGAAGCGAGACCAGCCTGTTTTAAAGTGAGAGTTTTGTTTGGAAAGGGAGAAGTTACTTCGTTGTCTGGGGCCAGCCTCGGGGTGGGGATGGGAGATCTGGGTGTAGGTCTCACTGGGAGCCCTTTATAACCGGAAGCCTGGGTTCCAAGAGCCGAGGAGAGAAGAGCTTAGAACGGTTAGCAGAAAAGTGGGGCTTCTCCCGCAGTTTTGCCTAGACTCCCCAAATCATCTAGTTCATAAAGATCAATAACTGTTTCACCCTGATTCGGGAGAATTAAGAATAGGTGAAGGATGCGGGCACAGATGTAGTGTTAGGATTTCCTTTCCCGCATGGTTGCTAACAGCAGCAGCTGGAAGTTACCTCAGTGTGTGTCCTAGGGGTTGGGTTGATAAACGGTAGTCATCTACCGGTGGAACCATGTGTACTGTCACCAGAGGTTGGACATGAAGCCTGTGTTGATAGGAAAGGTGTTATTGGAGAAATGGTCCTTTTTCCTGGCCCTGCACCTTCCCTTCTCAGTGCACACCCCACGTCTTCTTAGGGAATCACACCTCTCACGCTCAGTCCTGTGGTTTGTTCCGAAATGCGGCGGTGCTGAGGGCTTGTGAGAAAGCCCACTGAGGAGAGCAGAGACACAAGCTCCCAACCGCAGGGTTGGTCCGGGGCTCCCAGCAGGCCAGCGGGACGGAAGGGACTCACTTCTCAGCGTTGTTGGAACCGTAGGGAAAGAGGAGGCTTCTTCCCCCTGAGGGTGCCAGTGCCGGGCTCTGAGGATGCGGGGGCTAGAGGGCCATCGCACGAGGATCTGCTGGAGGATGAGGCCAGCCTCGAGGAAGGAGGGCATGGGTTGCAGAATTCCTCAGGACTTTGTGTGAGCGCCTGACTTTTCAGTTGCCCAGTGGGTAGATTCCCTTTGTGGCTGAAGCAAATTTGGGTTGGGTTTCTGACATTTACAATGGACAGAGTCTTGGTCAGTAGACATTCATGATACGTCATGGAGTGAAAAGGCAGGTTTCAAAACATTATGTTCCGTCTTAGTTTTTAAAAGCATACCATATACTTATTTATAGACACAAAAAGTCTTGGAAAGAGACATCACAATGTATGTTATCTCTAGCTGGAGGAATGACAAGTGATTTTTCTTTTCTTCTGTTAATTTTCTAATTTTATGTAAGACAGGCATGCCTTATTTGTGTAATGAAAAAAGCGTTTTTATTTAAGGAGATGAATTACAGGAAGAGAAGCAGACATCAGGGCTCTGGGATCAGTAGCTTCTAGTCTCAAGAGCTGCTGTGATGCTGGACGTCTGAGAGGTGCAGCCCTTGGCCATCCTGAACCACTTTGTAAGGGCTAGTTTGTCTTCTGTGACCTCTCAGCCTTGTTCCTTTTTCTGTAATAATGCTTACCGTGGTGGGAGTTCATTCATTCATTCACTCTGTAAGCACCGCTACTCTAATGTTAAAGACGTCAAGATGAATGACACAGGGTCTCAGTCCTCCTTTGCTGCGAGCAGATGCTCTACAGCGTGGAGTTCTCTGCAGAAGGATCTGCTGCATCTCTGCTCCTCTCTGTTCCTTCCTGACCCCCGGGGCCCTCTGAGCGACCCTGCCAAAGGACAGGTCTGGGGCTGCCGTTGCCAAACCTCTGCTGGACCCAGGACCACCCGCGAGGCCTTGCGCTACACGCGCATACGGGGATCCCGCCAGGACTGGAGTGGGAGCCCCGGGGGGAAGGGGCTGTGGGCCAGGCCACGGGATGATAGAGGTTCTTTTCTGTTTCATCCTTGTCATCTTGCGGGAGCCAGAGAAAGCCTCTCACCGTCTGCCCGAAACTCAGGAACGGCTCCTGCCCTTCCCAACTCCTGCCTGGAAGATGAGGGGACACAATTTCCTCTTTCCTGAGGGCAGGTAGCCTCCTAGACCAGAGACCCTCCACACCTTAGGTTTTCAGATTGCTGGGCTGTAGTCGTCGTCATTATTTTTTAACAGATTAATTGAGACGCGTTTTACATACGTGGAATTTCCTCCGTTTTAGGTGTACAGTTCAGTGATTTTCAGTGTATGTACGGGGGCTGTGCAACCACTCACACCATCCGGTTTGGGAACATTGCTGTCGCCCCAGAACGATCTGTCTCGGGCACCCATTTGCATTTGCTGCCTGTCCCCGCCCCCAGCCCCAGGCAGCCGCTGATCTGTCTCTGTAGGATTGCTTCTCTCTGGACGTGTCAGCTAAATAGAATCGTACGACAGGTGTCTTTGGCTTCCGGCGTCTTTCACTCAACTTCACGTTTCTGAGGTTCATCCGTGTGGTAAGAGCATCGATCCTTCGTTCCTTTTGTATCACTGCATGGTACTCTATTGTATGGACAAGTCACGCTGTTTATCCGTTCCATCAGTTGCTGGACATTTGGGTTGTTCCCACTTTTTGGCTGCTGCGAATAATGCCGTTATGGACTGTTACGTACACGTCTTTATGCGAACATATGTTTTTATTTTTCTTGAATTCGTAGGGATGAAATTGCTGGGTCTTATGTAAATTGACCTCTAGCTTAAGGAACCGTCAAACTGTTCCAAAGCGGTTGTACCGTTTTACATTCCCCTCAGAAATTACAAGGATTCCAGTTTCTCCACGTCCTTGCCAACACTCATTATATTGGTTCTAGTGGCTGTAAAGTGGCATTTCATTGTGATCTTAAAGTGCATTTTCCTCACGAAGAGTCATCGTCTTATTTTCCGTGGCCAGCAGTGACCCCACGATTTGTGTGATCACTCTTTCCTTGTCCTGCAATTCGGTCCGGTGATGCTGGTTAAAGGGATGTGAGCTAAAGGCCGGCAGGCACTCAGCATGGTTTCCTGAGCTGTCTTGAACGTGAGACTCTGGAACCACCCACTGCAGTCTTTGCTGTGCTGTTTTGCTGGTGCCTTTGCTGTGTGTTAAGGTTGGCCCGAAATCTTTGCACAGAACAAATCACTGTGCTCCTTGCAGAGTTTGCCTTGGTCGTATAAGCCTTGGAGTTTCCTAACCCCCCACACAGTTGCACTACGTTGTTTGGGACAAACCTTAGGAAATCTCTGCCCTTCTTTTGGCCTCCTTTCTTGCATTTTCATTTCAACTCAAGACACAGCTGCTGGTTGGGATTTCCCTCCAGTACGAGGGGAGCGATGGGACTGGTCACACTCCTCCCTCCCACCCGGCGCGCCTGCTCCAGCCCACATCGTGTGTGCGGTGCTGTCTTCGAGCAAGTGCACGAGAAAGACCGGTATCACGCCCATTACATTCCCGTGAAAGCACCTCGCGGGGAAAACATGCAGCCTGCGATTTGGCCTCGAGACTCCTACACAAGGGCTCTTAGGAAAGGGTGACATTCCAGAATTTATTTCCCTTTTGGCGAATGACATGCCGCTCTGCAGGGAGCGTGCTCCACCCTAAAGCGTGCCTGAAATAGTCTGCAGCTGGAACTGCTCACCTAGCTCAGAGCTGGGTCCTGTTAAGGGGGTCTGCTTCACCAGCAGCTGAAAGCAGAAGGCCCTCAGCTCTGGTGGGTCCAGGTTGCTGAAGTCGGGAGAGCCTAATGCCTTTGCCAGATATGCGTCCTGAAAATACCGGTAGTTCTGGGATGAGATTCTTCTCACCAGGTTGTCGGATGTCAGCCTATGAGAAGACACAGTGTCAAGTCACCCCCAGTTCCCCTCCCCTCCCATTAATGTTGGCTCTCCATGTGCTGTTGAGAGACAGCGGTGGCCTCGTGAGTGAGAAGGATCTCGCACTATTACATCCCAGAGGTTTTGCCGCCTGAGCCCCACTCCCCAGAAAGCATCTCCCGGCTTTCACCTCCTCAGGGTGGCGGGCTAGACGCCGAGGAATTCAAGACGAAGAGACACTGCTTTTCCCAGTTGGTGGGAGAACCAGGTTTGTCAAACACACACACACACACACACACACACACACACACACAGGTGTTCAGACAGTGGCGGGTGGAGCGAGGGGAGGGGAGTCAGGTGAGACCCTGAGGAGGTGGCCCTGTTGGTGACTCTTGAGGGTGGAGCAGGGGCCACCAGTAATGAAGGAAGACCCGGGCCTCCACGGTGAAGACATGGAGGTGCAGACGGAGGGCCTGGGGCGGGGCCCATGCAGCAGGGGATGGAACGGCCCAGCAGGCAGTGCATCACAGAGCGATCAGGACCCTGGGTCTGGAACGTGGCAGTCGGCTTCCTGGTCCAAGAAGGTAACTCATAGCTCTATTGAGGTGGGACTGGAGGCTGCCTTTGGGGAGAGGAAGGGCCTTCATCCTGGATGGATACCTGGATGTGAGGCCTCAGAGGACCAGCTGAGACCTTTAGTGGCCCCCAAAGCACTGAAAGGGTGGTGGCACCCCGCCCCCCAACTAAGTCAGCATAAAAATAACCCTCAGCATAAATTAACTGCATGGAAGTCTAACAAATTTAGCTTTCCCCGTGATGATTATTCCATTCTCATGAAATATCCAAAATAAAATTAAATACTTTCAACACATATTTTGAGTTTTCGTGCCATCCATGAGGCCTAAGCCTGTGCTCACAATCCCCGCTGAAAAATGCACTCAACATCGCATGTGCTCAGCGGATTGCAAATTAAAACAACAGTAAGCTATCACTACACATCTATGAGAATGGCCCAAACCCAAACACCGACAAAACCATCCTCCTAGTGAGGATGTGGGGCAATAGGAACTCTTTGTGTTTTGCTGGTGGGGACGCAAAAGGGCTCCATCCACTCGGCAAGACAGCTTGGCAGTTTCTTACAAAAGTGAACATATTCTGACCATATGATCCAGCAATTACACTCCTTGGTATTTACCCAAAGGGTTTGTGTCCACACAAAAATCTGCACCTAGATGTTTATAGCAGCTTTATTCATGATTGCCGACACTTAGAAGCAACCAAGATGTCCTTCAGGGCTTCCCTGGTGGCCGATGCAGGGGACGCACGTTCGTGCCCCGGTCCGGGAGGATCCCACATGACGCGGAGCGGCTGGGCCCGTGAGCCATGGCCGCTGAGCCTGCGCGTCCGGAGCCTGTGCTCCGCAACGGGAGAGGCCACAGCAGTGAGAGGCCCGCGTACCGCAAAAAAAAAAAAAAAAAAAAAAGATGTCCTTCAGTATGTGAATGGATAAACTGAAAGGTATATAATTCCCCATTGGGAAGCATTTTTTTATTGTGGTAAAATATATATAACATAAAATTTACCATTTTAGCCATTTCTAAGTGTATAGTTCAGTGGCGTTAAGTACATTCATTTTGTTGTGCAAATAATACGACCATCTCCAGAACTTTTGATCTCCCTAAACTGAAACTCTGTCCCATTAAACAATAACCCCCATTCCTCCCTCTCCCCAGCCCCTGGCAACCACTATTCTACATTCTGTCTCTATGAGTTTGACTACTCCAGGTACCCCATAAACTGGAATCCTACAGCATTTGTCCTTTTGTGTCTGGCTTATTTCACTGAGCATAATGTCCTCAAGGTTCATCCATGTTGTAGCCTGTGTCAGAATTTCCTACCTTTTCATGGCTGAATCATACTCTGTTGTATGGATAGACCACATTTTGCTTATCTATTCATCTGTCCATAGACACCTGGATTGATTCCACCTTTTGGCTATTGCGAATAATGCTGCCATGAACATGGGCGTACATACATCTGCATGAGTCCCTGCTAGAATGCATGATTGTTAATAAAGGAAAATAACAAGCGATAACGAAAGTGAGCCTTCTGGTAAAGCACGGCTGCTTCTGTGAAATCAGAAAACAGATTCTCTATAAAGCACAGATTATGGCCGTTCTGATTGCAACTAACATATACCAGCAATGTTTTTTTTTTTTTTTTTAAGTTACAAAAACTATATTTTACGTGCTTGCCAAGGTACAGGATTACTCAGGAAGAAAATCTCGTACAACCAATGCCAGTCAATGCAAATAATTAAATAACTCTAGCCTCAGGGGTGGGGGGAAGTTGCCTTTTCATCGTGCAGACCGATTACCTCACCTAATTCCCTCACTAGCAGCTTCTGCCAGTGTCCCGGCCCCCTTTCCAGTCTCATTGCCAAGGTCTTCTCATTCTATCGTGTAAGCTTTTCCCTTACCCACTTGCTCCTTCCGCCAAGTGCACTTACCCTTTTGCTTTCACAGATTGCCGTTTTCATGGGGAATTACTCGTCCCTGAGCCTTGCCTGCCCCTCACATCCCAGTCGTCTTAGACTGTGAATTCCAAGAAGGCAGGCAAGGTACTGGTCTTATGTACTTTGAGCTGGGAAGTTGCCTGCGCTCCCCGCCTCTCCAGCAGCCCTGGATGGTAGATGCACTGAAGGGAACCAGGGTGGGGAAGTCTCAGAGCAGGTCCTGGCCCCAGGGCTCCGTCCCCTCCTCACATCAGAGACTGAGCATCTCACCAGCACAATGAATGAGCTGATCTGGTTCAGAGCAATCAGGAAGCAGATTTCTGGGTGTTTCTTTTGCATAACAAGTAGTGTTTTCAATGCTCCTGGCTGCTGACGTCACTTTCGGTGCTAAACAATAGCCTATTTTCTAAGTAGTAAAGAGTCTCATCCTGTTGAACAGGAGTGCTCCAGAGTTCACTTACAAATCCCCTCCTTTCTTGGCTCCGGTCAGCCTCGGACCAGAACATCTGTGCTGAGGAGGGGGTGCGATCTCTTTTCTTTGTATTTCTTAGCCTCCCTTCTTCCCTACTTGCAAGTAATGATGGTGTGATTTCGTCCCTTCCAATCCTTCTGTCTTTAATTTTTTTGAACCTCCTGTCAGTCTTGTTTAGAAGGAGTAGTAATAAGCATCCGTGTCTTACTACTACATTATTTTTCCCTGTGACTGAGTCACATATTTTATTTGTATAACTGAAGAAAATGGGCAACTGGTATTGGGCGCTTTAAGGAATTTTGCTATAATGAGGGCCTTTCTGATGTTGATCATTGAAAGTACATGGGAATAACCTGTGCAAGTTCTAACTGATCTTAGCTTCTACTGTTTGATTTTTGAACCAACATGCAGTGGAATTGACTTCTGTGTGAACGTGTGTACCATTCTATGAATTTTCACACGTGTATATATAGAATCAAGTAACCGTATATACAGAACAATTCCACCATCCAAAAAACCCCCTCATGCTGCCCTCCCCCTCCACCACATCCCCTGGTAATCACTGAGTTTTGTCCTTTTGAGACCGTCACGGAAATGGAACTGATCTCAGGTGGCCTCGGCCTGCAGCGGCTTGAAGCAGGGTTTCGGTTCCTGGCCAGTGACTGAGGTCGGGTCGCAGCAGTGAGAGCACCGAATCCTAGCCACTAGACCAGTGGTTAGTGACAAGGCCCTGCCTCTACGGCTTTGCAGAAAAAAGAATTCCCACAAAGATGGAAAGTAGTGAAACAAGTAAAGTATTTATTAGGAGAAAAAAAGAGTATGTGTGGATAGACACACGGGCGGACCCAGAGAGAGAGTCGTGCCCTCACAACAGTTTAAATCACTTACATGGGGCATTTCTTCCGTGTTTCCTTTGTCCAGTCATTTTGCTTTGCCTGGTTCAGACTCCATATTTGGTGTATCTCAGGACTTTCCCATGTATGCGCGCGCGTCTCTTAGCCAAGATGGATTCCACGGAAGAGGCCTATGGGTAAGTGAGCGTCAGTTGGCATCACTCCCCTTTTGACCTCCAAGGAGCCTTTCTGCGCATGTGCAGTCGGGGAGGTCTCCTGACTTCAAGAATGAGGAATATGTGGTCTCTTATCTTCTACCTGGGCAGGGCCCAGCCTCCTCTCTCAATTGTCCTGTTATTCCGGTCTAGGAGTATTGGTCCACAAGGAACGAACTCAAACTGTTTGCCCTGGGGGCCCATCTGTCTCCTGCCCCAGAGCCATACATTTTTGAGACTAGCTTCTTTCACGCAGCATCATGCTTTTGAGATTCATGCAAGTAGTTGCATGTATCAGTAATTTATTCCTTTTCATTATTGGGTCGTATTCCATTGTACGAATGTTATCACAGTTCACCCATCCACCTGTTGAAGAACACTTGCGTTGTTTCCAGTTTGGGGTGAATATGAATCGACCTGCTATGAATAGTCATGTCCAGGTTTTTGTGTGAACACACATTTTTATTTCTCTAGGAATCTCAACCTAGGAATGGGATTGCTTAACTTTACAAGAAGCTGCCAAATTGTCTTCCAGGGCGGCTATGCCTCTTCACATCGCTACCAGCAGTGCTGAGAGCTCCAGGGGCTCTGCATCCTCACTGGGACTTGCTATTGTAAGTGTTCTTTTATTCCAGCCACTGTAACAGGGAACAAGTCCCCTGGCCTCTTGGAATTTACAGTCTGAGACGACATTGTTGCGAAGGGGCCTGTAAGGCTTGCAGACAACACACTGTGGCGTTAGTTTGCATGTCCCTAACATCTAATAGTGTCAAACATCTTTTTATGTGCTTATTTGCTGTCTGTAGATCCTCTTTAGTAAAGTGTCTGCTCAAGCCTTTTCCCAATTTTTAACTGAGTTTTCTGACTGTTGAAGTTGAGGGTTCTTTATGTATTCTGGATAAATGTCCTTTAATGGCTACATGGCGTGTAAGTATATTATCCCAGTGAGGAGCTTGTCTTTTCATTCTCCTAACAGCTGATTGCAGTCTTTGAGTTAATTTTTGAGTAAAGCCAAAGGATGTCGGGGTCCCTTTTCTGCGTATGGGAGTCCCATTGTTCTAACACCATTTTTGAAAAAGCCTATCCTGGTTCCACTGAACTACTTCTTTGCCATTGTCAGAAATTCACTTGGCCATATTTATGTGGGTCTGAGTCTAGACTCTGTTCTCTTCCACTGATCTATGTGCTTATCCCTTTGCCAATATACACTGTTGTGATTACTGTTGTCTCTATAGTAAGTCATAAAGTAGGGAGAAGTGTGATTCCTCCAACTTTCTGCTTCTTTTCCAAAGTTGACTTGACTATTCTAATTCTTTTGCCTTTCCATATGAATTTTAAAATTAGGTTGTCTTTATCTGCAAAATAATCCTGCTGGGATCTTGCTCTGAATTGCATTAAATCTGCAGACTGTTTTGAGAAAATTTGACACCTTTACTATTATGAGTCTTCCAATCCATGCACACAATATATTTCACCATTGATTTGGCATTCTTGGATTTCTTTCATCACATTTTTAGTTTGCAGCATACAGATTCTGTATTTTCAGCCCACAGATCCTGTTGTTTCCAGATTGTTGTTTCTAGCTTTAAAAGAAATAATTCTGTTTCCCATTTATGATGACTTATGTTGCAAGTGTTTTACAGATATTCTTTATCAAGTTAAGGTACCGTCATGAATGGATGTTGAATTCTATCATATGCTTTTCTCTGCATCTATTGAGATGTTCATATATGGTTATATATAACCATATATGATCATCTGATCTCTTAATGTAGTAAATCAAATGTATAGACATGAAAATATTAAAGAACCTCTGAATTCCTATGAATCCAACTTGATCATAGCACGCCATCTTTTTTAATGTGCCGTTAGATTCAGTTAATATTTTATTAGAACTCTTCATCTATATTCATGAGTAAAATAAGGCTCTAATTTCCCTTTTATATACTGTTTTTATCTGGCGTTGGTATCAGAATTATACTGGCCTCATAGAACGATTTGGAGAGCATTTCTTCTGGGAGAGTTTGCATAAGATTGGAATGAGCCGGTCCTTGAAAAGTTGGCAGAAGTTTTTGGATATGGTTCTCTTGTGGGAAGATTTTTAATTACTCCTATTTTTCTGAATAGTTCCAGGATTATTGGCGCTTTCTATTTTTTCTTGCCGCATGTAGTAAATTATTATACCTTCTAATAGCTCCTCTGTCTAGTCCCGTCCTCTTTCTCATTTATAACGTTATTTATTTGTAACCGCTCTTCTTTTTCTTTAATGAATCTACCAGAAGTTTTAAAGGACCACATTTGGCTTGATCAGCCTTCTTATAGCGTTGTTTTCTGTCTGGCAATATATGGTCTTTTGTTTATTATCTCCCTTCTTAGATTTTTTTGGAGTTCTTTTGTTCTTTTCCTAATGTCCTTTTTTAAAAATTGAACTACAGTTTGTTTTTCCTAAGTTCTTAAGTTTGAAACTTGGCTCACTGAATTTTTACTTTCTTCTCTTTAAAAGATACAAGTATTTAAGGCTATTAATATATAAATATTTATATAAACATGCATACACATACAGGCTCTGAAACATCTTGTTCACTCTACTGACAACCTTGCTGGGATAAATCCCACTTGGTCACGTTATATAATTCTTTTCACATATTGCTAGATTTGGCTGGCCAGTATTTTCAGGGTTCTTGTGTTAATATGCCATAAAGTATATGGCATATAGTTTTCGTTTCTTGTGATCTTTGTCTGGTTTTGGTGTCAGGGTAATACTGGCTTCATAAAATGATATTGGAAGTATTTCCCCCTCTTCTATTTTTTTGGAAGAGCTATGAAGGATTGGTTTTCATTTTTCTTTTAACATATGGTTGAAATCACCAGTGAAGCCAACTTGGGCTTTTCTTTGTGGGAGGTTTAAAAATTACTAAGTTAACCTCTTTACTTGTTATAGGCATATTCAGATCTATTTCTTTCTTTTTAAGATTTATTTTTATTATTTATTTATTTTTTTTTAATTTATTTTTGGCTGCGTCAGGTCTTATTTGCGACATGCGGGATCTTCATTGAGGCACGCGGGATCTTTCGTTGTGGCACACGGGCTTCTCTCTAGTTGTGGTGTGCGGGTTTTCTCTTCTCTAGTTGTGGCACGCAGGCTCCAGGACGCGTGGCAGGCTCTAGCTGAGGCACATGAGCTCAGTAGTTGTGGCACATGGGCTTAGTTGCCCCGTAGCATGTGGGATCTTAGTTCCCTGACCAGGGATCGAACCCGAGTCCCCTGCATTGTAAGGCGGATTCTTTACCACTGGACCACCAGGGAAGTCCCAGATCTTCTATTTATTCTAGAGTCATTTTTACTGGTTTCTGCCTACCTTGGAATTTATCCATTTAATTGAGGTTTTCTAATGTGTTGCTATTCAGTTGTTCATAGGATTCCCTTACTGTGCTTTTTATTTCTGTAGAGTTGGTAGTGGTGTCCCCTCTTTTATTCATGATTTTAGTAGCTTACATCACCTCTCTTTTTATCTTGGTCAGTCTAGCTAGAGATTGTCGATTGTACTGGTCTTTCCCAAGAGCCAGCTTTGGGTTCTGTTGGTTTTCTGTGTTGTCATTCTGTTCTTTATTTTATTTATTATGCTGGAATCTCTAATCGTTTCCTTTCTTCAGCGTGATGTGGATTTTGTTTACTTTTCTTTTTCCTCTTAAGATAGAAGATTAGGTTGTTGATGGCGATCTTTTTTCTTTTTAATACAGGCGTTTACAGCTATATTACGTTTACATTTCTCTCCTTTAGCTGCTTTATTTCACTGCTTTAGTTGCAGCCCCTAAGTTTTGGCATGTTGTCGTTTTCATTCATCTCAGCGTGTTTTATATCTCTCATCTTATGATTTCTGCTTTGACCTGTAAGAAGTGTGTTGTTTCATTTCCACATATTTGCGACTTTCCCAAATTTTCTTCATTTATTGGTTTCTTATTTCATTCCATTGTGGAAGAGAGGTGAGAAATCGTGCCTCAGACTGTGCACTACACAACTCCACAGGGCGACTTTCACACATATATGGCGGCCTCGGGAGGAAGAGGCCCTAGTGGATGAGGACGGTTGTCATTTGACACTGGGGCCCTCGAGAGATGGCATATTTCAAATGCTGATTTCTTTCCTCGAGATGCTTTATCTTCAGAGATAACGCTCCTGGGGCTGGGAGTCTCTGACCCACAATTTCCTTGGTGGTCTAAGACTCCCTCTGGTGCTTACACTCCATGTTCTGCCCTGTTTTAGGGGCCCCTCCTCCAGATGTTCTACCCAATCTCCACAACTGGGTAGATTCTCTCTCTACATGGGTAGATTCTCTCTCCACATAATCCAGACGGTTCCCTTCTGCAGGGTCCACATCTGGCCCACAGGAAGCTCTGGAAACAGACCAGTCCTGCCCCAGCCACTTTCTCTGGTTTTTCCACAGATGTGAGTAGAGTAAAAAGGAAGTAGCTAGTGGTTACGCCGAACTCCCTGGGCGGGAACGTGACCCTGCGTGGTTGTCTGGACACTGCAATGTTGGACTTGCAAGATGGGTCTTTTTTTTTTCTTTAAAGATTTTTTTGATGTGGACCATTTTTAAGTCTTTACTGAATTTGTTACAACATTGCTTCTGTTTTATGTTTTGTGGGGTTTTTTTTGGCCGTGAGGCATGTGGGATCTTAGCTCCCCGACCAGGAATGGAACCTGCACCCACTGTGTCGGAAGGCAAAGTCTTAACTACTGGACCGCCAGGGTCCCTCGAGTTGGGTCTTTGATCTGAGCTTGTTCCTCTCCCAGGAGACTTTTCCACTAATACCTCACACGTGGCGGGAGGCTGAATAATAACCCCCACCACACACACATGAGGATGTCCACGTTCTTATCTCTGGACCCTGTGACGTGACTCTCTCCGTGGAAAAGGGGACTTTGCAGGTGTGACTAAGGGAAGGATCTCGAGATGGGGAGATTATCCTGAACTACCCTGGGGCCCGATGCACTCGCAAGAATCCTTGTGAAAGGAGGTAAGACGGTCGGAGTCAGAAAAGGAGATGTGATGGACCAGGTGCTGGCGTGATGCACTTGAATAAGGAGGAAGGGGCCACAGGTCAAGGGTGGCCTCTGCAAGCCGGAAAAGGCAAGGATGTGTTTTCTCCCCTGAAGCCCCCAGAGGAGCCAGCCCTGTTGACGCCTTGATGTTAGACTTCTGACCTAAAGACCTGTGAGGGAATGAATTACTGTTGTTTAAGTCACTAGGTCTGTGTTGGTTACAATAGCCACGGGAAACTAATGCACATGTCTTTTACTTGGAGAACTGTCTCCTATAAACTGTCAACAGACGTAGAGGGAAAACTGGAGCACTTCAACATTTAGCAGAAACTCCATCTTGGGTTACTCTAAGGATGAGTTCCTCACATCCATAAAACCAAGTTCCAATTCCTTTTTTTTTGAACCACAATGAATAGTGCACTTGAGTTGTGAGTGACAGCAGCTGTTTGCAGTCTGAAAACTTGCGAAATCGTCCATGAGCAGATGGTGCCTCTGAGCCCAGCGCGTCATTTGCCTTTTGCCCGTGTTTGCCAACGGGAAACACACGCTTGAAAAGGAAGTAAAACTTCGTTCAGGGTTCCCGGCAGCATTCAACAATGGAACCCCATCTATTCAAATAAAAGCTTCAGTTGGAAACTTGTCATCTTGGATTGCATCGACGAAATTCTTTAACCCACCAAACTGAAAAAGAAGGTCCTGTTACTGCTGGCCTTATGTCCCGGGTCTTAGCAGACCCTGATGACAAACCAAGGATGCACTTCCTCTCTCTCTATATATATATGTTACAGCTGCACAATTCCCCAGACTGCTCGGTGCCATAAACACCCACCTCGTGGTGCCCCCGTTACTTCTTAGTGTCCCCAGTGGGGTGACCTAGGGTCCCACACTGTCCTCAGGTTGCAGGCAGTCCCCGCGTACCCTGGCTCTTCCTCAGCTCCAATACCTGTTGCCGCGTGGGCGGCCCTGCCTGCCGAATCCCTCAGCCAAGCCTCACCCGTCACCAGGACAACAAGGGGCCCTGTGGGAGCTGACGTCGGGGGGCTCAGGAGCCAGGCGTCTGCTGGCCTGGGGTGCAGGCTTGAGAATGGCTCCTTCCGCAGCCCTGCAGCAGCCCCTGCCCATGGAAAAGCAGGTCCACCTGGTCTGGTCCTGGGGCCCCTCCCCACAGGTGCTCAGAACCCATCCACACGCGGCCTCCTCCCTCCCCTGCTCTCCCCACATGCTCAGAATCCTCGCTGGACCCATAGCGCCTGAGGCAGGAGGGCCTTCCCTAGGAATCTCAGCAACCGGTCCTGAAGGAAGTGTAGCCGAGGGAAGAAACCATCCACGCTCATCTCCCCCCCGCATCACCCTCCCCAGGTGGAGAGAAATCCCCCCACTTCTCCCCTAACGGCCTCTCCTGATGACACAACCATGCCAGGCAAACAAACTTGGATCCTATGGGCAGCCCCCAACCTGGGAGCCTGCGAGCTTTGGGAATCTTGGCTCCCAGCCCCGCCGGCTGCACGAGAACCACCGTGAGCCCACAGGGAGACACCGTGTTTCCTAAATCTTCCCGGGGGATGTTCCATAGGCTGAGATAGTTCTCGAAGATAATGAAGAGGCCAAGCTAAAAGTAACAGCAGAAATGCCAGTACACGTGGTTTCTTCCATTTTATTTTCTGTAAGATTAAGTACAGTGAAAAGCTAAACGGGTTTTTTAAAAATAGCATAACTTAAATCACGAGGAGATGGCAGAAACCTCTGGGATGAAGCCCACATGTCGTCCAAATGGGGATTCCAGGCAGCAGCCTGGATGCAGGCTGGGGGGCCTTGCACATCTTGCCTGGAGGTCTGGGCAGCTCTGTCCTCCCTCCTCAGCCCAGCCTGGACTCAAGTTCGTGGGACCTGACGTCTTAGAATTTAGGGGATCTCTTTAAGAAAAAGAATACAGAACTGTGAATAAAAATTAGGCACAAAACTGAATACTTATTTATTTAGAAGGGACCTGCAGGAGAGGAGCCCTGAATCTTGAATGTCACTGATTTCAAGGTAAATAACTTCTCCGATGAGTCCAAATATTCCATCACGTTCTGGCTCTACTGGTGCCGATCAGCCAGGCGCGTGCTGACGTGTCCAGCCTTGGTTGCTTCCTCGTTGTGATGACCTGCGTGGTGTCCTTAGCCCTCTGGGGAGGGACCGCGGGCGGCGAGAGCCTTGTTATCTTCCAGGAGCGCCTGACACACATGGGGGTGGGGTGGGGTGGTGACGCACCATGTGCCCTACTAACAAATATCCCAGTTGAGTGAAAACTCCACCTCTGCCATCATCCCACCTGCACTATTAGGCCCCAAAGGTGCGCTCAGGACCCGGGGGTGGGCAGGTCTCACCACCGGAACACGTGTGGCCGCTGTGAGCCTGACCGCCCGGCTTGCTCTGTCCTCTCCTTGCCTCGGGACCTCCTCTCCACTAGGTATTCCTTTTTCCCATTTTCCGCCTATTTTTCTTCCTCTTTCTGTTTCTCTTCTTCCTTCTGGAGTACGAGTAGGAGTCAGAAGCTGCTCTGGACACTGGTTATCGGGGTATCTCTTGGGCTCACTCAGTGGATAGAGACCCAGCAGAGTGGCATGAGGGCAGCTGCGGCTTCCTCGAGGACGGGGACCCGCGGAGCGGGGTGTGTACTGTGCGCACGTGATTGTGAAATACATGTTCACTGGCTTGAGTAGTGCCCCGAGTTCTTGTCCGCCCGGAACCTCAGAGCAGGGCCTTATTTGGAAATCTGTCTTTTGCAGGTGTAATTAATTAAGATGAGGTCTGACTGAATTGGGGGGGGCACCCTAAATCCAATGACTGGTGTCCTTTTGAGAAGAGGAGAGGCCACACATGTACACTCAGGGAAGAGGCCATGGCAAGACAGAGGCAGAGACTGGAGGGCTACAGCTGCAAGCCTGGGAACACCAGGGGCCACCAGAAGCTGGAAGGGGCAGGGAAGGAGCCTCCCCAGAGCCTTGGGCCTTGATTTCCGATTTCTAGCCTCCAGAACCCGGAGACAATACAATTCTGCTGTTTGTCAGCCGCCCAGTTTGCTGCAGGAGCCCCGGGAACCTAACATGCGTGTAATAAGTCACTTTGAGAAACAGTCTCAGGGTGGCTGAGCACATGTGCAGTAGTAGCAGAGGAAAGCCCTACCTATGTTGATGGCTGAAGCTTTTTGACTCGGCCTTTGTTTCACAGTCAGAGGTAAGACCTAAGTGCAAATGCGTCCAGGAGAGGCAATGTAGTGACATAACTGAGGCTGAAAACGATGCTCTGGGCCAAGCAGCCTTCTGAAACCTTCCTGTGGACACCAAAGGTGGCAAATATCTGAATGTGAGCAGACGTTTCTGTCGCATAACTGGACATTTCTCTGTACATTTGGTTATTTTGCTTTTCCCAAAGAAGAAAATGAAAATTTCAGTCTGGGTTTGCAGATTTGGGGGCAGTAAATAAAGAGAATTGTTTAGCAGGCCTCACCTACCCCCCATCCACCTATTCCTCCAGCTTTGGACAGATTGTTATCTCTCAGAACACACGGAATTCTTGATATTTGCTGGAACAGTGACCACTTCAATTTCCCTCTGCTTATCTGGGGGTCTTTAAACTGTTTATATTCAGGATAGGTTTTATCGGGTATTTTTCTTCCTCTCACTTAAAAAACAAACTGGGAAATAGCCTCCAACTGGCAATGAAATGTAAACAAATCATGAATTTTTAAAAATCCTCAAGTACATGCTTTGCTTCTCAGATAAGAAATTGAAAGATAACTGGAGAGTCGGTCAATCAAAAAAAAAAAAAGGAAAATGGAAACCCTTATCACCTAATTGCACTGGCTTAGAAATAGGTGAAGACGTAACAAATCATGGACCACAAAATAGAACATGTATTTAGAGAACTGTTTTGGCGGAAATCTACTGTGAGTTATTGCTAAATGGGTATAATTTCTGGTGAGCAAACATGTTTCCATTATGTTTCATAATTTTTAGTTTAAATCTGAAGTAAGTTGCAACAAGTGGTATATGCTTTTAATTAGACTCAGCATTTGGACCCTTTCTAAATAATCAGTGCAAGATGGGGAGTGTGGGAATAGACTTAAACGTTAAAAAGTTTCTTCTTGATTAATTAGTAAGTATAACCCTTAAGTATTTGGATATTTTAAAAATATAATTGAGAAATGAATAATAGTATTCTTGCAGCCAAGAGAGATGATATAAACCCAGAAGAGTTATCACCAGCTCACAGGTGAGTCCTGAAAATTTGTCACGTTATAAAAGATGACAAATCTCAATTAATATTATTAGTGGCAAAGCTCCAAGATCAGTCTGAAATTCTCATGATGGTGTGGAAATTGGCACACATTATTAGAGTGGAATAGATGCAAAAGACTAAAATGAAAAATCATTTTTATTGAAGTTAGTGTCATAATAAAGGTAGACATGTAAACAGAAGCCTAACAGGTAAACTTGCTAAGCAGTCCTCGTCATCCCTGCTTCCAGACCTTTGCACCCTGGTATGCGCTGACCGGGAGACATGGGGTCTCAAAACTAACTCCCTGTGCTGGCACGTGGGGTGGGCTGGCCCTGCTTTCCTTTCAGATCATGGGCCACCATGACTTCGGTTCTCTTTTTCCTTGGTCAGATACCTACTTACAGATGCTGTGCCACTGTTTCCCTTTATGGGACAAGAAGCTAATGTTTTTCTCTGAAATCTAAAAAAATGAAAGACTTTGTGAAGTCTGTACTTAAAAATGCCAAATGTAATTCAAATACTTTTTGAATTGTTTCCACGTCTTGGCTATTGGAATAAGGCTGCAGTGAACATGTGAGTGCAAATATCTCTTCAAGATCCTGATTTCAGTTCTTTTGGATAAATACCCAGAAGTGGGATTGCTGGATCATATGGTAGTTCTACTTTTAAATTTTTGAAATAAGCTAAATGTTCATTGACAGATGAATGGATAAAGAGAACGTGGTATGTACGTATAGCAGAATATTTTTCAGCCATAATAAAGAAGTCAGTTCTATCATATACAACAAAAGGATGAACCTTGAGGACATTGTACTAAGGGAAAGAAGCCAGACACAGAAGGACAAATACTGCATGATTCCACTTATGAGGCATCTATCGATAAAATAGTCACGCTCACAAACAGAGAGTAGATTGGTGCTTGCCAGGCACTGGGGAGGGAGAAATGGGGAGATGTAATTCAATGGGTATAAGGTTTCAGTTATGCAAGGCGAATAAGCCCAAGAGATCAACGTGGTACCTATTTGTGCATTTACAAATCTGTCCAGAGGTTAGATTTCATGTTATTGTTCTTACTACAGTAAAAAAGAAACTCTTTGGAAACTCTGCCAAAGTTAACTTTTTTGTATATTGAGAGTCATAACTTTTTTTTTAAAGGCAAATTCATGGATTCCATGAATCCATGAATTTTAGGGTTTTTGTAAGAATCAAGGTGATGCTGTCACACCTGTAGACAGAAGACATCCAACACAGGAAGACTGGGGGAAGGGAGAGCATTGTAACTTTCCTTCCTGGTCACTACACCTATAAGATGATATACCTGTTGAAGAGGACCATCCCAGGCAGGGGAGGAAAGAATGACAGAAAGAACAGCTTTATCCGTCCATTCATTTGTCCACTCACTCTCCACGTTTAGTGGGCACCTACTGTGTGTCAGGCACTAGACTAATTCAGGACTTGCGACCCACATTCAACGTTCTCAGTTCCTACAGCTTTTTGTCGATATGACACAACCGTGATTTTCAGAACACTCTTTCCGAAAGTGTTACATTGTGAAGATCTGTGTGGCAATTGAGATCATCAACAAAAACATATCTCTGAAAAGGCAAACATGAAAAAAGAAAATTCAGCGCTAACCAGACAACAAAGCCCCTTTTCAGATACACAACAGCCGAACTCTATCTCTAGTAAAAAATACATGGCTAAGAACACTTGCCGTAAAACAGAGAGCAGACTGTCCTGGATGCCTGGACGTGACAGCACAAGGCATAGAGCCAGAACTATGGAGTCTAAATGTTAACCGTGGCACGTGGATACTTATTCCAGTTTCACAGTGCTTTCATTGACCTTTGTAAAAAGCTCATAAATATTAGGGGAAACAGCAAAGTCTTATATCTTGAAGCTCTTTCAGGCTCTTTGAACTTGAAAATCTTTGGCATAGTCAACATAGACTTCATTGAATTAGAGAAAATTGCAGGGGGGTTTATGAATTCACTCAACTGACGTTCTTGAATATACTCAGAGTTAAGGTGTCACATAATTGTTCCAGGCCGGAGGGCAGGAAACGCTGATTTCAAAGGTGGAGACCAGGCTCCACTGCAGCTGCTGCTGTTCTAGTTGTTTTTTAGTTTGGGGGGTGGGGAGGGGGGAGTCGTCAGAATAATTGGAGTTTTCTTCAAAGTAGTGACTTAAAAGCTCTTGTTTCCGTCTCTTACCTGCCTACTCACATTTCTCTGCCCTGGGTGGCACCTCCAGGCTCTTGGATGAAAGTGCTGTCCTGGAAACCATTAAGTCAAGAAGTCGGTACTGAGTCGGCAGTAGCTTTTGTCTTGAGGATAAAAGCAGTCCTGTTTCTTCAAGTGCTGGGACAGCGTCCTGACCTGACCCCAAATTGGAATGGAAGCTTCTGTCATTTCTGCCCGAATCCCCAGAGAGCCAGGGCCAACTGCCCCCAGAGTCCCACCTGCTAGAAGACTCTCCTGTTCCGTGTCCTGTACGCTGGGGAATGGGCCAGGCCAGGCAGGGGCCTCAGTCCTGCCACCCCGTCCACCGTCAACTGCAGACCGTGTCTGTCTTGGGCTCCTGCAGCACAGAGCGTCGCGCTGAGCGGAGACGTTGCCCTCTCGGCCAGATTGGGGTTGCACCAGCTGGGGAGACCGACCCAGAGGCAGCTGTCATCATGCAGGCTGCTGGCCTGGTTAGAACCTGGCCAGACCTTCGGGCAGGGGAATTGACTCCTAATGGTGACTTGCTAAACCAGTCATATGCTCTCTTTTGAGAAATGTCAACTTGAAGCAAAGGAAATGAATTCTCAGTGTCCGAGTAGAAAGTGGAAGCAGACTCATGGGGAGCAGGAACCAAAGGCAAGGGTGCCGTGGACTCCTCGGGTAACTGCTGGGTCATCAGGGTGGACGTTGGCCATCCAGTGGCCGTGGCCGTGTGTGGCACCCAATGGTCTGTGGGCATCTCTCTCTAGGAAGCCCCTTCCGTCTTAGCACCTGTGTGCTTCTCTCTCCCCCGGGAACTAAGGGCCTAAACCCGGGCCTCAGAAAACACCCTGGGCATGGGCCTTACCCTGGAGTGATGTGTAACCGGTGAGGAATCAGAACAAAGGAAGAGAGTCCTCAGTAGAAGCTGCGCTACCTTTCCCAACTCATTTTCTATCTTATTTTTGAAATATCCTCCTGGGTCAGGAATAGGAAAACATGAAGATATTTGTTAAGTAAAAAACTATTGCCCACAAAGACTGCTGCAGGTCCTGCCTGTGAGAGCCTTTGCTCTGGAGAGAGGGGTTCTGGGCGGAGACCTAATCCCCAGCTCATAGGGAGGATAGAGGACACCAACCGTGGCTCCTGGATGCTCTACTTGGGGATGTGGGGGGGTGGGTAAGGCGGGTGAAGTATGAAACGCGAATCCTGGTTACGTGGAGCCTGCGGCCGCTACATCTATGCTGCTGCTTCCGCTCTGGATCAGACCTTCCATCTCCCTGGCATGGGGACGGTGAGACCACTAGACAGTTCAGCCTCAGCCTTTGAGTCTCCAAGGGCTGCCTGGTCCCTGTCATAAAGAATGAGGAGCGGTGGGCTTCCCTGGTAGCGCAGTGGTTAAGAATCTGCCTACCAATGCAGGGGACACCGGTTCGAGCCCAGGGCCGGGAAGATCCTACATGCTGCGGAGCAACTGAGCCTGTGCACCACAGCTACTGAGCCTGCGCTCCAGAGCCCGCGAGCCACGACTACTGAAGCCCACGCGCCCAGAGCCCGTGCTCTGCAACAAGAAGCCACGACGATGAGAAGCCTGCGCACCGCAACGAAGAGTAGCCCCCGCTCGCTGCAACTAAAGAAAGCCCACACGCAGCAATGAAGACCCAACACAGCCAAAAATAAATAAATAAAATAAAGTTATTTATATATAAAAAAAAGAATGGGGGCGGTGTGTGACAGACACACTGAGGGAGACCCACAGAGACCACTGTGGGGGGACTGGAGTTCAGCAGCCCCTTTGGGGCTGAGGCGTGTGGAGCAAGGCTGGCGTCTGCTGCCCCCTCCTAGCCTCCTCGCCCGCTGTTCTCTGTTTGTGCCATCCAACTTGGCAGGCATCTAACGTGGTGACCTACCACGTCTCTGCATCTGGGTTTCTGAGAACAATTAGGCTTTCCAAAGTGGCCCCTGTGCTCAGGAAAATTCTCAAACTTCCAGGGTGATGGGTGCTCCCATGGTCTGTGTGCTTAGTTACGCTTGGTTAAACAGAGCTGCCTGGGAGTCTGGAGACTAAGCTCTGTGACCGTGCTGGGAACTGAAAATCGTGGTGATTGGAAGCACGATCTAATGTATCAATGGATCTGCAATCAATAGTAACTTTCGTGATGGTGGTATTCCCTACGTTCTCAGAATAAGTCATGTCATTTCTCTTTCTGAAGCACCCAACCTCTGGTCACCCGACCACATAACTCTTTCTTTGTCTTCTCTCATAGTGTCCCTGTTCCCCCAAAAAATCCAGCAAAGAAGTGAAACCTGTTTACTTAGCTCTTTAAACTAAGATCAGATTTGTCAATACCGAGCAATCTGCAAAGCATCCTTTACCCAAGGACTGGATTGCATCGCCACCTGCTGGAGATTTCCAGCTGTGTACCCTTAGGTTTAAATATTAGCTCATTTACTTAATCGCTGGGTAAGGCAGTGGTCTTCAGACTGAAATACCCATGGGCACAAGAAGACTTTTGAAGAAGAGTTCAGAAAGTTTTAAGGGCACCAATTTCCAGCTGCCCCAATTCCATGTTTTCTCTCTCCTACAGCAGATAAACCTGAGAACCTGCCGGCAGTGGAGCCACCTGCTGTCCTTATTGCCTTCCTGCATTCCTTTACAAGACAGAGCTACACAGACTGCAGGTTTGTGTCCTCCCGAAATTCATATGTTGAGACCTAATCCCCAAGGGGATGGTATTTGGCATTAGACCTTACGGGAGGTGATAAGGTCATGAGGGCAGAACCTTCATTAATGGGATTAGCGTCCTTATAAAAGAGACCCCAGAGAGCTTTCTGCCATGTGAGGTTGCATGGAAAAGACAGTGTCCATGAACCAGGAAGCGGGCTCTCACCAGACACTGAACCTGGTAGCACTTTGATCTTAGACTTCCAGCCTCCAGAACTGTTCGAAATATATTTCTGTTATCTATAAGCTATCCAGTCTTTGACATTCTGTTATAGCAGCCTAAGCAGACCCAGACACTCAACCCCGGGCATCGTTCTAAGTGCTGTACATTTATTGCCTCTTTAAAAGCCAAAATGCTCCAAACAAAGGGACAATTTGAAATACAGTTTGAAAGTATGTTATTGGAGAACGCCTCCTCACTCAAGACCACCTGTCTGTTGCATGTTTTGCTTTATTTCAGGGGGTAGGAGATAGAAAGTTCCACCTTCTGACAATTAACATTATATTTCCAAGTAAAAGAGTTTTGTATCAAGATTAAATTGTGCATTTTCTTAACTTTTATTCAGATTTGCAGGAGAAACATTTTCATTAACTTTTGTCAAATGATTATTAGCTACTGTAAATGCACATTCACTTTTTACTTGGACCCAAGCTTCCTCTTTGCTCTTATTTATTTCTACCACATGCCCATAAAATTTTAATATATGAGTAATGTATTATGGATTTTATTCTAAATTACTGTTTTTGGCTGTGTTTTTCACCGAATCCTGTCTCATTCGAGCAATAATCTCATTTATAGATAACTGAACTAATTTTTTTAAAGCCTAATAGATATGAGTAAAGGATATATTTCCAATAAATTACTTTAAATAGCTAAAAGTTCTTTACCAAAGCGTATAATATATGTAGGTGTTTTTTTAAATCAATCATGTACTACTAATAATTGTAATGAGAATTTAGCCCAGAGGAAAGATTTAACACGTAGAACTTTCTAGCTATAGTAAAGTAAATACTAATTTAAATTTTTATACATATTCTGTTGCAGAGAAGTATGATAGTATCACCAATAAAAGACTCTCAAGTATAAACGTGTTATAATTTGACAAAATTCTGTGAGGGATATGGATGGAAATAGAATTTCGAAGGAAAAACAAACCATGTAAAAATTTATTTCAAAATAGTTTCTTTCAAAATATTTACAGGGTGTGGGAAACTACATCCCTTGCAACTATTAAACTTGTTATTAAAACAACAAAGAATGTGGGAGGGGTAAAAGTTTTGCCAAATTTTGGGGGAATACTCTAACGGAGATAATCGTACCCCCAAGGATCCTTGTAAGGGTTAAAAAGAGAAGTAGTAGATGCTGAATGGTGGGTCTACTTTCTTCATTAATTCCTAGGATTATTGGAAGACTAAATACTAAAATATTTCCCCCTCTCAGCAATGGTACTGGTGAAGGCTTGGCGAGCGAAGTGCCAAAGGTATGTGAAATTGCAACGCGCGCCCCTCAGGAGCCTGCGGGGACGGGAGCTTTCGGCGGGAGGGTTTGGGGTGTGTGTGGGCGCCCCCACTTCGGACCACCTTGCACTAAAGACCTCTTCTCGGACCTCACCTTGAAAGCACTAGGCGGTGGACGGAAGGATGTCGCCGCCCAGGCAGGTGCTTCGGAGCCCCGCCTCCCTGGGTCTCAGCCCGCCCCCGTCCGCCCCGCTCCCCCGCCCCGCCCCCGTCCGCCCCGCCCCCGTACCTCTCAGTGGAGGGGCGGGGCGACCGTGGGGGCGGGGCGACGCCGTCTCCAGAAAGGCCCGCGATTGGTGGACGGCACGGCGGCGGGGGCGGGGCGACGCCAGCTCTCCGGACAAGGGCGGGGATTGGTGGGCGGGGCGGGCCCTCGCCGGGGGCGTGACCGGGGCACGTGGTACGGAAGCGGCGAGGCGGCAGCGGCGGGCTGGTGAGGTGTTGTCACGGACCGCTAGGCGGGGAGGCCCTTGAGGGCGGCGGCAGCGGGGCGGAGGCCGGGAGCGTGGGGCCCCGGGCCGCCTCCGGGGGAGCAGGGGAGGCTGGGCGCGGCTGTGGGGCCGAGGACACAGGCCCTCTTCGCGTGTGGCCAGCCTGACGGGAGAAGAGGGTGTCGGGTCAAAAGGCCCGCTTGGGGGTCCGGGCTCTGGGGCTGCGGGGAGGACGCGCGCGTGCCGGTCTTTCGACCCTCCCTCGGCGAGGCCCGCAGAAAACTAAAGCCTGTCTTTTTCAGCAGAGCCCTTGGCGGAAGCCTGAATTTGGTGTCGCGGGACGGCCAGAGCCCGGGGGGGGGGGTCAGAGGCCCGGGGTCAGGGGTCTCTAGACCCCGCCCACATTTAAGGCTGGGAGTTTGCAGCTGGCAGCTCTCAGGCAGCCTCCGTTTTCTCACCTGTCAAGTGGAGTGATGCCTGGTCCCGGTTCGGCCTGCACCGAGTCCTTGAGACCCTGGGCCTCGCGGGCAGGGCCTGCGAGCCGCCCGCGCCGCCGACACGGGATCCTAGTGCTGGCTCAGTGATCTGGTGCAGGTTTTATTCATGCCTTTGTCGTCCCTGGAGTTTGCAGGGAGGGGTGGCGAGAAGTAATTCTGTAGAACTGTACGTTTGGATTGAAGGTCTAGATTGGGCAAACCAGACGTCTCCACAGCTGTTTCAGTGGTTTTACACAGATTTGAAGCCATGATTCAGGCGTTTGTTTAGGGTACCATGTGCCTTGAATCAGTGCTGGACAGGATGGGGACACTCAGAACAGGGAGAATCATCCGTAGGCATTGCTAGGTGGTTCCAGGTGCTACCGTATCACTTCTTCCTCTCACACTAGTTTCACTGTTGAAGTCATGTTACTCCCCAGAACCTTAGATTCCAAGAGGAGAGTGAGGCTGGCATTTCTTTCGAGAAGGCAAATATTTGCTTTTGCTCACTCCAGCTCAGTGCTTTCACCCTAATAAATGGAGTTCACCAGGGCATATAAAAGAAGTGGTGGTGGGCTTCCCTGGTGACGCAGTGGTTGAGAGTCCGCCTGCCGATGCAGGGGACGCGGGTTCGTGCCCCAGTCCAGGAAAATCCCACATGCCGCGGAGCGGCTGGGCCCGTGAGCCATGGCCGCTGAGCCTGCGCGTCCGGAGCCTGTGCTCCGCAACGGGAGAGGCCACAGCAGTGAGAGGCCCGCGTACCGCAAGAAAAAAAAAAAGAAGTGGTGGTGAAACGGGAATAACCAGAACTGTGAGTGGGAAGGAGAAATGGACCTGGCCTGACCTCTCTGACTGGGTTAGCAGTTCAGAGGAGCAGGTGCTTTTTCTCCAGCCTTGGTGAGGCGGCCTGCAGAGCTGAACAGTCGGTCTCGGTCTCTGTTTACTCTCCTTTGATAAAAGGTGCAGCTTAGATAGTTGAATCTTTGACTTTTGCTGTAAGGCCATTGGTTAGTTGGGCCTCAAAGAACATAATATTAATGAGAATATATCACAGTGAGTGTGGGATTTGTGGCATTTAATGACCAGAAACTCAAATGAAAAGTACCTGATGTAGCATGTTGTCCTGCTAAATAGGGTTTCTTTTGTGATTGAAAACTTTGACTTGTATGCTGTGCCTCTGCATTCAGGGATCCCTGTCTTTGAGGTAAGAGCCTCAGCTGAAACCCTCTGAGTTGGCTGGAAGGTTTGTATGCTCTTTTATGGGTGTGGGAAGAGGATTGACCTTACTGAACTCACACTGCACTTCCTCGATCTGTTGCCAGGCTTCATGTCTCAGTGGATAAAGTCTCTCCTGTCTTTAGAAGTCACTTCAGAATCCTACACCAAGAAAAAGATGCTCTTTAACTCCAGTGTGTCCACATGCGGGCGCTTTTCTGGCGTCCTGCTCCGTAACTACAGAGATGTAGTAGGGTCTTGTGACTCTGCAGCTGCAGTTCTGAAATACTTCCTGTCACTGTGGTGCTGAGTTTGCTCCCTGTCCCTGAGCACTTTCTTCCTGTCACTGCTGAGGTTTGAGTCTTGCCACGTGATGGAACCTGAGTTGTCAGTTGGAGGAAGGGGGGAGAACCAATTTTGAAGGTGCCAATTCCAGGATTTTCTGTGCTTCGTATTGATTCCAGGTTTTAAAGATGAGTCAGGACTTCCCTGGCGGTCCAGTGGTTGGGACTCCGAGCTTCCACTGCAGTGGGCATGGGCTCAGTCCCTAGTTGGGGAACTATCAATAGGATCCTGCATGCCTTGAGACACGGCCAAACAAACAAAACAGATGATGGGTCACATGATTTCTTTTCCCCTGTATTTGTAAGGTGGAGCAGGACGTGTTGGGTCGCACAGAGCAGAAACTGGATGTTAGAAAATGCAGCTGGGAGGCTGGAAGTTTCTTTAATCTTAATCGGGCCCTAGTGGAGTTTCGTACGTTGTCTTGGCTGTTTCTGGGCCCAGGCTGTCAGTTTCCTTAAGCTGAATTACGACCCTCTCCTCGGGCTTTGTTTGCTGTGTTGTTGGTTTGTGGCAGAGAGACAAGATGTGACATTTTTGCTGGGAGCCTTGGAGTGATTATTTCCTCTGTGGTAATAGTAAGGGGAAGTTGTGGGCTTTAAGAGAGTAAAATTAAATTTTAAGAAACGTTTTAAAATGCCGGTATGTCAGTGCTCCTGGGGAGTACCTGCTTTTAACTTATATCAGATTGTCTTCAACTCAGGTCCTTCCTTCGATTACCTTCCATTTGGACACACAATTCTGTGTACCTTTTCCTTCTGAAAAAAGAATGGAGATCAGCCTGAGCCTCTGACTGCTTTCCAGAACCACTGTATCTGCCGAGGTCACTTGCTGGAGTTCTCGTGACGACTGCATCCAGTGCTGGTCGGGGGGTGGAGTACAGTTTATGATCCTGCACAAGTGCCTCCAGGCCTGTTGATCAGTTGGACCCTGTCTCGAGGCAGCACTGACAGATTCTTCTTCCTTCCAAGAATCTCCAAGGTCTGCGGTCTGGTTGAAAGATGTCGGCCCTCACTGCCCTGTTTAAGTACGTTGATGAGAATCAGGATCGCTACGTTAAGGTAAGGGAATGTTTATTCTAGTGAGCGTTCAAGTTCAGTTTAATTCCATGGCACCCAGAGAAACTTTCAAGAAGCTAACATGAATTATGCTGTTCTAATCAAGTGTTAAAAATACTGTCTAGATGGAGAAAGACCAACGCTAGTGTGATCTCACGTGTGGAATCTGAAAAAGTTGCGCTCAGGGAAGTGGAGAGTCGAACGGTGGTTGTCGGGGGGTGGGGAACTGGGGAGGTGTTGGCCAAAGGGTACAAACCTCCGTTACAAGATGGGTAAGTTCCGGGGATCCAGTGTACTGCATGGTGATTATAGTCAGCAATACTGTATCGTGTACTTGAGTAGATCTTAAGTGTTCTAACCACAAAAAAAAGTAACTAAAAAAAAAAAATAAAAAGTAACTGAAAAATGTGTATTGTCTAGAGGTCTTTTCCTCTGCTTTCTCATTACAGTATATAAGTTGGCTTTTGACAGAAACTCTTAATACATGTTTCTAGAAATGGCAAAGCTAATTGAAGATTTTTGTTTATTCTTGTGATAGATATAAAGAACTATTTTACATTTAGCATGTTTTAAATGATTTGGTAATGTTATGCATTAATCTGTTTCTTGATGTTAACTTAAAGAATCATACGTTAAAATCGCCCTTGGTAGACATATTTCAGGTGAAATCTTTCGAGTTCTCATTCCAAAACTTATATTTTGGAGAACTTGGCCATCGTCAGGATGATAAATAAGCCAACTTGGACTCTGAAAATATTGGGTATTTTCTGTATCTTTCAGTTGTAATTTTGTCAGATGCAGATATAAACGTGTTTGTGGAACTTTGTACATGTTACACTCACGTCACGCTTAATGGTTAACGATTTTCCTGTCATGCTGTATAGTTCTTGGTGTAGTGTCAGTACAGGCAGTCCCTTTATATCTTAAGCAAAAAGCAGATGCCATGGAGCTCTTCTTCTGTGTCTGGGCAGCATGTTCCAAATGGAGTGGCCGCAGGTAGCAAGTGACCTCTGTGGGCCTGACAGTGGCACACTTGTGAGTACTTTCCTTCCTCAAGGAGCACCTTTTCAGAATCCCATTTGCTTATTATCCACAAACAGAAGCTTGCGGAATGGGTGGCCATCCAGAGCGTGTCTGCGTGGCCGGAGAAGAGAGGTGAGATCAGGAGGATGATGGAGGTCGCCGCTGCCGACATCAAGCAGCTGGGGGGCTCCGTGGAGCTGGTGGACATTGGGAACCAGAAGGTAGGTGGCCGGCACTCTCCGCGCTGCAGAGCCACAGCAAGCAGGTTTACTGAGGAGTTGATAGGACTAGGCTAGTTCTTACACGTCTTCGCTTCAGATAACCTGCTGGTCTTTCAAACAAACAAAGAAGGCCTGATTTGGATGCTAAACTGTGTGATTTCTTGAGCTGGATTAGAGAGAGATTTGTGATACTCATCACTGTTCTCCAGGGAGGAGAACTGTTGAGTGTTATCTAAGCAGAAGTTAACATAATGGCCATTCTGAGGCGAACTGACATTCCTTCCCAGAAGTCAGTCAGCCTTCAGACCAGGAAGTTGCTCTTTGCCAATCAGATGCAAAACTAATGGAGACTCCCACTCACACCCACTGTGTCCCCTGTTGGTAGAAACAGCACTTTTCATGACTTGGTTCCTGGAAAAGGGCTACTTTATGTGTGGGACTTGGGGCTCAGTTGCATTTTAATGCAGGATTCTGACAGATTCTAACTTGAATGAACAGTCTCACTTTATGGTGCATTATTCCACTGTTTTCCTTTCAGATGATTTCAGTCCCGTGTTAATTACATGTCTCATGGCATGCATTTTCAAAGTTTGCAACGCTCTTTTGTGTTGCAGTGGTAACTAGGTTTGGTTTATCTTGGTTCTCTTGCCTGATGATTTATGTGTCCGTTGAAACCATATCCTGGGATTTCAGATATGGACACTCAGCTCTTTTCATAAATGGAAGGACCCAGAGGCCCAGGTGGGCTCTGTCTCCCTGGGAACCAATAAAAGGCCCATGGCAAAGGAGGTTAACATCTGGGCCTTCCGATTCCCAGTCCAGTGTTGTTTGTGTGAGATTTCTTCTGACCACAGACTTAATAGTTAACTGAAGATTACTTAAGACACATTAGAGCTTCCTGGCACTTTGCCCACTCATGAGAGGCTAAACCAAGTTTCTTTGAGTTAGTTTCTGTTAGGAGCATGCTTGACTTGCTTCCTCTTCCTTTTTTCCTAATACATTAAAAAAAAATCTAGGTGGCAAATAATTTTTAAGAGTTGTTTTGGTAAAATATATGGATCTATTTTGTTTAACACGGATGTAACAGTGCGGTTCTTCAGAAAGGACCTTCCATGAAAGACTAAATGACTGCCACACTATTTGAGTTCCATGATGCCTACTTTTATCAGGGAAGGAGTTGGCAGCTTTCATCATTGTTAGAGAAGCTCTGCCGAGGTCCTCGTGGGGCGCAGCCATAGCGCGTGTGGTCCCCTCTGCCCATCAGTTCATCTGGCAGCGGTGTTGCCCTTTTCTGGAGGTGGTGGTGGCTTGGGGCAGGTGTGGGGTGGCTGTCAGCACTTGAACGCGCAGAAGCTGGGGTACCTTCAGGCTCACGGAAGAGAGATGATGTTGGGAGCCTGGTCCCTGCTGGGCAAGGCTCAAGGGCCAGTGTGATGGTGGGAGGGCTGATTTGGGGCTCTTGGGGCCTCCCTGCCAGGGTCGGTGCAGGAGCCGTCACGTCCGGCCTGCCTGCAGCCCAGCGCTGCCCCGGGCGGTGGCGGGCCCCGTCCCTGAGGGCCCAAGCGCCAGACAGAGGAGCTCAGCAAACGGGACAGTCATGGCTCGTGAGCAGAGCAGTGACGGAAGAGCCCCCGGCGCCGGTGCAGTGGGTCAGGGGTTGGGAGCTGGACTCGTGTGGTGGCTGTTAGAATGGGTGGAAAGGAGGGAGACACGAGGACCCCGTGTCACAGACTTGTGCCTAGACAGGTGCTGGGAGAGGACAGCGCGTTCTCCCTGTAAACACATCACTGTGTCCCTCGCCCAGGCCTTGTCCTGTGACATCTGAGTAAGTGGGGAAGCCCAGAGAGAGATTTGCAATTTGCGGCATGAATATCTTTGGGCCCAGGTGGCTTCTTAGAAAATGCTGAAGTGTTTCGGAGGAGCTGCCTGGAGCAGAGATTTATTTAGAGAAAGTCTGTTGTTTAAAAATCACTTTCCTATGAGGCGAGCTAAGGGCCAGCTGGGACCGCAGCGCTCTGTGTCTTGTGTGACCAGGTCAGGGCATTTGGTTTCGACCACGGTTCTTTGCCCTGGTGGCTACAGGCCGTCCTCGCGAGGACACAGCCCCAGGGCAGCTCGCATGCATGTGTGGCGAGGTGGAGTCCAGGATTGCGCATGGGCAGCTGCAGGGTCAGCAGCAGTTACTTAAGTTGGCATTTATGAGTCGGGTGTACTGGAAAGACAGATCCTGTATCCTGAGAGCACTTGGCGGCCTGGAACGTTCCCTGATGCGTGCGCGGACACGTAGAGGTGCTTAGTGCCCCTGGGAGTTTGGAGAAGGACACTTATACCGGCCCATCACCAGCTTTGTACTGATTTGCTTGTCGGTTTTAGATGCTGCTCATTTTACCTCTTAATTGTAAGTCGTTACCATAGTTTCATTACCAGTTAGGTTTGTGTGTTCTGTTTAGTTACGTATGTTTTCAGAGCGTTTTCTAATAACTAGCCTGACACCCAGGTGTGTGATGGCTCCTCTGTGACTCATCCTCGCTCTTGCAGTTGAAACTCAGGACGTGCTCCTTTCACCCTCCCTGCCGTTGGTGGCACTTTGTAAAGGACCTCGGGTTGTCCTCTTGGACTGCAGGAAGGGCGAGGAGGATGGGGTGCCGGATATTTTGCAGGGCCTTTAGTGGGCCGTGGTTTACCATGAAAGGTGCAGACGCCCAGCTGATGTGAGTGTTGGAAGGGACCGGAGTTTGATGTGGGGCTTGGCACTGACTTGCCTTCGTACACCTGCATTTCTCCCCTAGATGAGGAGGGAATCCTGTGATTAATATCTGTACCCCGTTCTTAGGGGACTGGGAGGCTACGGCCTTTGGGAGAAGGCTCAGAAGGAGTCCCAGCTACTGCGGCTTGATGCAGTGTGGCCTACTGCAAATTGCAGTTCCTCATACCCTGGTCTACGGCCCTTTCTGTGCATGATTGTAATTTACATAAAAAACTTCAAAGTGTATCTTCTGCTTTAAGATTACAGTAGTTTTTATACATTATTTTAGAAAATAATGAACTAAGCTGCATCCCAAACTCAGCCTTTGTAATATGTTTTGTTACATAAAAGTTTTTTTTGAAAATCAACCTTAAAAATTGACCAAGCCACCTGCAGTTGGTAAACGTAATTCACTCTCTGTGCTCTGATGAGATGGGGCGCGTTCGGGGTGGTATGGCCGTAGTCCAGTCTCTGTGCTCCGGATTATGGGAAAGTGTATTCTTGTTAATTAATGACTCGGTTGAACAGTATGATCTTGAGCTCTGCAATAGAAGTAGTTGATGAGGACACATAAGATTGTCCAGGGCACGTTGATAACATCTGCTGTCAACACCACCCTCTTCAAACAAAGCCTGTCCTCCACGGCCTCCTCTCCTCCCCCAGCTCCCTGATGGCTCGGAGATACCACTTCCGCCCATTTTACTCGGCACACTGGGCTCCGACCCGCAGAAGAAAACGGTGTGCATTTATGGACATCTGGACGTGCAGCCGGCAGCCCTGGAGGACGGCTGGGACAGCGAGCCCTTCACCTTGGTGGAGCGAGACGGTAGGGACGCTTCCCCGAGGAAGAGGACTTGTGGCATTTGCTTAGGAGGTACACCCGTGGCCTCTGGGTTGTCTTTCCAGAGCTGGCTGTTTGTACACGATCTAGAAATTGGGTTCTGGAAGCCTCATGCATGTGCATCCATCCTTGAAACCTCCAAAAGCCTTCCTTTCTTTGTGGAACCAGGTCTCTGGGGCCTTGGGCCTGCTGGGCTTCCCTCTCCTGCTGACACTTTCCCAGGAAGCCCGATCTGAATTGAGGCGGTGCAGCCTCCCAAAACCTGGGATCCAAATCTGATCCGATTCGTAGCTGCTTCCGTGGCACATTTTAGCAGCTCCCGTCAGGGTTTAGGGAAGCGTCGGCCTTTCCCCAATGCCTGCTGCCCTGGTGAGGATGGCAGTGATGGCTCAGCGAAGCCATTGAGGGCTCCTGGGCTGGGCCCTGTGGGCACCTCGCGCACCTCTTCACGGCCCCCCGCACTGGCCCCTCTTCTTGCTGCCCCCCAACCTGCCCCAGGTAAAGGCTCCTCCTGCCTTCCTCACTGAACCTTCACGTTTCCGCACTGGATGCAGCCTTTCGCCACATGGAGCAGCCCCTTCGTTTGTGCCTCATCCCCTTGGGCCGGGTCCAGACCATCTTTAAGTAAAGCCTTTCTTGCGGGACACGCTGAGTTTCTGTTGGAGCTTCCCCAGCTCAGGGACAGTCACGTCATTGCTGTGCACAGCGGTCCTCAGGGTGCGCTTGCTAACGTGTCCTCAGTCCAGGGCCTGGGCCCCCGCCCTTCCTCTCATCCCCTCTCCTCTCTCCCAGCGACGCCCCTCCTCCCCTCCCCTCTGCACCAGGACCCCCCGGAGGTCATCCTCGTCCCGCCCCTTCTCTTCCCCTTGCAAGGCCCTCCCCTGGCCTGTGGAGGCGGGTCCTGCACCACCTCCCGCCCTGCCCCACAGCGGTGCCTCTTGGGGGACCCAGTGGGCCCCATCTTCTCTCCCCTCATTGCACCTCCTCCTGTGCCAGCCCTGGTCTCCTACTGCTCAGCCCCTCCCTGACAGCCCACCCCCAGACAGACACGCAGACACGCAGGATGGAAGAACCTGGAGCGCCCCGTAGCCCGGAGAAGCTGCCCCCACACGGCTGCTGGCGTGTCGGGCCGGGAGTGGGCGCTCTCGGCCTCTGTCCGCCTCGGCCCGCACAGCCCCGCTCCCTGGGGTCGCTTGGTCAGTGTTTGCCACAGGGATGAGGATGTGTCTTAGAAGAGCTCTTTAGCTTTTGTGAAAGGCAGATTTAGTTTAAAAAAGAAATCCCCAAGGCAGTGATGGCTTTAAGCCCCACACGCCCGCTTTGGGGCGGGTCAGGTTGACCTGCGGAACGTTGAAAACAGGCTAAGGGTGAGGAGAACAGAGGACCGACCGACCGGGACAGACTGAGGCCGGGAGGGGCCCCCTGAGCACGCGGCGCCCGGGGTTCTGGCCTCCCTCGGGCCTTACGCTGCGTCCGGTCCGGGAGGGGGGTCTGGGCTTGTTTCCCTCGTGTCCTTCAAGGTGGCCAACGCCTAGCCCAGACACCCGCCTTTGTACGGGGGTCCCAGAGGTGGCTGTGCAGAGGGGAGGTGACTGGTCACACTGGGGAGGGGCAACATCCTGTCCTTTAGTGATAACCTAGAGAGGTACGTGACGAACGTCAGTCCTGTTCTTCATCAAACTGGGCTGTGGTGTGGGTGAGACTGTGGTTCTCCTTGGTCGGTGCACCTGCATCCAGCCAGGTTTCCCTCACCCGCTGCTGCTGGCTGGCTGTGGACTGGATTTTAACACACTAGCCAAGTGGCAGTGGTCCCGCGGAGCTGGGTTTGCAGCCCGTGCCCTGAGGTGGCGGGGACCTTGGCTGCACTCCCGCGCTGCTCTTAGATTGGGCGAGTTCTCTGGAAGATCCTAACAATCGTGTTGGGTGGAGACTCGGGCCTTCTGATAGAATGGAAAGGGGCTTCTGACACGAGGAAGAGGCTTAGGACGGCTGCGTGGGGTCGCGCTGGGACGTCGTCACATGTTCACTGAGAGATGCTCCTTTCTGTGCGCTGCGACCATCACCTGAGGAACTTGCTGGTTGCTGTTCCAGGCAAACTGTACGGGAGAGGAGCCACCGATGATAAGGGGCCAGTGGCCGGCTGGATGAACGCCCTGGAAGCCTTCCAGAAAACGTGTCAGGTACGCTGCCCACATCTAGTGCCCGATTCACCTGCTCCACCTGGGGGTGCAGAGTGGGACTTTCTGTTCCCAGAACAGCCCGTAAAGATCAAAGAGCACGGGCCAGGAGACAGCAGGCTTCCCCCGCCAAACTGTATTAGCACAGCTGGGTCATCTTCCAGTTTATAGGTTGTTTTCCAGTTTGAGGAAACATTAAAGGTGCATTGGTTTTACAGTTGTCCCAAGGTCACCCTGTTGGTGACTCAGCAGGGACCCAGGCAGGTGAGAGTTCTGGGCTCTGACCGCGCCTGGGAAGTGGGTGCTTGCCAGGGCATGACCCAGGCCCTGCGCTAGCCGACAAACCCTTACTTTCTCTGTGTGGTTTTTATCCTCCTAAAAGTAAATTTGATTTTTAAAAATATATTTCCTTAAGAGAAACATCTGCTCCTTGTTGAAAGTTTGTAAAATACAGAAAAGTAGAGAGAAAAAAGAGGTGCCTAGAATCCAGGCCTCAGAGACTTAATATTTTGTTACTGACCAATCTTTTCAAGAATTCTTTTTAATCTAATTGTGATCATAACGTATAGGCAGTTTCTGCATCTTGCTTTTATCTTGTGTTGCGATAAGAATGATGAGACAAGCATTTTTGTCGGGACGTGGGGTGGTAGATCTGAAAAGGGTTCGAGGGAGCTGGGCTCGGGCTGGGAAGGCCCCTCTCCTCCAGGGCCCCTGGGATCAGCGCGTGGCCAAGCAGAGGGGTGGCCGTGTGCAGGGCAGAGCTGCCCAGCGCACCTCCCCTCACCCCTGTTCCACTGGAGTGGCCGGGGGGCGGTGCGTGTGGTGAGCAGCACTGTGTGGGGGCAGCTCTGAGCTAGGACCCCGCAGACATGAGTCCGTACAGGCCCAGCCTTCCGTGGCCTTTGGCATCGCCTCGCTCAGGTGTGGCTTCACGTTCTCTCCTGTGGAAGGGCCACGTGCCTCACAGCACAGCCTTGGGGAGACCTGGAAGGCCACCGAGCAGGAGCCAGGTGGCATCTTAGGGTCACTGTCAGCTCTGGAGGAAAAGGGCCTGCAGTGCGTGGAGCGCCTTCTGAACTGGGGGAAGCGCTCTCTCGTTCTTGCATGCGCTGCTGGTGGCCACGCAGATGAAGGCTCTGGCTGTCTGTGTCGTGGCCTTTGTTTTAGAGGGAGCGGCTCAGCTTTGCTGGAGACGCAGATTCGCGCTGGGTGAGCGCAGAGACCCCGACGAGTGGCACATGTGGTCAGGCTGGGAGCTCCTTGGAAGGAGTCCTTCTAAGGGTGACCGGCCGAAGCCACGCTTGTCCCCTGGTGGCCCAGTGCCTGGGTACTGAGGGTCTGTGTGGGCCACACACAGCCTGCGCAGTGGTGGGTCTGGAGGAAGTCGGTTATTTGAAATTCGTGACTTCACAACATTGGGTGGCTCCCTGGCTGTTGCTTCTAAGTCCGTGCGTGCTGAGTGCCTTCCTTCACCGGTCTCCTGCCCAGGAAGTCCCCGTCAACGTCCGCTTCTGTCTGGAGGGCATGGAGGAGTCTGGCTCCGAAGGCCTGGACGCGCTGATCTTTGCCCAGAAGGACGCGTTCTTTAAGGATGTGGACTACGTCTGCATCTCCGACAACTACTGGCTGGGGAAGAACAAGCCCTGCATCACCTACGGGCTCCGGGGCATCTGCTACTTCTTCATCGAGGTCTGTGCCGAGTCGTGCAGGGAGCAGCTGGGAGGGCTCTGGGTGCCCACGCTTTCTCCTGTGGTTGGCGTTTCCAGAGTTCTGGCATTTAGGAAGCACCTTGCTTTGCTTGCTGAGGGAGCACATTTTGATTTCGAAAATGGTCGTGTGAATGTTCTTTGCTCACTTTACTGTCGCGTGGTAAGAACGGGCTCCCGTGAGCAGCCAAGCAGGGTGGCCGTGTGTCCGCAGGTGGAATGCAGCAACAGGGACCTGCACTCCGGCGTGTACGGCGGCTCGGTGCACGAGGCCATGACCGACCTCATCATGCTGATGGGTGAGCGTGGGCTCCGTCACTGCGTGGCAGTTGGGCAGGAGGTTGGTGTGGGCACTGCTTCCAGGCTGCTTCATGCCTTCTGTCCCTCCCTCCCCCGCCCCCGACTGACTGTTCCCTTTAAAAGACCCCCATGCTTCATTTCTGCCTCCCCTCTCCCCCACGTCGTCTCCGTGGCCCGACTCGGGCACCCCGCCTGCCCTGTCACCTGGCATCACGGCCGTCCTTCCTCTGGACGCCGTTGTGTCTTACGTCCCTGGAGGTCATCTGCCTCAGTCTAGTTGACACTGTGACTGGCCGCAGCGGCCTCCTGTGCACTCAGCCCTTTTGAGAGCGAGGCCACGGCTGCCTTGCCCGGTGTCCCCCCGGCGCACGGCCTCGGCCCGCCGTGTGCTCAGTCCTGTTTCCTTCCCTGGCGGGCGGCGGCTGCCCTGCATGGAGTCGACTTTTCTGGGACTGGAGTCTACCCTGCCCTACTCGGTTTTCCGTCCTCAGCGTGGGAGCAGGTAGTTTCTCGTGGGACGTGCCTTAAACAGGACATGATGGACAGAGGAGTGGTTTTCAGGGCGGGCCTGCAGGAGCCCGTTTGCTCCGTGTGTATCCTGCTCCGCGACCGTGGACGGCTCACCTACCTTCCATGTCTCCATCCCTTTATCTTACACGGAAGGTGACCCCGCTCTCCTCCCTGGGTTGTTACGGTAACAAAACAGCTTAAGAAGTGCGTGCACGCCGAGTGCCCATCCTCTTCGCTCCTCCAGGCTCCTTGATGGACCAGAAGGGGAGGATCCTCGTCCCCGGCATCAGTGAGGCGGTGGCCTCCGTGACAGACGAGGAGCTGGAGCTCTACGACAAGATCGACTTCGACCTGGAGGAGTACGCCCGGGATGTGGGGACAGAGACCCTGCTGCATGACTGCAAGGTGCTGCCCGGGCGCCGCGAGGCCTGCCCCCACCGGGCTGGCAGCGTCCCCGGTCCTGGGGCCCCGGGGAGGAGGCTGAGGGCTGGGCGGACTCGGGCGCACCCCGGGCACGGGAGCAGCCGGACGGTGCAGGTGCCGGAAGGCTGCATATAGAGGCTGCATAAAGAGCTGGGAGCTCTTTAACGTGTCAGATGTCGACTGTGGAGAGCTCGGAGCTGGGGCACGTCTGCAGAGAGGCGGGGGCTTTTCCTCATTTGCACGCGCGGGGAGTCGCTTTACCACCTGGCCCAGAGGTGATTTAAGCTGTTCCTGATGGAGCTGGGTGCTGAGGTGGAAACCATTTGCACAAAACGTTTACTTAACTGTCAGGAGAAAATCATGTCGTGACTTTTCTCTTAATTAGCTTAGTTCCTGGTTTCTAAGGTGTGAACGTAAGTTCACGTGGTTAACTAAGCTTTCATTGAGCCGCAGCGGCAGGCCCTGGGCAGGCAGGAGGGGCACAACCGGGCTTGGCCCTTGAGTGTCACCTCTCCAGGTGACAGATGGGCAGAGAAGCTTAGGGGATGTGCGGAAACCACGGTGGGGTGGTCTGGCGCCTGGGGGCAGGGGGGAGGCCTCCTTAGACAGGAGTGCCACGGGGCCTGCAGGAGACAGGCGGGGCTGAGCGGGCTCAGCTGTCCCGCTCGTGGGCGGCCAGTGAGGCCCGGGGTTAGGAGTGAAGATGCCTGACGGAAAGGCCTCTGATCTGCCGAGGAGCTCATGCGCTGTCCTGGAAGACGGCGGTGTGACTAGAGGGACGCGCTGATGAGACCTCGCTGGGGACAGACTGTGGACAGGGGGTGTGGCAGCAGAGGAGCTGAGGCACTGGGGCTGGGGGGCCGTGAGGCTGCAGGGGGCGCTGGGGGGACGGGGAGGCAGGACTTGGGACCCCTCAGGCTCAGGACACATCGGAGAGGACCGAGCGGAGTAAGGATTTCACAGGCAGAGCCGAGACGGGTCCCTCGTGGACGGTAGTCGGTTAGGTCCTGACGCCGTGACCAAGAGAGACTAGTCCCGGGGGAGGGACGAGTCTGGGGAAGGTTGGGCTATGGACACATTTGTATTTCCTCCTGGCCTGCTGCCTGCCGGTAACGTTTGCCTTTGCGTGAGGTGCCTGCTTAAGGGCCGTGTCTGCTCCTTCCGGCTGTCACTGGGCTCTTTGGTTCACAGACACATCCAGAGTTACGTGCTGAGTCGCCGAGGAAGCCCAGGGGTTCGGGCGGCGGCGTGTCCTCTCCTGATACGTCGCGTGCCACCGCTGGGACGAGAGGGGCCGTGTCAAGTAGACGCGAGATGGGGGGCTGCCTTGTGCCAGTCCCCGCGGCAGAAACTGCTGGGCTTGTCCGTGGGCACTGGCCTAGGACGTGGTGCACGGCCTGGCTTGCCCTCCTCGGGCAGCTCGCCCCACCCTCAGTGTCCTGTAAGCCCAGGACCTAGGATGACCGGGGTCATGCCTCCCTCCCCCTCCTGGTGCCCCTGGCTCTGCAACAGCCCTCATATGCGTCTGGCCGGCCAGAACACTGTGGCTCCTGTGTGGTCAGTTCTGTTGACCCAGGTGGTGCGGACTCACTGGGAGGCGCGGAGAGGACGTGCTTGCAGCCATCCTGGACGCGCAGGGCCCCCACTTGGGGGGCTGTTGTAGCGGCTGCCGGGTCGCTCTTGCCTTCCTGACGGTGTGTGGACCCCAGGCCGGCCGAGCTCCTCCATGAGCAGGCGGTGCCATCTCCGACCCACTTTGTCGTTTTTCTGCAGAAAGACGTCCTGATGCACAGATGGCGGTACCCGTCCCTCTCCTTCCACGGGATCGAAGGTGCCTTCTCTGGGTCGGGGGCCAAGACCGTGATTCCTCGCAAGGTGGTCGGCAAGTTCTCCATCAGGCTCGTGCCAGACATGACTCCTGAAGTGGTCAGCGAGCAGGCACGTGGGGCGCGGGGGCGCGGGGAGGGCGTGCCGTGCGTGCAGCGCCTGCCGCCGGGGCTCTGGGCAGCAGGAGAGCGCGCCTCCGCCCGCGCAGCCCTGTCCTTGGCTCTCGCCAGCTCAGCGATTGCTGGGATAAGCAGTTCAGAGCTAATCAGAGGTAAAGGTTGTATGAAAGGGCATCCTGTGCGAGTGGCCTCTGTCACTGCTGAGGCGTGCTAAAATCTCACCTCTGACCTCACCCAGAGGCTCAAGGCAGTTGCTGACTTTGGGCTGCATGTGTTCTGGTGGGAGTCCACGGGCCTTTGGTCCCTGGTGAGCGGCAGAGGGGGAAGAGTCCAGAGGGGGAGAATCCAGAGTGGGGCAGCGTCTGGTATCTGAAAGTCAGCCAGGCTTGCGGGGGAGCAGTCCCTCGTCCTCACCTGGGAAGGTTTCATGGAGAGACGGAGTCAAGACCTTCCCTGTTGGGAGGGGAAACTGAGGGCCACTCTCCAAGCCTAGGACTGAGATTTTCTCATCATGAGGTGACCCTGGGTCAGCACCTGGCTGTGTTTTTGCTTTAGACGTAATCATTTTTGTAAAGCAAGTCAAGGGGCGTTTTCTTTAAACTTGATTTAAGTGTTACGTCATATGGGATTTAAATATTAACATCATATGGGAATATCTACGTAAAGGGTGAATTGCTTGAAATTAAAACATTACCTTTTACCTTAAATAACTGACGTTTGTTTCATGATAAAGCCCCTTTTCCTGCTATCGTAGTTATGCAGGTCAGTGTTTAGCAGCAGCAAATGAGACTCACTGTAGACCCCTTATAGACCCGTTGTAGATGACTGTGGACTCACCCCCCGCACTAGATCAGAGGCCAGGCTTGTAAGACACTGTCTCTCCTGCCCGTGCTTCAGGTTACGAGCTACTTGACCAAGAAGTTTGCTGAACTGCACAGTCCCAACAAGTTCAAGGTGTACCTGGGCCACGGTGGGAAGCCCTGGGTATCCGACTTCAACCACCCTCATTACTTGGCTGGGAGAAGAGCCCTGAAGACAGGTCAGACGTCCTCTTTGGGGGCTGATAGGCGCTGGTGGATCGTGGGCGTGTGGCTGTGTTGGCTCCGTCTCTGCGGGCTGGGCTGTGCCATCTCCAACCTTGAGAGCGGGGCTGCTGATCTGGACTTGGGGTTGCGGGCCAGTAGATCTGTGGCGGATCCCTGGCCTCGCAGCCCTAAAGCTCAGTGTCTTTTATTCCATTCTCCCTCAGTTTTTGGTGTTGAGCCGGACTTGACCAGGGAAGGCGGCAGTATCCCTGTGACTTTGACATTTCAGGAGGCCACGGGGAAGAATGTCATGCTGTTGCCCGTGGGGTCAGCAGATGACGGAGCCCACTCCCAGAATGAGAAGCTCAACAGGTGAGGGCAGAAAAGAGGGGCCGTCTTGAGGTGACTGGGGTGGGCCAGTCAGGGACTGAGGCAAAGAAAGGCCCTGCTTGGAGGGCAGGGGGAGAGCACAGAGCCCTGGGTGTTAGGACACAAGGTGGAGACTTTGCATCCAGACAGACAGGGAGCAGCTGTGGTCCAGTAAGGCCCTTCACACTAAGTACCAGGTGAGAACCGTGCATTCCGTTAGACCAGGACCAGGGATGGTCCCTGGTGGGGCAGTCGGACTGGACTTGAGAACCAAGGCAAGCAGCACTCAGGGCCAGCACGCCGGGACGGTGGGACGTCTGCTTCCGGGAAGAATGCAGCATGTGTGCCCGGCCCTCGGGACACCAGCCAGCGTGGTGACTGTTCCTCCCTGTCAGGCACAACTATATTGAAGGCACCAAGATGCTGGCTGCGTACCTGTACGAAGTGTCCCAGCTGAAGAACTGAGCACCGCCCTCCTCCCATCACCTCGCGCCCTTCCCGTCGCTCAGGAACGCGGAAGCCCGTCTCTCTCCTTTCCCTCTCGTCAGATTCTCCAGGCATCCGGCAGTGGACACGAGACCACATGTCAGGATGGAGTTAACCTATCCCGGCAGCGATCAATGTTCAGTCCTGGGGGCTTGTAAACGACCCTGGGTGACAGCTGAATTCTCAGTGGTGTCTCCAGAAAATAGCCGAGGCCTAAAAGCACAGGTTCTTCTGTAGAACGTTCTGGTCGATGTCTACTGGGCTGAAGAGAGGCCTTGGTGCTTCCTGGTCCCACCTCTGCCCCCAGAGCCAGGGCCGCACACACCTGGAGCATTGAGTCGCGGGCACCTAGTGCCTCGAGGGCCATCCTTTCTGTCCGCTGCTGTCTTGAGCACATTCTCTCCTTTTCTCAAGACCTTAACTGTTACTGGTGTTCCACATCTTCTCTTTACTACGATCCCTCAAAACCTAAACCTACTGGGAGGGTTATCTGATCTCAATCTGAGTTGCTAAATAAAAAATAAAAACTGAGCCTCTGGAGGAGCTGCTGCCTGTGCGCCTTTCTCTGCGCAGCCCCGTGCCTGTGCACGGTGAGGTATGCGGTGCGGGCTGGCGGGGTTGAGGGCCGGGCTCAGAAGGCCGGTGCCCGTCTCGCTCGTGCTCTCCTGTCCCCACTCCTGGTGCTGCCGAGCCACAGAAGAGCCTATCAGACTGGTTTAAAGAGCAGAGTTCCCCGGCCCAGCTGAGGGAGGAGGCCACACTAGACTCCCCCGAAGGAACCGGGCCCTTGTTTATCGTGAAGTCTGTGTTTTGTCTACTTTGCTGACCCTCCTGACTCATAGTCCGGGACTGGCATGGGGGACAGGGGTGCTGTTTGTTGGGCCCTGTCACACCTGACACTTAACGGGTTGGAGTGGAAGCCACGCTTTCGGCGCCTGGATCTCTCCTTCACTGCCCGGGTCCTCCTCGTGCCTGGAGTCACCCACAGTGTCCTCAGTGTTGTGAGCTGCAGCCTCCTTACCTCCATCCCCACCACTCATGCTGCTAGGCCTCGGGGAGGCTTGTCCGGGAAAACAGCCTGGTACCAGTCACCCTGTGCCCTCCAGGGACCGAGCCCTTGGCGCTACCTGCTCAGGGTCAGTGCACTTTAACTCTAGTTTCAAGTTAGGGGCAGAAGCTTTACTCGGTGCTCGTGAAATGCATTCACCCCACTGTTCCGTGGGAGGAGAGGCGTTCCCCAACTGTGACCCTGAATGGTGTTACTCCACGGCAGGAAGCTGACCGCTAACAAGAATACCCTGCCTGGTCTTATTTAGAAAAAGAGAGCTTACTGGGCTGCGTTCTTGACCCAGAAGAGAAGGAGCTGAGAGGAGTCCCGACCTGAAGGAAAGCTGAGCGTCTCCGCACGACCAAGGGAAAGTCGTAGTTCCTTTGCTCTTGCTTTTTGGCCACGGCATCAGGAAAGGGTGGTAGACCTGTCAGAATCCTTAAACCCCATGTATTAGTGAGGCCGCTGTGACCGCGACGACACAGTCTTCAAGGTGATGACAGTTTTCTCGGGCAGGCGGGGCTCCCCGGCTTCAACGTCAAGGTCGTGGCCTCTGCTCCAGCCTGCAGCCCCAGCCTGTAGGAAGGAGGGATGGGGGAAGACGGGCTTCCTCGCTTCTGGGCACCATGCAGAGTTCGCATCTTTCTCAGGTAGTCACACAGCCACTCCTAACTGCACAAGAGGCAGGAAACGTGTGGATGACGTTTCTATCGCTGCAGGAGAGGAAAGACATACTGGGGAGCCAACAGTGTGGACGGGGACCCAGAGGTTGGATGGATTTGGTCCCATGGCCCCAGCCGTTCATGTGGGAGAGACCAGGGACTAACCCCACCCAGGGATAACTCTGATTCCCAGGCCTGGGGTGATTTGAAAGGTCTCCCCAGCACACTCTAAGTGCTTTGGAGACTCAGCCTGTTAGTGGTTGAATTGCATCCCCTCAAAATCCGTATTAAAATCCTAACCCCCAGTACCTCAGAGTGGGACCGGATTTGGAGATGGGGTCTTTGCAGAGGTCATGTGGGTGAGCCCTAGTCCAGTATGACTGGTGTCCTCATGAAGGGGGGACGTGTGGACAGGAATGTACCCAGGGAGAGGGCCACGTGAAGGCGAAGGCAGAGGCTGGGCCATGTGTTTGCAAGACAGGGAACGTGGACGATTACCTGCAGCCCTTGGAGAGAGGCCAGGCAGAGATTCTTCCCCCGCCCTTAGGGAGGAGCCAACCCTGCCAACGTCTTGATCTTGGACGTCCCGGCCCAGAGCTAGGGGACAATAGATTTCTGTTGTTTAAGCTGCCCGTTCTGCCACCCTTCACTATGGCAGCCGGAGCAGACTGACACCCAGCCTGTCATGCTGACGCGTTCTAGGGTCACAGTGCCAGCGCAGGGCCGAGGTGTCACCTGCCAAAGGTAACAGCGTGTGTTCACGTGGCCTCCCTTAGGTCTGCCAGCCTTGGGCACGTGCACCTGCTCCCTGCCAAAGGTGACACCCTCCATGCATGCCAGGCAAAGCCCCTGGGTTGTCACGCACGGCCTGGGCTGGCCTCGCTGGCCTTCAGTAACATCAGATGACTTCCGGGCCACTGCCTCATCCCATGTCTGTGCATGCGATACGCATTGTCTCTCCCTCTGCTGGCGAGTTGAACACATGTCTCTGAAGCAGCTTTGTTTTCCGAATGTGAATAGGTCCACTATTCCAGCCTTGTCTTCCCTCTGGGGGAACGGGGAGGACGCAGACAGGCACCTTGTGGGGGGATGTTTAATGTGACCAGCTGAGGGCCTTGGTGAGACCTCCTCTTCCACTTTCCTTCGAGGTCCTGGGGAATTGCTGAGACCACAGAACTGCCGCCCAATGGATCCCATAGTAGGAAGGATGGTGAGTAGACCCTCCACCGCTCAGGGTCCAGGGGAGCAGTGTGCTAGCCTTGCGCTTGCCTAACGGTGCGTGTGCCATGCCTGTGAGGCAGGTTGCGGAGCGGATCCCCACCTGCACTTAGACATGTTCTCGGGTGCTGCCTGTCTCAGCCTGAGCGACGCGGCATTTGGGAGTAGTTTATCGGCACGCTTTGGGTGGCTGTATGTTCCAACAAATAATTAAATGGCATTATTTTCAAGCATCTTACACAGTACCCGGAAGCCAGTTCCCCTCAGTGAATGCTGGGGTCCAGGGTGCTGACACAAGGCCCAGGCAGGTGGGGTGACCTAGACGTTCAACAGCACACTTCTCCATACTCATCTTTTCTTCCCACGAAAAGCAATATTCTTATCAAAACCACAGAGCACAACTTCCAGCTGCTGAATGCAAAAGTCCAAGTACCGCTTAGAGGGTGATGTGGAGAACTCTACACACCCAGATACAGTTCGCTGCCCTTCCTCACTGAACTCTGAACTCTGCTTTGCCTCCTGCTGCCCCCCCCCAAAACATTAGTGTGAATAGTTTTGAGGTGGAGGTCTAGGAATCTGCATTTTTAAAGCATGTAATTCAATAATTTTTAGTATATTCACAGATATATGTGACCATCACCACAGTTTATTTTAGGATGTTTTCATCACCTCAAAAAGAAGTCCAATACTCCTTAGCAATTACTTTCCTGTTCTCCTATTCCTGCCCCATCCCTAAGCAACCAGTGATCTACTTGTATCTCATTTAGGGCTCTTTATGGTGCAAGCAATGAGCTATTTAATACGAAGCATTTCTAAGGAAACAAAAATAAAGGTTAATGATTAAAACAAACTACAAATTCTGTTTTTGAGTCCAGAGGGCAGTCAGTCAAGAAAAGCTCTGGCTGTTGGGCTCAAAGCATCTTTAGATGGTGGAGTGAGGGCAGTTCTGACAAATGTCCTTGTTTGTAGTTTGAATGACTCTGGGATGGTGTTGGGCGTTCTGGTGAGCTTTCCGAGTGGCCCACCTAGCAGCAGTCAAGCAGGTTGTCCATACGTGACTCATCGTGGTGATTTCTCTGTAGTTTGTATCAGCTCCAGTTTGTAGGGCTTCAGGAAAAGGGCAGCTTTAGTTCTTAATGACTCCAAGTTAGCAGGGTAGGGGAAAATTGGAAACGTTAGTTTAAAGAGTTGTAGCCAGATATTGGAGGAAACTAGCAGAGTTCAGGGTCCAGTTTACGAGTAGATAACAAAACCTCAAAGAGCGAATAGGGCTTAGATCTGATAATGGATGTACTGTAGTTTTTTTTATTGTAACATAATGTTCTCTCAACAGTCACCTCCATTCCTATCAAATATAATCACAGCAAGACTAATTGGTAAAGAGTCTCGTCTCATTACACTTGGCCTGATTATTTGCAGAAGTGCTGCAAGAGTAGTGTTTGATCATATCAGCTCTTAAGTCCGCTTTACTGGAACTTTCAAAAGGAATCTCAGATTAGACTTGTAAAAGCTTCTCAAGGGCAGGAAGCCAAGCCAAGTGTCACCATCAGACTTCACCTGCAATAACCAAGATTTGGGTGAATTCCCTTCTTCTTGAGGCCTCCAGTATACCTAAAGATTCCTGGGTCTGCCAGAAAGTGACCTTTCTTACTCACCTGTAAGAGTAGGAACTCTGTAACAGAGGCACCAGGCTGTCTTTTCAGGAGGCTTTATTGGCTCAGTAAAGTCAACTTTAGTTCCTTAAAACTGTTCACATCTGATTCTATGCCTATCATTCTCAAATATGGCATCCCAACCAAAACCCTGGTAATAAACCAATGTTTTCAATTTAGTCCTGTTATACAGAGAAAAGATTCTTATTTAACTTATGGATTTGCACATATATATGTGTATATATATACATATATGAACTACAGTGTCATGAAAATAAGAGCACTCAGAGTTTATAAGTACTGGAGGTATGAGGGAGAAAAACATAAATGTTTCAATTCTGTTTACAAAGATACAATTTATCAGATTACTATAAGTTACAGATAGCTTAAGAGAAAAAAAGTTTTCCTTAAACCTGGAAACAAAACATTAAAGAACTAGCAATATTTCAAACAAAAAGTCATAAAAATTGCAATAATTCTCATCAGTTCATTCAGTCCCATATAATGATTTTTGTTTTGCTAAATCTTGGGTTAGAAGTTTTATGAATCCATCAGCTTTTCTGTTAGTTCTGGAAATCCTTGCTCAGTCCAGTGGCATGGTCTCAAAATTAATTCAAGTGATGTCATCATGGTGCTTCTTGCCTGTAGCTGATTATAAATGTTTTCAGAGAATGATCAGAATAAAGCTGTAGCTCTTTGTGAATGACAAAAGACTTTAAATAGCCATGGTTAAAGATATGGTGAGAGTTCATTTAAAAAAATGACTCAGTGGACAAGGAAATTTGATTATTTCTAAGGCATACAACGTTTTAAGATAAAAATTGGAATTATGATGATTATATGGACAGTAAGGACACTGACAAATTTCCAGGAATTTTTATGCAATTTTGAAATACTTATATTAGTAACATATATCCATACAAATATAACCTAAGTTAAACATCACTTTTATTTGACAATGCTTCTCATGTAACTTAACATATCAAATAAGCCTAATTAGTTTCATATCACTATTTTTATAAGGAGAGATAACAAATCTTTGATATTTTCTGGGGGCCCTCTGGAAAAATCCCAAAGTTGGTTCTAGGTCAAAAAGACTTCATTTCAAATTTGACTTTGGGAGGTTCTCAAATATGTCAACAGGTTTAAGACACTTGATTCAATGTGATCACAAGTCACTGTGAAACAATACTTAGTTATCTCTTTTTTTTTAAGTTATCTCTAACTAAAGTGACTTAAAAGATTTCAAAGGCATGTTCAGAAATTTGCATAGTTATAAAAAGACTTCAGTTCTTTTAATATTGAGAAGACTCAGTTTTCTTAAGTAATCAAAGAGCTGATTAAAACAACAGGAAATTATTTTGATAAGTGCAGAATCTTTGTTTTCTAGGCAGATTATTCAACAGGTAAAGAAAAATCTTTTGCAATAATCCAAGAAAACTTTGTCCTTTTAACAGAGTAAGAAAGTTGAATTCTAGTTTTGCATAGGCACACTGTTGATATTAAAAATCCTTCTTTAAAAAACAAAAATCTTATCATAAATTCATTTAACTTTAGCCAGCTTGACCACACAACGTAAGATTTTTTTTCTTACTCTCTCTTCTCCAACTTTTTATACCTATTTATTTTTTTGTCCTTTATTCTCCTTAAAAAAATGAAACAACCATTAAATAACCTCTAAACTAAGACAAAATTTTTCCCTTAACAAAAACACATCTTCATACCTTATACTACTATTTTTTTTACCAAAATCACATCTTGCATCCTTGCATACTTTGTATATAGAGATTTTTTCTTTACCCTTTTTATTTCTAGTAGTTTCACTTACATATAAGACTAGAATTCTTAACCCTTAGTAATTAACATCTAGTGAAAACTAGGAGGTAGGCAATGGTGAACTGTTTGTCACATACAACATTCTGTAGTAGGTGAGCAAACACTAACAATGAAAAAGATAATCCACAAAATTAACTGGGAAGTGAATTTACTGCCACTGAAATGCAAACAGTAGAACATGCTTTAAAATGGAGACAAAGTACATTTAAAATCTTCAAGAGATAAATGAAAGACTAAGAAAAGAAATTATAAAACAAGTGGGCACATATGAGTCAAGAACAGATGGATAGGAAACACAACCAATTAGCAACCCTGAAAAAGGAAACTAGTCACTGCAGTAACTCAGTAGAGGATGTTAATGCCAGCTGGCCTCAGCCAAAGAGAGAATGAATGAGCCAGACAGCAGGACTGAGGAATTCACCCAGGAAGTGGAGCACAGAGATAAAAGGAAAAAAAGACAGAAAAGAGAAGAGAGCTGGAGGACATATGAGAGATTGAAAGACTCCAGCTGTAGTAGCAGTCCTAGGAAAGAGAATAAAGGAAATGGTGGAGAAGTGAGCACATAGGGTAGGGGGTGCCTGGAGGAAAAGAACCAGATGCAGCTTTTTGACAGAAGAGAAGCCATTTTAGCCTAAGCCATTTTGGGATCTAAGCCTGGCCACCATGCTAGCCCTTGAACAGGTCTCCGTTATTAATGATCTTAAGGGAACAAAAGGAGGTGGGAACAAATGACTGTCATCAAGCAAGAGAAGTAAAAAGAGTGAAGATAATAAATCAGTTGTAAAGACTCCTAGTTCTGTTTCAGTGATAAAGATTAGCCTGAAGGCTCAACCCCGAGACCAACTGGAACCTCAGGGGTGATAATGTTGACCTTTTCTGACCCTCGTGACCTCAGTCAACTAAAACTTGGACTCTGGTGACCTTTGCCCCAATTCTATGCTGAAGCCCCTTCATGAATATGCATATTCCCTTAGCTGAAAAGTTTCCCAATTTGCTGTTTGGAGGGACACCGCTTTGGGAAATATCCCTGATGCTCTCCTTACTCGCTGCGAGTGATAAGTCCTTCCTTCTCCCACTCTTTGTCTTGGTTGTGTCTTTTGGCTCGACACCCACCAAGAGGTGAACCCAGTTTTCAGGTAACAGTGATATTAGAGAATTACTAAGCATTTTACAGAATAAAAAAGACAGAAATGCGTGTTCAGTTTGAAAACAGACAGTGATGATGGAGCAAAATGTGTAAATATGTCAGTCAGACCCATCACAGTGAAGTTGAGGACGTCAAGGGACAAGAGCAAGCCTGCAATCACTCAGGGAGGAAGGGGGGCGGCAGTTGGCGAGGATGCTGTGAATTGTGAGGTGCAGGCTGTGGACTCCGTGGGATGCAGAGGGGTTCCCTGTGAGCCTGGAGCAGCTGGCATGGCTTTGCTGATGAAGAGCTGGGAGGCTGGAGAGGAGCAAAGGACTCCCGGCAGGCAGATCAGTGAACAGAGGTCCACATGGGGATTTTGGGGGGACTGCCAGGAGGGAAAAGTCTGCCCAAATTTGACATTCACTTTTTCTGTTATTCAGGTTTACAGCTGGAATAGTTTTATTAGACAGATTCTGCATTTTCTACACAGCGTTGAAGTAGAACTAGTTACATTAGTGAAAATCAACTACTCTTGGTGTCCTTCAAGACTATGCATGTAATTATTCAGTAAATACTGGCTGGACCTGGTCTTGTTCTGTGACAGGCACAGCTTAGGCTCTTGGGGACCTGGGACATAGGAAGACCAAGTCCCAGTTGTCATGCGGCTCAGGTTCAAGTGAGTCAGACGATAATTATTAAGAAAGCAAATAAGAGAATATTAGTGGCAAGAGACTAACAGAGTGTACTGGGTCAGATAGTGGCCCCAAATCCATGTCCTCCTGGAACCTCAGAATGTGACCTTGCTTGGAGGGAGGACCTTTGCAGATGTAATTAGTTAAAATCAGGTCCTACTGTCTGGGGTGGTCCCCAAAGCCACTGCCTAGTCCTTCTTAGAAGAGGCAGGGATACACCTAGGAGACGGGCACAGGTGGCAGGGATGCGGCTACGAGCCAAGGAACACGAGGATTGCCAGCCACGCCCCCCCCCCCCCACGAGGGAAGAGCAGGAAGGACCCTCCCCTGGAGCCTTCAGAGAGGGTGTGGCCCTGCTGACACCTTGAGTTCTAACTCCAGAACTGTGAGCCTTTGAACTCCTGTTGTCCTAAGCCACCCAGCCCCGTGGCACTTGGTTCCGGCAGCTACAGGAGCCTAGTCCACAGAGATTGAAAAGTTCCTGCCCTGTCCTTGAAATGGCCCTCGTTCTTGACTTTTCACGTGTTGAACTTTCGTCCCCAACTGCACAGTAGCCCGTGGCACTGATTCAGGAGGAGGCCAAGCCTGGAATTCTTCCTTCCCTTTATCGCTGGGACCTTGCTTCCCAGTGGTGAAGGTCATAAAGCCCCATGTTTTGAAATCAAAACAAGTTTGTGCTGTGAACTTCAGCTTTAGAAGATAAGATTTAAAGGAGTATCTAGGTAAAAAGCAGACGTGTTCTCTGGTGACAGCTCCGTTTGGACCAGTCCTGCCAGAACCCTGTCCTCCTCTCCCGCCCCGCTGAGGCGCCTCTGCTCCTCCCTGGTCACCCTCCTGCGGCTCTAAGTCTGGGTCTCCCTGCCTCTCGGGTCCCACTGACCTCAGCCCCACCATCCCGTTCCCCTACTCCCTCATTCTGCCGCCGGAACGCCCCGAGTTCACCTCTTGTGCCCTGAGATCATTCAGTCACTCCTACAGGTATTTTAGATTTATTCTGTTAGCACTCTTATGCAAAAATCCCTCAAAAGAGATTTAGAAGAAGGAAAAGGGGGCGGCGGCTGTGGTGTAGCCTCAGCCAGGAGCTCTGAAGATCTCAGGTTCACCCTAGGTTTGGGCTCCAGGCCGGGCCCCGCACCACTGACGCTCGGGATGGACACCCTCCCCTCTCGGAGCGGGAGCCCTGGGTTCCAGGTGCGGGATCAGAGCCACAGGCTCGCCTCTGAGGAGTTCACCGTCCAGCTCTAAGCGGCGACAGCACTCTCACCGTTTCAGACCCTCTGCCCCGACTCGGTGGGCGTGGCTGCCTGTCTGCGGGAGAAACAGCAGAGGGGTCTCTGGCGAGTTCAGTCCCTCCTCTGCTGCACGTATTTGTCTCTGTGCTGCCCATGTTTCCAGAAGACAGAGGCTCCAGAGGCAGTGAGCCCCGGCGGTCCCTCAGGCTGATGTCAGGAGAGGCCCAGGTCCCTGGCCAGACGGGAAGAGGTGGCCTCGCTCACTGGCAGGCCAGCTTCCTGGTCCCCGCAGCCTGTGCAGGCGGCCGGCTCCCCACTGGCAAAGACCACAGGCGGTGGAGAAACACGCACGCCCCCGCCGTCAGGAGCCGGGTCTTCGGATGGAGCATTCCGGAGCCCCGGGCCTCGAAGGGCCGGCCGCTGTGGGAACTGACCTCGGGCCCTTCCTGGCGGCACGTGATGGTGCTTTGTGCCCGTTTCAGAGCCTGTGCCCCCTGCCCGCAGCGGGCCGTCGGCCATCGAGAGGGCCAGAGCCTGTTCTCAGCTCCACGTGCGCCCCAGGCTAGCGCCCGGGGCCTCCTCCGTCCCCGCTTCTGGTGACCTCTGCCCTCCGCGGCCCTGCCGAGCCTGTGCTGGCGTCCCAGCCGCCTGTGTGCGGCGTGCGGGTCACCTCTGGGTCTGGGAGTGAGGCTCGGCCACTGACCTCTCCTCTCTGGGGTCAGACTCGCGCGGCAGACCCCACGAGAGGATGGTAGACACGCTGCAGTTCTTGGGACGTTCTGGGGCGTTCCGCTCCTTGAAACTGCCTCCTTGGCCCTGGCGTGAGTCCAGGCTATCCTCTGAAAGCCACGCCCTCACCAGCCTGCAGGACTGGTTAACCTCAGCGGGAACCGCTGGGCTCAGTTCAGAGCCAGCGAGGGAATGAACACAAGCTGGAAAAGCCTGTGTTTCAGTTTGGAATTTTTGTTTTTAATCCTCTCGTGGTGAGATAAACGAGGCTAACAGAGCATTTTTCCTGTGTTATAAAATTCATCAAAGCAGACACCGGCAGAGCGACCTCTGTAAAGGTCACACCGAACTCTAAAGGACTTGGTAAGCAGAATTCTTGGCATCCAGGTTGATAATGGCACTAAAGTTTCTTACGGGCGGAAAAGGGTTTGGCTGATGGGCCATTGTATGTACCCTTGGCCCAGGCTGTGTGGGGTGAGAGCGCTTTCATTTTCTATTCTTTATTCTGTTCAACATCAGAAACTAACAACGACCCCAGGCTCCTTCTGAGATGCCTGCTGTTTTTGTGGCAGGAGATAGAGAAGTGTCATTGGTTGAGGCAGCCCATGGGACCTCAAGGCCACTGTCAGCTAGGTACATGGCTCACCTGACTGTCTCCAGTTGTTGGCTGAGGCTGGGAGAGAGCAGAGTGGCCACTGAGGCCTGCGTCCAGTGGGAGGCGAGGCTTTGAGGAAGTGAAGCTCTTTGGATTAGGGGAAGGACGGGGTGGGGGGTGGTTACACCACAGAGGTGTGGCCTGACTTTGAGAAGTCAGGAGGTCCTTACATTTAAATGTAAGTACTCAGCACAGGGGCACGTGGAACTTCGGTTCCCAGTCTGAGAACAACCAGCTGGAACTAACAGGAGCCTCTGGAGCAAAGGGGTTTCCTCTGCGAGGCCCTGCAGCCCAGGCTGGGCCACCGGCCCCCCAGGAGGACACTAAGACCTGGGCTTCCGTCTCTGCTCCCTCACCCTCACCCTCACCTTGCCTTCTCCAGCGACTGCTCCTTCCTGCGAAGGCCAAGGCCAGGAATACCCTTTCTAAGTCCCCAGGGTTTTGTTGGGTGATTCGTTCAGGTCAAACATGACTATAACCCAAGAAAAGAAACAGAACGATGAGGAACACAAGAGACTCGGGAGGAGACCAAAGGATGCCCAGGGGCCCCACCCGGGATCCTGAGAGCAGGATGAGTGCCCATGGCCGGTCTCTGCGGGCCTGACGGCGAGTGGAGAGGGGAGACAGACGGGGGACGGCTCTGGGGGCGAGGGGTGCGGTGGTGCAGGCCCTGTGGGCAGGACCACATCTCCAGGAACAAGCCTGATGGAAGCTCAGTCCTCAGGAAGGACTCTCGGTCCTCACAATCGAGGTTTTTCCTTCCTCTCCTTTTCCTTTGGCTTCCTTTTCCTCTTCAAGTTTTCCTTTCATATTTCACTGGAGAGGAGCACCAAATAATTTTTTTAATTAATTATATTTATTTTGGCTGCATTGGTCTTCGTTGCTGCACGCGGGCTTTCTCTAGTTGCGGTGAGCGGGGGCCACTCTTCGTTGTGGTGTGCGGGCTTCTCATTGTGGTGGCTTCTCTTGTTGCAGAGCACGGGCTCTAGGCACACGGGCTTCAGTAGTTGCGGCACACGGGCTCAGTAGTTTTGGCTTGCGGGCTCTAGAGCGCAGGCTCAGTAGTTGTGGCGCACGGGCTTAGTTGCTCCTCAGCATGTGGGATCTTCCTGGACCAGGGCTTGAACCCATGTCCTCTGCATTGGCAGGCAGATTCCTAACCACTGCGCCACCAGGGAAGCCCCCAAATAATTGTTTAATGCAAATTGAATGAATGAAAAATAAAAATAACAGTTCAAATATTAATTTAGATGGATCGGCTGCAAAAAATTTCCCCCTCCATTTTCACGAACCTCATCGTCCTGCCACTGTGGGTCTGCAGGGGCCTTTTCCTCCTGGGTCCTCGCAGCCCCTGGCTCTAGGCTCTGCCCACGGGACTTAGCTGCCCTCAGAAGGTGAATTGGGAGCCGCGGAGGAGGACGGGGGAGATGCTGAACAGCTCACTGGCGCCATCTTCTGGACCAAGTGCTTCGTCCACTCACGGAGGAGCATGGCTCGCTTTGACCCTGATTTTACCCCCACCTTAGCTTCCTTTATAGACATTTCTCATACTCAGTAATATATTTATATTGTTGAATGCTTACATTTATTATTATTTTTATAACAACTGTTTTGCAATACAATTCATTTTCCTTACAATCCACCCACTTACAGTGTGCATTGCAATTCAGTGGGTTTTAGTACGTTCAGAATTGCACGACTGCCACAATCAACTTTAGAACATTCTTATCACTGAAAATGAATCCCCAACTCATCAGCAGTCATACCCCATTTTCCCCCAATCCTCCCAGCCCTAGGCAACCACCAATCTACTTTTGTCTCTTAGGATTTACCTATTCTGGACATTTCACATAATTGGACTGATCCAATGTGTAGTCTTTTGTTTCTGGTTCTTTCACTTAACAGAATGTGTTCAGGTTCTTTCGTACTGTAGCACGTGTCAATACTTCATTTCTTTTTATGGCTGAGTCATATTCCATTGTGTGTCTGTACCACATTTTGTTCATTCAGTCGTTCATTACTGATCATTTGGATTGTCTCCAGCTTTGGCTATTACAAATAATGCTGCTGTAAACATACAAGCACAAGTTGTTGTGTGGACGTATGCTTTCATTTCTCTTGGGCACACACCTAGGAGTGGGATTTCTGGGCTGTAAGATACGCTACGCTTAATCGTCTGAGGAGCTGCCAGGCTGTCTCCAAGGCAGCCACACCATTTTACATCCCCAGCAACAGTGCACGAGGGTTCCAGTCCCTCCCCGTCCTCGCCAACTCTTGCTGTCATCTGGCAGTTTGATTTTAACCATCCTGAGTGGTGTGAACTGTGGTCACGTCGCGGTTAGATTTGCGTTTCCCTGGTGCTAACGATGTTGAGCATCTCTTCATGTGCTTGTTGGTCATTTGTATGTTTTCCTTGGAGAAATGTCTATTCAAATCTTTTGCCCATTTTTAATTGGGTTAATTTGTCTTTTCTTATTGAGTTGTAGTAGTTCTTTATATTCTAGACCCAAGTCCTCCCCTTGGCTCTGTTGGTGCCTGCAACTGGAGGCCAAGGGAAGAAGCAGCCTGAACCTAAGATGTCTCTAAAAACTAAAGTCTATTTCAGAAATGAATAGAGCCAATCCAGAAGGAAGAGTTGCTTTGGAAGAAGATAATTAGTTTAGTCTGCAACCTGGAAGTCCTACGCTCTTCTGGACACAGTTTTTCTGCTCTGCACCCAGCCTGGAGCCTGCTGTGGGAGTCCAGAGAGACTAGGAAGGGGTCACAGGGAGAGGGGGGAGGGAGGAAATGGGGTCTTGGGCAGAGGAAGGAAGGGACCCGTCAGGGATGGAAGCAGAGAGGCCAGATTGGTGGGAGGGAAAGAGGAGAAAGCCACGGACTGGGGGCTCCCAGGCAGAGACTGTGGCCAACAGTGTCCACATGATCGCCAGTCCTGCGATGTTATTTATCACAGCGTGGCTTGTAAGTTTCTTCTCAAGGTATTCTAACCTCAGGAGCTGATGGAAAGAAACCCTACAGCACTGCACAGGATTTTATTCAGTCCTTACTTTTCTAATATTTCATAAAGTGGTTAATCACACAAAGAAGGCTTGTTGCTGTTTCTTTTGTTGGTTTTGTTTTTAATTATCTCACGTTTTTCTCTCTTATAAATATTGCCCTTAACACCTGGGATGTAGGGAGCTGACTTAGCTTTATAGGAAGTGAACCCATAGGAAAATTGTGTCATAGAAAAAAAACAAACAACAGCATTGCTTAAATACAAGCTTGTTAACTTGGTTTCTATCTTATTAAAATTCTTTAGCATTGCAAATGAAGGGTTTGGGTGAAGATATAGCAAAAAATATATTTCCCATTCTACTACCTTGTGTTATTTTAGTTCAGAAGACTGGAATCAGCTGTGTTGGATAATATTAACTTTCTTGAAGTATTTGAAAGGTGGAAAGTCCAAAACCTGGTCCTTATTTTAAAATATCCCCCCGTCACATGCTCACAGGCATCATCTCTCCTTGCTTTCCTGTTGCTGCTGGACGGAGGCATGTTCTCACCGTCCTCCCCGCCCACCGGGCTGCTAGAGAAGGTCTTCCAATACATCGATCTCCATCAGGATGAATTTGTACAGGTGAGAGACACGGCACGCACAAAATGCTTGGGTATGCCCTTTGGGAATCTGGGAGAATGGTTATTTGCTGGGAGATGCGGATTTTTTTTTTTTTTTTTTTTGCTTGACAACTCCATTTAAAATGCCTGTGACTCCTCATTGACTTAGAATAATAAATGTTGGTTAGATTCAGGTAAGAGATCCCTTCCGGCCATTCCTTCCAAAAAGGGCATTCCCAGCACATTTGATCTAGGAATGTCTGTTTAGCAATGACCAGCAAGCTCCGTTGAGCTCACCTTTACTCTGGACCGTCATCAGGTGGCCCATCCTCCCCTTCAGAGACCCTCTCCACCTGCAAAACTAGCTGAAATGCATCCTCCCCGTTCCGTCACCACCTGGCACGTCCCTCTCCTGCTGGCTCTCCTGTGCCCCTGGCACGCCTGGCCCACCTCCACCGCCCGGGAACTCCCTGAGGCCGCCCTGGACCCTGGACCCCGAGCCCCCGACACTGTGTCTGGCACACGATGTGTGTTCAGTGTACATTTATTGGGTCAACCAACCCGTGTCGGGAATATTACTGTGCAAACAGACGTGAATCCCCCATGATTCATACTAAAGCACAAAGCTCAGTGTACAGGCTGCGGTGCCTAAGCTTGACCTTCATGGAATCCTTCCTCGTGTGGGCGTGTTAACTTGATGTAAGTGCCTGTTGGGATGTTGAAACCCGACTGGGGTTCGCAGTGCAGGCTGGAATTCACAGCGGGGAGAGAAAAGGCATGCGGTGGGAGCATGCGCCAATGTGGGCCTCTCAGCCCAACGCTGCTCTGTGCAGCGTCCTCATGTCCTCCCAGTCCGTTAAGTTTAGCGCTAACTTGGCAGCATCCGCCCTACAGATTCCAGTTTAAAAATGTAAAACACAATACTCCTTCAGGTCAAATACATTTCTTCACAATAAAAACAGAAGTGCTACAACCAGGATAGAAATCAAACTAAAATAAGTTAGGAAGTAGAGTCCAAAATCACATGTATGGTTTTTAATAAACACTGCGTCTGTCCCAGTGTAAGCGGCTCAAGTACGGACCCTGGAATGGGAAGGATTGTTCCTAACATTGAGAATCAGCTGTGGTTACGGAGCTCCCACGGGGCGAGGCTGCGGCCTGGGTCTCCCGTGTATACGTTCTCACTCCGTCCTCACCAAGAAAGGCGTGTTTCCTCTTCTGTCCCCAGAGTGTGGGTTTCTGCACAACAAGCAAGTCTCCAGTTCTCTGTGTGCCCCCGCCCCCGGGGTCCTGCGACGTGGCTCACCTCTGACACTGTCTTCCTGGAGGTAGTGTCACCCCTACACCGATGCCGACCTCAGACGCCAGTAGCTGGTGGTGGGTCCCCAGGTTGCCCACACTTCTGCCTGACTCGGCTACAGATCAGGGCCTCTGGTGACCCCTCCTCAGGCTCATCGTTTGCTAGAACAGCTCGCAGAACTCAGGGACATGCTTCTACACGTTTGCCCGGGGCGGGAGCTTCTGTCCTGTGGGTTGCAGGGCACCCCTTCCCAGCCCGGAAGTTCTCTGAACCCCGAGCCTCAGGGATGTTTATGGAGGCTTCGTCACGTAGGCATCACCGATTCTTAGCTCCATCTCCAGCCTGTCGTCCTTCCCCCAAGGTGGGGAGCTGGGGCTGGAAGTTCTGAGCGTCTGACCACGGCTCGGTCTTTCTGGTGACCGGCCCGCATGCCCAGAAGCCTCCAAAGTTCCTCACTAGAACAAAAGCACGCTCCTTTTCACCTGGGAAATCCCAAGGGCATTAGGAGCTCTGTGTCAGGACCCGGCGTCGAAGACCAAATATTAGAACAAGAGATGCTCCTAGTACCTTATCGCTTAGGAAATTGTAAAAGTTTTAGGAGCGCTGGCCGGGAACCGGGGAGAAAGACCAAAGTGTGTATGTGTTACTGTCTCACAGCATTACACCCACCATAATCCGCAGAGAGGGAGCCTCACGCCCCTCCTGCAGTGGAGAAAGCTGAGGCCAATTCCAGAGCTTCAGAAATGTCCTTGAAGTCACCCACCTGTAGTGGGCAGAACCAGGACCAGGAACTCAGGTTGTCTGCCTGCCCAGCCCTGAGTTCAAACTCGGGGTTACACCCCCTCCCGGAGCCTGCAGGTGCAGCAGGGGGACCTCAGAGCTGAAATGCACGGGATGGTCACAGGGGGTCCTGCAGCCTAGCTGAGGCCACCGTGGGGTAGATCAGAGTGACCTGCAGGGACGTTTGTGGGAAGCCGAGCCCTCGAGGGGCGCCTGCTCTCAGTTCCTAGAGACCACAAGGGGGGCGGGGACCCGCGCCTTCTGTATGAGCCTGGTGGCGCTGAGGGGCCCAGGCCAGGCTTCAGAGGCGGCCTTCCACCAACCGTCCCGTCCTGCATTGACCAGCCGTCGCTGGCTTCTGGGCTCCTGGTCACGCCTCCAGCTGTCGTCTGCCAGCTCGGTCTCCAGGTCAGATGAGGGCGCTGGGGACCCGGCGAGGTGCGCCCCCAAGAGTGGACGCGGATGACCCGCGTGCTGACCGCCTGTCGCCTTTCCTCCCAGACGCTGAAGGAGTGGGTGGCGGTCGAGAGCGACTCGGTCCAGCCCGTGCTGCACCTCCGACGAGAGCTGCTCAGAATGACGGGCCTGGCTGCAGACCGGCTCCGGAACCTGGGAGCCCACGTGGACTTGGTGGACGCAGGTTTTCAGCAGGTGCTGGCATCCCCTCCCGCGTCCGAGCGGCCACTTCCCTGGGCATCAGCCAGGCTTCCCTTCGTGGTGGCAGGATGGGGGTTTGCTTGCCCTCATGCTCAGCAGAAGCAGCACCGCGATTCCCAGTAAGGGCGAAGATGTCCACCTCGTCCCACAGGAGGCTGTAGCATCGACCTCTCGTCCTGTCGGGACCGGGGGTGACGGGGGGAAGGTGGAGGGGGCGCGTGAAGGCCCCCCACTTGTGCTGTTCATGTCCTTCACGTGCTTCACATTTCTCCCAGATGGCTCTTTCCCTTAAGTTCAAATGCCTCTTTCTCAAAGGACCCAATCCCTCATCAGAATCAAGGCTTATTACTGCCCCTCGGGAGTAGATGGGTCTTTAATCTACCCTCCCAGTGTCGCCTGCTTTAGCACTGACGAGCCTGAATAGTCTGTTAACAGGACTGTGTCCACCTGATTGGAGCTAGTAACAGACTCCTAACGCCATCCATGCCTTTGAATTTTCTGGAAGAACCAAATGGCTTTTTTTCAAAAAAGTTACCCATATTCCGTCTGCAGCTGCCTGATGGTCAGAGCCTCCCGATACCTCCCATCATCCTGGCCGAACTGGGGAATGATCCCAAGAAGCCCACCGTGTGCTTCTACGGCCACTTGGACGTGCAGCCTGCCAGACAGGAGGATGGGTGGGTCACGGACCCTCACACGCTGACGGAGGTGGATGGTCAGTGACACCTCCTCGTGCTGGGCTCTTCTGTGGGTGAAGGACTGCTCGTAGGGCTTAAGAATTCGAGATGTGACTGCCCCGGGCTCCAGGCCTTACGTGCCATTGTTAGGAGTGCAGAGAACGCGGCTCTCATGGTCCACAGGTTGGTCCAATGAGGCTGATTTTCTTTCAGTTGTTAAAGAAACCATGAACCTTTGTGCCCCTGGGCAAATCAAGTTCCCATTAGGAGAGTTCTTGGGTTTCAAGGAAAATAGTTGTGTAGGTCACATATTTTCTTTTTTAAAAACACCAAATGTAATTATGTTTTATAAAGACAAGAAAAAGAAAGGTTAATGGAGAGACACATACACCCTTTTTCATTGTCCTGCTAATTGTAAAATCTCAGAGTGAGAGGCTATATTACGTGACATTCTGCAACAAACCCGCGGGTCTTCTTCAATGAACTTGGATAAAATGGCTAATTACTATTAAGGCCAAAGGGATCTGTATATTTCAAATTAGCTTATGTTTGCTGGCTAGCATACTATTTGTACATAAGAAACAATACTTTGTGATTTCAGAGCAAGACTTCTGCCTAGAAAAATAGAAAGCACCATTAAAACAATTACCCGTAAAGCTACCTTTGGTTTTGGCTCACTAAACTTGGCAGAGGTGTCCATGCTTTTCTGAAAATTCTTCCCCCAATTTTAAAGGAAAACTGTATGGCCGAGGAACGACAGACAACAAAGGCCCTGTTTTAGCGTGGATCAACGCTGTGAGCACATTCAGAGCCCTGGACGAGGTAGGTGCCGGCTGTGCTTGGGAGCAAGGGTGATGATGGCGATGGTGATGGTGATGGTGATGGTGATAATGATAATGGTGATGATGGTGACGGAGGCAGCTGGCTTTGAGCTGCATGATGTCCTTTACTCTTCCAGCAATCCGCAGAGGAATGTGTTACAATCACACGCATTTTACAGATAAAGAGAGAGAGGCTTGGGAAAGGAAGGGAACATACTCAAAGCCACCCAGCTGGTCTGGGGCAGGGTGATACCTTGATCCCGTGCTGTTGACATGCAACAATGTGACACAGCAAAAAACATGAGCCTGTGGCTACACCACCATCTGCTGGGACTTGTCTTTTTTTATCTTCAACTTACTCAGCTTATCTTTTTTATCTGCAACCCGTCCCTCTTATCACAAAGTATGGTTTTGTTAATAGAGACAGACATACACTTTAAGAAATATATTAGCTGCTTTGCAAATTATCAGGATAGCGATCTCTGGGGTGTGACGTTCTGTCTGAATCCCTGAGTTCTTTCTATTCTTGTGGGAAGTGGTTTCAGTCCGTCCAAGGAGGGGTTATGGTGGGGTGCAGCTTTGAGGGGAGGGCTACTCTCTCAGACCACCAACTAAAACTGTGTCGTTTGCTGTGCTCATGAGGATGGTTTCATCTCGCACTGCTCTTTTCTCTTCTGGTAATGAGCATGCTTACACTCCAAACAGGATCCAATCTAGCTGTGTGGCCATGGGTGGGAGACTTAACCTCTCTGGGCTTCAGATTCTGTTCTGTAAAAGTGAGGGTGTTGATATGGGCGCCCGGCCCTCTAACACTGGGTGGATTTGATGGTGTGAGTCCATCCCTTTCAAGCAGAAATGGCCCTGCTAGTCGGTGAGCTTGAGCCTGTGCCAGGAAGACCAGGCCCAGGGATGAGACCCAGCCTGTTCCAGTCTGGGCTCCACAGAGTATGGGCTCTGTAACCTGGGGGTGCAGAAGGAGTTTGTGGGGTCACCTTAAAAATGTGCAGCCTTGCTACCTTTCCCTCATCTTACTTGTGTGGCTGAATTGAATTAAGCACTTTGGAACACTGGGAATTTAAGAGGAAGTGGGGCCCATTTGTTGGGTTCATGGACAGAAAGGGACGTGTCGGCAGTCACAGGGCAAACCCCCGCCAACCATCCCCACCCCGTCCCCAAAGAGGCTCTGGGAGCAGCACACTCCTTCCGAGACAGGGCTGCGAGGTCGGGCTGGGATGATGTGCCTGTCTGGTGAGGACTGGGGTGGGTCCATCTCCGGGCACCGTGTCCACTTGTCCACAAGACAAGTGGAGCGGCCCAGCTGTTGCCCGAGGTTCAGGTCCTTGATGCTGCTTCTCCCAAATCCTGTCCATCGAGCAGGTCCTGACGTTGCGTTTTTTCTTTCTCGGAGGTGATTTCATCAGACTCCAGGGGCTTCTCTCTCATGAGTCTGTTGTCTCCTGAGACATAAGCAGAAGAGAGGGTTTCACTGCTCTCACTTGACTGCTTCATCTCACTGAGTAAGACAGGCTTAGTGAGTCAGGATGCTTTTCTGCCTGGGCCCTGCTGACCACTGCAAGGTTGTCCTCTTGTTCATGGCACTCCCCTAAGTAAGCCCTTGGTTTCTCTCTCTTTCTCTCTCTCTCTCTGTTTTCTTTCTTCCTCCCTCCCTTCCTTCCTTCCTTTCTCTCTCTCTCTCCCCCTCCTTCCCTCCCTCCCCACGTCCCACCCCTCTCTCTCGTTTTCTGTCCTTCTTTCTTAAGAAGAGGAAAGCAATATTTATAAGACAGGTCCTATATAAAGGTCAAAATCCGCTTTGCTTTTTATTTGTTTGTTTTTGCGGTATGCGGGCCTCTCACTGCTGTGGCCTCTCCCGTTGCGGAGCACAGGCTCCGGACGTGCTGGCTCAGCGGCCATGGCTCATGGATCCAGCCGCTCCGCGGCACGTGGGATCTTCCCAGACCGGGGCACGAACCCGTGTCCCCTGCATCAGCAGGCAGACTCTCAACCACTGCACCACCAGGGAAGCCCCTGCTTTGCTTTTTAAATTTCAACTCTGAAACGTATAATCGCAAACAAAACAAGCAATCCCCACTCTGCCCTTAGAAAAGTCAGTTAATCTCCCTGAGCCTCACTCCCCTCATCCATGATCTAGGAATGAGCATATCTGTCTCCAGGCTTGTTGCGTGGATTCAGTGAATATGGAAAGGTTCCCTGGAGCCTGCGAGTACTAGGCCCTTTATGAGCTCTGGTCTCTTCTTTCCTCGTTCCCTTCTGCCCTCCATCCCCTCTTTCTGTCTTGCTTACAGAGCACTTAAATGTACATCACCTCATTGGATCGTCTTACCAAGAGGCAGAGCAAGTATTAACAGAGAAGTGGGCTGCCGAGAGGTGAAATGGCTGGTCCCGGGTCCCTGGGTGTCAAGGGACAGAGCAGAGACCAAAGCCCAGGCTGGGCTGCCAGCCCCACGTCCTCCTCCAACACTTAATAGCTATTGACTTGTATTTTATTAATCACATTTTGCCAGAAAATTCTTAGGCTTTCCAGCTACTTCTTGGGAATTGTTTTCTAGTTAAATGTTAATAAGGAGCTTTCAAATATTAAGATTTCAGAACTTTAGCTTAACTTCCTAAAACACATAGAAATGTATTCAAGGAATGCATTGAAAAACTTGTTATGCCCAAATGCCCTTAAGCAGCTGAATGACCGAAGGTCACATTTCCTAATACATAATCCTCCACTCATCCTGCCTTTGTTAATCTGGGGCCAGGCAATCGCACTTATTAGAGCTAATGAGTGTGTTTGCGTTGCCTCGTCTGCATAGAATAACTGTTCACCCCCCGCCCTGCACGTGCCTTATGCTCTAGGAAAAGCCCTCGACCCCTCTTCTCCACACGGCTCTCAAAGATATGAAGTTATAAATTATACAGATACAAAAAGATCAAAACCAAATGGGGGAAAGGCACATTGTAAAAATTTTAAAGGCGCTATTCCATGTCCTAATATTAGAGAAAAACTCAAGGTCCATTTTGCTGCAAGATCAAAGCCTTTGAATAAGTTAAAAGGCAGATTGAACTCGTAGCTGAAAGATAACAGATACTTGAAATGAAAATTATCCTGAGGCTTAAACATTAGACAACCTTTCAAAGGAAAGAGTTCTCATTTATCATGCTCAGAATTATGAGGACAGAAAAGAGATTTGTAATTGAGTAACCTTTCTGGAAAAATTCCTTCTGGGGAGAAAGAGGAACGGGCTTCTCTGCAGGGGCCGAGCGGAGCCCCATATGGTGGGCGCAGCCTTTTCTTTAGGGATGCCCTGCCCAGATCCTCTGTCATCAGTCTTAGGTTGATGGCTCACTGGCCATTACCTTGAATTCTCCGTCAACCTGAGTTCAAACTCCTTCGTTATAAACAGAGCTTTTGGGAACGTATATAATAATTCAGTGTGTTTAAGTTACATGCAAACAAATCCTGGATTTTAAAAGGTGAAAGGGCAAGGTGTCCACTTTTTTTGACAGCGTGGTTTGCTCCACTGTTAATTCAGGATCTGCCCGTGAACGTCAAATTTGTTATCGAGGGGATGGAGGAGGCTGGTTCTCTTGCCCTGGAGGAACTTGTCCAGAAAGAGAAGGCCGGGTTCTTCTCAAGTGTAGACTACATCGTGATTTCAGACAATCTGTGGATCAGCCGGAGGACGCCCGCGCTCACGTGTGGGACGCGAGGGAACAGCTACTTCATGGTGGAGGTACTTGCCAACGGCAGCCGCCTGGAGGTGGATCCGTGCTGGGGTCCCGGCGGGGAGGACAGAGAGTAGACCCCGACCCGGGGGCATGGCCCCGGGGGATCACGGGGTCCTGGGACTGGGGGAGTTCATGAAGCACCCCAGCCATGAACGCATGTGCTGTGTACGTTTTTCTGGAGAGAAGATTCAGAGGGGTTTGTGACTCACTACGTTTTAGGAACTCCAGCTGTGAAATTTGGAGGCAGGCACTGGGGCACTGGGGTAAGGAGACTGACCGCCTGATTGGGTTCTGGGGATGCTGTGAGCGGCCATTACCTGCTCTGCCCACCATGTCTTGGACAGAAAGAGAAGGGGTGCCAGCACTGACAAGGCCGGCACCCGAGGTCTGGCTCATCCGACGAACAGCCTTGCGCGCACCTTAATCTCTGAGCCTGTTTCCTTACCTCTGAAGTGAGCACAGTAATCCTCCCAGGCTTGCTGTGATCACTAAAAGCGACCTCGCGTTCCGCCCTGACACGTAGTCTGCTTCCTGCTCCTTTTCTATTAATGCAGACAAGCTGTGATGGAGCCTGCAATTTAGAATCAGAAAGTCCTCCCTCATAGAGCAGCTGGAAACCGCAAAGCAGGGGTGGTGGGGTGGTGGGGGGGTGGTGTATGAGAGCCAGAGGGCGGGTGCGATCCTGAGCCGGGAAGGGCTTCCGCTCTCCCGTTGGGGTCCCAGGCAGCTGCAGAAGCAGGGTGGGGTCCGAGTTGTGCAGGCCGTGGAACATCTCGCTATCCTTGTCCTCTTTCTACTGCTGAGTCAGAAGGAAGTTTCTCTGCAGAGACATGCTGGAAGTAGTCTCTGTGGGGAACAGGTGGGCACGAAGAAGTGGCTGGCGGGCAGGTGAGGGTGTTTAGTCCCCTGTCCGAGCAGTGGGATATCGTTTGCAGCTGTGCTCAGGAGCCGGTGGTGGAGACACCCCAGTGGGCAGGGTTGATCCAGGGCTGTGCCCAATGGTGTGATGGAGGAGACGAAGTCAGTCAAGACGTCGCCCACGGAGAGGCTGAAGGGATGCACAGGGGCATTCAGGTTGAATGGGGAGAAAAGAAGGACAGGAGGACGAGAGGTGGGGAGGTCTTGGATGGGTCGAGGGACTGGACGTCTTGCTGTGGCCCAGAATGGGGGAGGGCAGGCTCATGACGAGGGGGCCAGGAGGAGGGAAGCTGTGAGCAGAGGTGGGATAAGGCGGCAAAAGATTTCAGAGGTGGGGCTCTGCGACCCCAAAGTGCTTTGTTAGCATCCCTGCCTGGTGAGATACAGGTCTTAAGCTACAGTGACTAAATGGAAGATTCACCTGGCAGGGCTTTAAAGATGGCGATAGAGGCAGAGAAGGGCCAGCCGGGCAGGAAAGGTGAGAGGCAATGGGTCAAAGAGAATTAAAAAACCCAAACTCATTAGAACTTGGGATCCGATTGGACATAATGTGCCTGGGAGAAATCCAAGATCATTTTTTTTTTAAGATTTTTTTTTTGATGGGGGCCATTTTTAGAGTCTTTGTTGAATTTGTTACAATATTGCTTCTGTTTTATGTTTTGGTTTCTTGGCCGCGAGGCATGTGGGATCTTAGCTCCCCGACCAGGGATCGAACCTGCACCCCCTGCCCTGGAAGGCGAAGTCTTAACCACTGGACCACCAGGGAAGTCCCCAACATCATTTTAAGGGGATAGATTTATAGGACTGGCATCTCTCCTTGTTTTGGAAACGGCAAGCAAGGAGGAAGTAATTGTAGGAGAAGATGTTCCCGTCTAGACCTCCTCAAGTTCAGAAGCTGGGAGCACACCAAAGTGTTATGTACCATAAGCGACTAGAAGCTTTAGGTCTTGTGAGTAGGTCAAAGGTCAGACCTACGGAAGGAGCGCTGAGAGTCTGGCGGTTGTAAAGGAAGTCCCGTGGGCCTTGAAGCTCTGTGTGTAGAGTGATCCAAGGATTAATCTGGGGGCGAAAAGACAGAAAAGAAGTCATCAGAGGAGACGTAAGTAGAATGGTCCTGCAGGAGGACAAGAACAAGGAGAAGAAAGTTTCCTGGAGAATTTTCTGGAAGGAGGGCTGAGCACGAGATGGTGTGAAACCAAGAGCAAGGCAACTGTGCTGCACGTCAGCCGTTAGGCCGAGGAGGGGCTGGTGGTCTGGGATTTGGTGCTGTTGGTGGCCAGGCTGGGGCTGAGGTCGGTTTCGGGGAATTCAGTGGGACCTGAAGACGTGGGGGTCAGACGCTCCACATCGTGTGACAGAAGCACGGTGGTGACGATGTCAGCTGACCCCTGAGCCCTGAGGGCCACCCAGGGCAGGTCTGCCGCCCGGTGAAAGGTGTCTCTGAGCAGCCACGGTGAAAAGCAACTCCCTTCCCGTTCCCTGTCTTGCAGGTGAAGTGCAGAGATCAGGATTTCCACTCGGGGACCTTTGGTGGGATCCTTAACGAACCCATGGCGGATCTGGTCGCTCTTCTTGGTAATGTCTTCTTTGGTTTCACTTTTTAAGCATCAGAGAATCTGCTAACGTAGTTCTGTTTGACTCAGTTGTCTCCCCCTTGGTTTCCAGGCCAGCCCTGAATAAGGGTGGAGCGGAGGAAGACCACAGTCTTAGCTTCCCCCTTGGCTAAACGTTTCTTAGGCTTATTATGTCCACGTTGTTTCTCTTCATGGACTGAAGCCCTTCCTCAGTCCACCCCCTTTCCTTTCACTGGATGTTGTGACACGTCTGGCTGTACTTGAGGATAGTGGCAGAGACCTTTCTGGAGAAGCATGCAGAGTTGGTGCCCAATCTACCCACACCTCTTGGCTTCCTTCCTGTGAGTCCCTGTGGTCCCACGTGGCTCAGCGACGCCACTGAGTTTGCTTGTTGCCCCTGCTTGTGACCTCCTCAGGTGGTGGGCCTGGTGGGTGCAGGTGGGAGTCGTGTGTGTGTGTGTGTGTGTGTGTGTGTGTGTGTTTCCAGAGAGCCAGCTTGCCCACCTGACTCACCTGGAGCTCTTGCCTACATTCGGACAGCCCATCTTCCGGGTGGATCCCAGAATTGAAGGAGGCTTCATCTACAGGGCCTCGCTTGCACAGTTCTGGCAGGGACACTGCGCGCGTTCATAGTCACAATTTGGTTCTTTTTAAAAAAGAGGTTTTCAGGTTACATAAGCCTCAGACCTGGATCTTTCTCACCTTTCTCACCGTTAAAGAACAAAGAAAATTTGTTCTTTAATGGTAGTTGCATTATGGTTTTTACCTTATGAGCTATGGAGCATTTGGTGAAGCAGATAAACCAGAAATGATCACGTACATCCTAAGACTTCTTCCAGCAGGTCCGCTGATTAGCTGTGTCCCACAGCCAGGTGTGATGTCCCAAGGGCGACTTTATGCAAATTTTACAACGTGCCCCTTTTGAGCAAACTGCCAAAAAGCACTCCCTCTTTGGGGATCAATTAGCAAAAATCTCTTTTTTCCATATTGACACAGTTCTAGCTTGGCCACGCCCTCCCGAATCCCCTTGGCCTCGGCAGCCTCCGACAGGGAACCACCAGCCCACGGGGCGACCTGTTGGGAGATTGCCTCTGGGTCTTCAGTATCACCTTTATTCTAGAGCCTCCTGCTCCTTCATTGTCCCATTAAATCCATCTATCTACCTACCTATCTCTCTCTCTATCCATCCACCCATCCATCCATCCATGTCATTGGCATCTGCTTCTTTTATAGATGCTCATTGATGATTTTTCACTCATTGCTGTTAATCCCCAAACTTTTTCACAAATAACAGCAGTGTACCTGCTTCGCCACTACGAAAGCTTTCGTGGTTATGACGTGGCTCATAGACTAGACCTCAAGGCTGTTACGCTTTTGATTAAAGATGAGTATTTATTATATTATTGTGGTGTGTGTAGGGGAGGGAGGTTGAGAAGGAACGATGACTTTCAGTTTCTCAGGTTTGTATGTATATTCACATACATATATATTTAAAATATTTTTCTAATGAACACATTACTTTTTAACTCAGGATAAGATAAAACTAAAAAAGGAACCTTGTTTATGATGTAAGAGTGTAGCTGAGAACTTGCATGTAACACAGGTAAGTCACTCCAAATGTAACTGATTGCAGAGCCGTGTGTTTCCATCCCTCTGTCGACAAGGGATGTTAAAACGGGTCTGACGCAGGCTGAGTCTTCCTGGTGACCGGCTCCTTTCTCCCACTGTCGCCTCTGGGACGTGAGCTACTGACAAGTGGCTCTGCTGTAGGGCCCAGGGCCAGTCACAGGGCCGGTCGCAGGCCCGCTGCAGCCCCAGGAGGGTCCCTGAGGCTCTGCTCCAGGGCCAGGACCCCACGCACCTGTAGCTTCCACCTGCCTTTGTCTCCTGTGTGTCTCTCATAGGCAGCCTGGTGGACTCTTCTGGTCGAATTCTGATCCCTGGAATCTATGACCACGTGGCTCCTGTTACAGAGGAGGAAAAGAGAACATACGAAGCCATCGATCTGGACCTCGAGGAGTACCGGAACAGCAGCCAGGTTAAGAAATTTCTGTTTGACACCAAGGTAGGTCACACGTTGACGGGTAACCTGAGAGAGGAACGATGAAAACCCGTATTTTCCCAGTGCCTAGTTTGCTATGTGCTGCTCTTCTGCACATCTCAGAGCTGAGAGCACATGCTAATCGGGGGCAGGTTTCGCTTCACGAAACCTCGTGGTCCTCGTGGTCTAGATCAACTGGTCCTTTTCTTGGGGTCCGTCTGGCACCGGCCTCAGGCGCCTAACCACAGGGCAGTGATTCACTTCACAGCCGTGCGTTTCCAAACTGGCTTATGAGACTCAACCTCACGCCAGCCCTCAGCCAGTGGGCTGAGCTTCCTATCTGTCTGTTTAAAGGTTGAGAATAGACTGAGATCATTTCAGCTCCAAGACCCCTAATTATTCATTTTTTAAAAGACAAAACCAAGAGCTTTACGGGGCTAATGTGTAAATTGCTACGTTGCTGTTTGAGTGTAGTAAGTAAACCCAGAGCCCAAAGCATTGGCTACTGGTAAATTTAGATTTTGTTCTTTTCCCTTCTACTTCTCCTCCTCCTTAAAATAACAACAACAACAACAAAACCCAAAACAAACAAACAAAAAAGACCCTTGCCTGCTGTGGTGTTTGGTAGCTCTGGCTGGCTCCTGGGCAGACGCTCCAGGAGAGGGAAAAATGCCGAATACAAGTGGGGAGTTTACTCTTATGAAGTATGTCTCTTGCCTCAGACTAGCTCTCTGGTGGCCACTGGCTCAAATGTCTGTAGATTTCTTTGAAACCTTCTGGAAAATAAAATGCATTTAGCATATAAGTTATCATGGCAATGACTGGGGATAGAAATTTACAATTGAACCCCAGGTTTGGAAAGGGCCCCTCTGCCATCTATTAACTGCAAACTTCAGAGCTGGAGTGGTGAGGGGCCCTTGTCAGTGGAAGCAGCTAGGGCAGGTGAAAGCAGCAGAGGGCCTCAGGTCCTGAGGGAAAAGTCCACCTGTACTATTAGTCCAGACATATCTAAGTAAGGTGCTAATTAACTTGTCATGAATGGTGTCACAGATGTACAGAAATTGGTGATACAAGCAATATAATTCAACTGGGTTTTAACTAAACACTCCTCTATATAGTAAAACGATTTTATTTTACTTTAGGAGGAACTTCTGATGCACCTGTGGAGATACCCATCTCTTTCTATTCATGGGATCGAGGGCGCGTTTCATGAGCCTGGAGCCAAAACAGTCATCCCTGGCCGAGTGATAGGAAAATTTTCAATCCGTCTGGTCCCTCACATGAATATATCTGTGGTGGAGAAGCAGGTAACCAGCGTGCGTTGTTCTCCTGCCCAGTGGCAGTGCCATTTCTGAGTGCCGCACACCACAGTTTAGCGGGCAGTTCAGCTGTTTGCATTGAAGTATTTTTTTTTTTTCCAATACAAAAGGGACTGGAACAAAAGGGAATGTCAAGAAACTGATAAATTTTTGTTCGGTAAAAATCTCTTTGCTCAATTATACACAGTTATAGTAGTCAGATAAGTAACCGTTTGGAGTTGGAGTGATGGGAAATTTTAAAAAATTAAATGGTAGCTATGAAGGCAAGATTGGTTTTACACCCAGATGGAGAAGCTAACTGCCTACGGCTGGGCTGAGCTGGGACATCTCAAGCTGCAGTGATCAGTTTGTCTGTGATGTCTGAAATCTACACTCTGAAAGCAGCCATTTTAATGAAAACGTTCCTTATCTGGAGGGAGTGCATGTCTCAGTTATCCACCAGTCATCAGTTTACCTCAAGTCTAACAGCAAGTAGACTCTGAATAAATAAGCTCAGGACGCACCTCATCCCATTGCCGTCTATCCCACTGTCCCTTTCACTGTCTTCTCAGTGCTGATTACATCCTAAAATAGTCTCCATCCTCCCTCCCTCCCTCCCTTTTTGTCCCTCTGTCTACAACATATAAATTCCACGAGGGCAGGACTGTCCTGGTCATGCTCACAGCTGTGACCCCAGCACCCAGAACAGTTCCTGCCACATGACAGGCGTCCATTAATATTGGTTGAAGCAAATATTGGAAAGATTTTTTTTTTCTTTTTTTTTTGCCGCGCCACGCGGCCTGTGGGGTCCCAGTTCCCCCCGACCAGGGATTGAAACTGGGCCCTTGGCAGCGAGAGCGCGGAGTCCCAACCGCTGGAGCGCCAGGGAAGTCCCTGGAAGGGCTATTTTAGAGTATGGAGTTGTTCTCGGAGGATTTCCGGAGTAGCAGCTGGAACAGAGCCAAGAAAGAGAAGGGCGCTGGTGACACGGGTCCTTCACAGCTTAGCTTGGAACTGCTTCCACTTCTCAGAAATTTCCAAATGCATGGTATTCCCCATAAGAGTCATTAAGGTACTGGTAAGTCCAAAAAGAGTGGTCAGTCGTCAGATGGAGAAGTTGTACTTGTATTGTGTTTCATAATTACCAAAATTCATAATAACCAAACGTTAACAGTCAGACACCCTGGTGAGTATGGGGAGGGTCAGAGCTGGGATTGGAGGGTCTGGGGACAGAAGGGGAGTGAGAGCTCGCGTTCCTCCCACTGGCGAAGCTCCCAGGCCTGGAGCCCTGCTCACTCCACGCCATCCCTCCGGAAGAACTAAGGTAAAACCCAAATACTTGAATTTGTTGGGTTGAGATTTCATCAGTTTCTTGTTGAAAGACGACTGTATGTTCATGGTATGAGAGAATAACTTGAAATTTTCTTTTCCACCTGAAAATGTTCCTTTTAGGTGAAGCAGCATCTTGACTATATATTCTCCAAAAGAAATAGCTCCAACCAGATGACTGTATCTATGACGCTAGGACTACACCCGTGGGTTGCAAATATCAGAGATAATCAGTATCTTGCGGCAAAAAGAGCCATCAAAACAGGTTGGACTTCAGATATTTTTATTAAAAAAATTTTTTTAACATCTTTATTGGAGTATAATTGCTTTACAGTGGTGTGTTAGTTTCTGCTGTATAACAAAGTGAATCAGTTATACATATACATATGTTCCCATATCTCTTCCCTCTTGCGTCTCCCTCCCTCCCACCCTCCCTATCCCACCCCTCTAGGGGGTCACAAAGCACCGAGCTGATCTCCCTGTGCTATGCAGCTGCTTCCCACTAGCTATCTGTTTTACGTTTGGTAGTGTATATATGTCCATGCCACTCTCTCACTTCGTCCCAGCTTAACCTTACCCCTCCCTGTGTCCTCATGTCCATTCTCTACGTCTGCGTCTTTATTCCTGTCCTGCCCCTAGGTTCTTCAGCACCTGCCCCTAGGTTCTTCAGCACCAATGCCCTTCACCATTTCAGTAATTTGCTGAAGGGCACCCAGCTATTAGTGGCAAAGCCAGGGTTTAAGCTCACACCAGGAGATTTGAATTTGGGGCAAAATGATGGACTTGAAAACCTCCAATACTCCTGGAAATGATGACCAACATTTGAAAACATCCTTTTAAAGGCACAGCTGAACTCGCATGAAAGTAAAGGAAATCTTCTGGGATTAACAATGAAGGAGCTCAAATGTAGTGCAGTGAGCAAGCTGACATGGGCCGCCCTGCGGGGACTTGTTCTTCCTGCTCACAAGGAGGTGTGGGTTTTAGTGGTTTCGGGTCAGCACGAAGCAGACAACGAGACCCACTACATAAAGGCCTCGTTCCAAGAGCCACGTTCACCCTGGACGGGGTGTGTGTGTGTAAACTTGGCCGTCCTTGCTTGGGTTTTCGGTGAACACAGGGTCTCCCCTGAGAGTTTTGAACCATGGACCTGTCTTGGCATGGGTTTGGGTCTTTAATTACTGTGTGTGGTCGTGTTCTTCCCAAGCCCATCCTGGACTGCCTGGCTGGTGCAGACGGCCCCAAGGCAGGCCATGTGAGCTTTGCACTGAAGAAGCTTCCTGGATATGTGCTCCTTGTATAAAATTACAGAACACACGAGAAAACTCAATTCCAGCCTATCCGCCTCTAAAACCAGCGGTCTTTTTACAATGCCATTCTGCTTCTCCAGAGGTAGGGAATAGCTTTATTTGTAATTTCCTCAGCGGTGCCTGTTTTGACTTCATGTATTTCAAAGTCCTGGACAGGATACATGATTGGTGAGCAGGGACACAGGCCTGGGCTTCTGGCTGCCCGGGGAGGGGGAACAGCCAGTCTTTTCTGCGGCAGGAATGGGACACTGCCAACAGTTGCAAAGTGGGGGGCTCTCCTAAAAGCAGGGGGAGTTTTGGGGTCTCTCCAAACGTTAGGCAGCAAGTGTTTATATAGACTATGCACTATATTACAGCTGGGCCTTGGGCCATACCCCCAGAGATGCTGGAGCTGGAACTGGGGGTCCAGACCTCCTTGGAGCCCTCACTGTCTGTCAGGATTATCACTACAGGGACACAGACATTAACAATCACAGGACAAGTCCAAGACCTAGAGCCGTGCTTCTCTGCATAATCATTCCTACTGTCCCAATTGTAGCAGCATTTTGCCAATTTTGGAGTGAAGAAAAGAGGAAGAAGGGTTAGGAAGATAAATGTAATGCCCCTGAAGAGAGGCGTGTGGTTGAAATGTCAAGGCCTGACGTACTCTTGCAGGAAGGCATGGGCACCTTTGGGCCTGTTTGTGTGCTGGACCAGTTCTGCTAACAAAGTCCATCATCTTTATTCACATTCACACCTTGCTCTGTGGGTAAAGAAGGTCGGGCACGCTCTCTCTTGCAACTGTTTCATTTTTCACTCCTGCTCTGTCACCAGCAACTTGTCCTCTAGCCTAGAGGGTTTGAACTCATCTCTTTCCAGACCCTAGGATATCCGTTAAAACTATTTCCTGGGATACCTTGAAAGTTGAGCACAAACGCTGAGACATTCAGGTGACCGTTGAGTACAGCTATTTATTTGTATATTGGTTACAAACAAAAAAACAAAGAAGTCCCACCTTCCCAATATTTAATTCATGCAGCAACCATAGAAGTGGGCATACCATCTTGTGCCGCTCCTGCCAAAAATGCATGACTTCCTCCAATCAGGAGAAAGCATCAGACAAACCTAAACTGAGGGACATTTTACAAAACAACTGATCAGTACTCTACGAGAGGGTCAAGTTCACGAAAGTCAAAGAGAGGCTGAGAACCTGTCACAGACTAGAAGAGACTCAGAAGCAATGACAAAATGCAGTGTGGGATTCTGGATTCAATCCTGGTATGGAGAAAGGGAAAAAGTGGTAAAATTCCAATCAGGTCTGAGTCTACTTAATAATGTTATTCCAATGTTAATTTCCTATTCTTGATAATTGTACAATAGTTATATGTTAACATTAGGGAAAGTAAAGGATATATGGGAACTCTGTACTGTTTTTGCAACTTTTCTGTAAGTATAAAATTAGTTCAAAATACAAATTTAAAAATATTTTTAAAAAGTAGATAATTGTACTTCCCTGGTGGTCCAGTGGTTAAGACTCTGTACTTCCACTGCAGGGGCCTCAGGTTTGATCCCTGGTTGGGGAACTAAGATCCCGCATGCTGCATGACCAAAATAAATAAAAAAAGTTTAAAAGTAGATAATCGTAAAGAAGGCAACCACAGTTTTCTTCTTGACTCTGTTGATGATTTTAGAACATAAATTATGTGAAATCAAGAAGCTTACCGAACCCAAGTATCAAATTTAATGATTAAAACAAAGAAGAAGAAAAAGACAAAGCAAACACTACCTTTGAGATTACTGGGGGTAGTCTTGTCATTATTTTATTCAAATGCCTTCTTTTCCTGTGTTTCATTCAGTGTTTGGGACAGAGCCAGACATGATCCGAGATGGATCAACCATACCCATTGCCAAAATATTCCAGGATACCATCCAGAAGAGTGTGATGATGCTCCCGCTGGGCTCTGTGGATGATGGAGAGCACTCTCAGAAAGAGAAAATCAACAGGTTAGTGAGTCCTGTAGGCGCTCACCCCTCACTGCACAAGCCTGGGTCCTCACACCGGTAACCTCCAGACAGGCTGCATACTTCAGATGCAATTTCTGTCATCAAGTCTTCCTGTTTAAACTGTAGACTACTTTCCCTCTGTCATCTGAATGGGAATAACAGTGTCTCTATTTCTTTTGTTAGGTGGAATTACATAGAGGGATCCAAATTATTTGCTGCCTTTTTCCTAGAGATGGCTAAGCTGCATTAATCATGGTAGGAATCTTCCAGCCTAGGCCTGACCTACTGACAGATCCCCTTTCACACAACCCTGGGCAGGAACAAAATCTAACTATTCAGAGGAATTTGGTCCCCAAAATAATGTTTTCCCTTGGACATCTGGACCAGTAATAAAATATTTCCAAGGCGCAGACATCAGACGTGGTTTTGTGTCACCGTGCACACCTTTCTAAAGCCACAGCCACCTTCAACAACCTGACTTCCCTGAGTCCTGCTGCGGCTGCCCCAGGCCTGGACTCACGGTACCCTTCAGGATGAGGACAAGTCTCTGATGAGATTCTCCGCTTGCAATTTGATTGGTGTAATCACTGCAGTTTGTGCTCTAGGCCTCTAAGTGCTTGACACACAGTCATCCCATCCGGTGACTGTCCATCCTACATCACCCCTGCTTTTACCACTTGTGCCCTTTATCTTATTGACAAACACGTTGGTCTCCAGCACTGCCTACTGTAATTTCCCTGTGGGCTCATTTTTAGAGGAGTTACTAAAGCATGATACCGCATTAACCTCTTGCTTCCCCTTCATTTATTTTTCCTGCTTCTTCAAAAGTGCTGAAATGGAAATGATCAATATTCATATGCTTATGCCATCTGGGATTCCTTGTGCGAAAATGAGTACTTTTTAGGTTCCAAGCCTCTTTACCTTTGCTGCAATTGATGCCAACCGACTGCCCCTCCTGCAGCCTCTTCTTTCTTCCTGCCCCGTCAGTGAAGGCCTCCTTGCTCTCTCTTCAACATCTGTGCACCTGTCAATGCGCCACAGCAGAATTAATTCTGATAGAATTTCTCTCATCCTGCTGGAACTGTGCTCAGTGACTACATCTAATAAATTGCTCAAAGCTTTTAATAGCATCGGCTTTAGATAGAGAGCTAATCAACCCTGACATCAGTAACACATTCTACATTTAAAGCCATCAGCTAATGCTGGGTTCATTAATCATTTTAGTTAACCATCTTGTTTGGCTTGATTGGATTTGACAGTGTAAACAAACAAAAAAATGAAATTTTTCTACAGTTGAGTATATTTAAACAAACAGATTTAATCTTTATAAATTATTTAAATCACATTAATGGAGAAGAATTTAAAGGTTTGTTAAAAATGTTTCTCATGATTCTAAATAAAAAACAAGCATAACACATTCCATTGCTTCATGGGTCCTTGAAATGTCAGTTTTAAAACTTGCTGCACCTCATCTAAAATGGCTGGACCAGAGGGCCAGTAATTCGGCTTGTCCTGAACTGCGTCACAGAAATGGGACCCAGCTGAGGCTTTAGCCACTTTTCCTCTGATGCTGGAGAACATTTAAATGCTGTCTGTTGAGTATGGGCAGGAGTTTGATATTTTTTTGCTATTAAGCTTGGTTTGTGCTTGCCAGATTACATACGATCTTGTGACATTTTGGATTTTGTAGGACCTAACTGGTGTATTTGGCAGACTTCTCAAGAACTAAATATACAAGAAGTTTATGATCCCCATTTATATTTTTAAAAGGGTGTTCATATTAGTCAATTAACAAGGCTGGTTAAAATGTGTTGTAACCACTTCTGAGCAATGTAACATCAGTTTGTTTTACCAAGCAGCTAAATTATAAGATTACTCATTCACTGATCTACGTTCCTGCTGAATCTCTGAGACCTGCAACGTCTGGTTAATTATTCAGCTACCACCAGGCAAGAAAGGCAGGACAAAGGCTGAGGTCACTGAGTCTAGGAGATCCCAACCTTGGAATGTCTGGGTGCAGAGCCATGGTTTTCTGCCTCTAGGGGTCACGATGAGTGTCCCTAGCTCTCCCAGGTCCATCTGGGTTTTCTACCCGGCCCCAAGCCAGGTGCCTACCTGGGTTCTGCTGTGATCTGGAGTCAGAAGGGAAGTATTTTCAGGCCAGTTACACACATACGGGTGATAGCAATCTACCCGCTTATTGGCCAGGAGGCCAGGTAAAATTTTTAAATATTCTCTATCTCCAATCTCTTTGTCCTCCATTTCCAACTCATCTCTGTACTTCAGGGGTCCAGTGAAATGCACTGCACACAGTAGGTGCTCAATATTGCACGCTAAAATCCTCCTCTTGGTTCCACAGCTGCATTTTTGGGCTTTCCCTGGCCTGGACTTCTATCTTTATGCTCTTTGCCTCACATCGTTCCTAGTTGAAACCGTCTTGGGAGCAGCTAGCACTGGGAAAAAGCACATGAAACAAGTCATGCTGAGGTGCCATCGACTGATAACAGCGCCTGTGTATCCTCCCAGGCAGCACTTGTCTGCGCAGGGGCCACAAACCAGCAGCCGTGAGCCCCACACGGCTGCCTTCAGTGCGTTTCACGTGGCCTTCACGTTGTTCTAAGCACTTCTGAATTGGATGCCAGCATCTCAAAATCAGCAGACCTCACCCAAATGATTCCTCTTGAGCAGTCAGAACCATCTGCGGTTCGTGCAGGGTGACAGCCCGCTGAGCTGAGGAGCAGCTGTGCTGAGCATAGTGCCTGGCCCATAATATGTGCTCAGTAAGTTTCTCAGACGCAGAGTAAGAAGGAAGCTCACAAATAATACAGTTGTATTTGGCTTCTCACTTCTGATAAGTAACTCTCACTTAAAAAACAAGCCCCGGACTTCCCTGGTGGCGCAGTGGTTGAGAGTCTGCCTGCCGATGCAGGGGACACGGGTTCGTGCCCCGGTCCGGGAAGATCCCACGTGCCGCGGAGCGGCTGGGCCCGTGAGCCATGGCCGCTGAGCCTGCGCGTCCGGAGCCTGTGCTCCGCGACGGGAGGGGCCACAACAGTGAAAGGCCCGCGTACCGCAAAAAAAAAACAACCAAAAAAAACACAACAAGCCCCCGAACAAATACCATTTTATGATAGGTCCAAATGATTTTTAAATACTATACTATTTTAAATATCTAGTGTTATATGTATTCAATGCCATCTAGCTATTATTTTTAAATTTTATGTTTCAATTCAAGTTTGAATACTAACTGAACATGTAGTAGACAAACAGTTAAATAATGAGTTGTGTACTTATGTAAGATGAAATAAAATATTTGTTTCAGTGGTAATGTACCTATGGTTAAATCTAGCATAATTCTATTATCTATCTGTAATACCACTGCTGTTCATGACAAGCAGCAAACTTAAACCCGGGCCTAATACCTGCACATATCATTTCTGTTCTTCCACTGACCAGCTCTTTAACATCTGCATTCTATATCGCAGGCCACTTAACTGCTAAGAAAGATAATCTCTCTCTTTACTATATCAAAACAACTTTCTTGTTTGGGAAGCAAGCTCTGGGAGGCTGAGGCTGGCTTGGGGGTGTTCTTTGTTCAGCTGTCCAAAGGCTCAATCAGTCGATGAAATAAAGCCAGAAATACAGATTTTCTGAAGCAAAGTGTTCTTTTTCTTTCCAGCATGATGTGGAAGAGAACGGATTAATGACTATAATTTCTTAACAGTTATGATAAGTAAATAAATGCTTCTGAGCTTTCTTTGACTAGGTAGATTGAAGAGAAAACAAATTGTCACTACGTGGAAAAATTTTATTTAAAAAATTATTCTAGTGTAATTTCTTATTGAGAATGAAAAAAGATGTCAGAGAAATTATGCCTTTGACTATAATAGAAAATATGAAGTTTTACATCATCTCACCTCCCACATTGAAATTCACCAAAACAGCATTCAAAGAGAACTTAGATTTAAAATCCTAGCGCGGGTGGTTAAGTGTTCCTAGCCTACTCTCATTGTTACTGTAGGTAGGCATGTGACTGTAGTGGCAGAAAATGTTAACTTAAAGGAAATTAGAACTTTAAATGACACTGTTAAAGTAAATGAGTCATCAAGAATGGTTAGTCACCAAAAATGACCAATGCTTCCTTTCAAATTTTAAATAATTATAGTCAAATAAAGGCAGCTATCTAAATTTTATTTAAAACCCCACTTGAAAAACTGGAAGGCAGACTTCAGGGCTCCTACAGAGTGAGGGGAAGAGGTTCAGGAAAGGACAGTCACAGAGGGGAAGCAGTGCATTCTGCACGCCCTGCCTACGTCTCTGGATGACCTCTGAACCATGCCTGTGTGAGGCGGACGAAAGCCTCTTGGCTAAGGCTGAGGGGACTGAATGTGACTTCAGCTGCTACCATGACAGGAGAGACAAAGTTAAGGAGTAGCAGTACAGCCAGAACAACTCCCTGTTAAAACAGCAACGACAACAACCAACCTCTTCAGAAGAACAGAAGTGAATTCAGAGTCTCTACGTTATATTACTCAAATATCTAGGATACAACCAGAATTACTGGGCATTCAGGAAAAAGGGAAACATGACTCACAAGAGAAAAGACCAAATTAATGAAGATTAACCCCAAGATGATTCATATGCTGGAATTAGCAGACAAATATGTCAAAGCAGCTATTATAACTTTGCTCAAAGACACAGTGGAAAATATGCCTTTAGTAAATGAACCAATAGGGAATCTCAGCAGAGAAACAGAAATGGTAAGACAGAACAAAACAGAAATTTTAGAACTAAAAGATACAATATCTGAATTAAGAACAAAAAAATCACCAGCTGCTTTTAACAGATGATTGGAGATGACAGAAGAGTCAGATCAGTAAGAATCCAATCTGAGGGCCTGAGAGAGAAAGAATGAAACCAAAACAAAAAAGGACACAGCCTCAGTGAGTTATGTATAGTATCAAGAGGCGTAATATATATTTAATTGAAATTCAAAAGAAAAAGAGAGAATGGTGAAAAGTAACAGTATTTGGAGAAATAATGGTCCCAAATTTTCCAAACTTGGTGAAACACATAAAGTTACAGGTGTTCAAAGTTCAGAAAACACCAAATAGTATAAATATGAAGAAAATCATGCCTAGGTACATCACAATCAGATTGCTGAAAGCCAAAAAAACAGAGAAAATTTTGCAAGTAGCCTGAGAAAAATGACAAATTACATACAGGGAAACATAAAAGGGAGAAAAACATCTGAATGACCTCTGCTCATCAGGAAAAAATGGAGGCCAGAAGTAATGGAAAGACATCATCTTTGGCAAACATGTCTTAAAGAAGCTCCAAATGAGCTTTATTATATATATATATATATACATATATATAATATATATATAAAGGATATATATATGATATATAAATTTTCTAATAAGACACAGAAAAGCAAATTTTTCCTATATTCCTGGATTCTCTTGAGCATCGCATGACACGTAGGTGCTTAATAAACCTATGTTAGTATTATCTAATGGAACAGTCTTTTAAATGTTTTAATGAGAGTAACAGTATTGGACACCATTACTGTGCCTTAGGAATTTTAGAGCCTCTTCTATTAACAGAATGACGAAAGACCGGAACTTTACCCTAAATGACTAATTTTATACACGAGGAAGTCAGGTTGACTCCCTTAAGGTCACTGTATGATGCAAAGGTCCTGTCTCAGTAAAATACTGCATGATGGGGAACTGAAAAATAAACTCAGAAGAAAAATAAACTCGCTGCTCAAAGAAGGAAGACACAACGTTAACTCAGGTCCCAGGGTAAGAAAGGTAGCAAGGTCAATCTCCTACAAATCAACAGAATGCCTCTTCAACATGGAAAACAGTGCTAGCTACTCTTAAGTGTTGAGAAATTCATCACCTTCTCATCCAAGACTAACACTCTTGAACTAGCTATTCATTAAAAGATGCAAGGTGGACTGGAAAAGGCTGACTCTGGAGTTTGAAAAGTGAGTTCCACCTTTACTAGCTGTGTGATCTTGGAACAGTTATTTAACTCTTCTAAATTACAACTTCCTGTTGTGGGTGACGGACATGAGAATTCATGTGGATTACAGTAAAAATTCGACCAGATAATGTCTATGAAAAGTACTCTGTAAACCAGTATTTAAAACGTTATTATCACCTGAATATTCTGACTTAAATAGCGTTGAGCTGGAACTGGCCTTGAGAGATGGGTTTGGTTTAGAAAGCCTACCATCATTATTACAGGGCCATCCTTTAAAAACTCCGTTTACCTAAAATTTTACAAATCCAATTATTTAAGAGCTTTCCCTATACCTACAAGATAAAGTCAAAACTGCTGAGCAAGCGATGTCTCAAGCTGATCGCAAGTGGGATGTCGCCGCTCATCTCTATATAGGTGTCCCTCAGAGCACTTTGCAAGCCGCGGTCTTCCTTCCTGGATCTGGAGTTTCCGGGGAAGGGCTGTAAGCTTCAGGTCCGCGGATGCTCCCGCAAGAGAGGCAGGCGGCGGCGGGGACGACCACGCTTCGGTCGTGCCTTACTTTCTTCCTAACAATTCTTGCGCTGCGTCGCTACCGTTAATAAAAACGGTCCGGCGGGGGCTTTTTAAACACCTAGGGCGTTTTCGGCTTTTATTGCCAAACTGGCCGGCCACCACACTCGGTGCTCTGCCTCCCCTTTAGTATCGGAACTCGGCTCGTGGCTCCCTGCGGCCCGTGACTCCGAGGATCCTTTCTTGGAGTCCACCGACAGATTGTCCTCAACATCTAGGGTTGCGCACGCGCCTGGCCCAGCAGAGAAACCGTGTCCCCGTAGACGGGCGCCTAGAAGCGCCGGGCACCGTTGGGGGCCCGGAAGGCCCAGGGCAGCGGCCGCTCGCCCCGCGCTGCCCGCTGCGCTCACGCGCCGCCCCCGGGGGTCCTCTACGGCGGGCGGGCGGGGGACGGGGGTGGGGTGACGAGGCATGGGACACGGAAGGGGCGGAATGTCCAGAGGAATCCGCTTGGGGACTCTCCCCAAACGCCACTTGGCCCTCCGGCTCAGACACTTCCAGCCGGACGCATCTCCCCTTCTTTAGATTGACTTCTTCGGCTTTCCGTTTTCCTCTCTTGCGGAGGGGCGGGACTTCCGGTCCCATCTCCTAGCAACTTCCGGCGAGAGCTGACAGACCAAAAAAAAAAAACAAGAGGCACATAGGTGCCCCGGCCAGTCGGGACAGAAAAAGGGAACTCGATGTGGGTTTTACTAATCCAGTTCCAGGATCCTGGTTTTTGGTCATGGTGTCCGGCGCGCAGTCCACGAAGGAGTCGGCCCGAAGACCGCCGGAAGTCGCTCAGCGGAGAGACAGGAAGTCCCGCCCCTTCCTCCCAGAGGGAAGACGGTGAGCCGGAGGAGTCAGTCAGAGGGGCTAGCAGGAGCGATTCCGTCGGCAAACAGGTAAGTTATTCTCTGGCCGGGGCGGGGGGTTTGGAGGCGGGGACCGTCCAGCGTCAGCGTGGGGCCTGGGGGCGGTGGCTTGAGGGCCCGGGCCCGGGCGGCTGGGCGCCGGGAGCCCCGCCAGGGCCCTTCGCTCTTCCTCCTCCCCCCTTCCCCCCGCCTCCGCCCCTCCCCGCTCGCCGGTTCCTCCCGACGCCGCCCAGACTCACCCGACACACGCCCGCCGCCCGCGCGGCCTCGCGGCCGCCCGGGCTCCACGCCGTCAGCCGCTCCTCTCCCCCAGGCCCGACTCACACGGGCCTGGCTGTCAGGGCGGAGGCGGCGATTCTGCGCGCCCCTGCCCGCGGTCGGGCGCTTCTCACCGCCAGGCTTCCCCCGAGTGAAACGCACACGAGCTGCCGCGTGTCGGTTTCCTCCGGCTGCCCGCCCCCTCCCGGTCTCCCGGAGCCGCGCCGCTGCCACCAGCGTCGGCTTCCGTTTAGGACGCCGGCCGGGCAGCGGTCTGGAGCGCTGGTGCCCGAGAGCGGCACGACTGGAAGGGAGGGTCCTAGCCGCTCGGGTTCAGCCGCTCTGCCCTGGACGGAGACCCCAGGCTGCCGCACACCACTTTTTGCAGCAGCGGGTACCCCTCTTCCCAGCTAGCGGGCACGTCCTGTGTGTGCTTGTTCGCTTTCTGGGGACCAGTCTGGTGGAGGCGGGTGGCAGGAGCGGCTGACCCCTGTCGGCTGCGTCGAGGTGGGAATAGCTTGTTTATTTTCAAGGGGGAATTCTGGAGTGGGATATCTTGGCAGAGTTGGCATCCAGGGACAAACGAGTAGGATTTATTTTATAGGTAACCATAACCCTAATGGTGACTGAGGTATAACGTTACAGCTCGTGCCCGTGGAACTAATTACAGTGTGCACCTGTTCTGCGGCGAGGTGTTAGTCCAGCTGGAACACCGTGCAGGGAAGGACGCTGATTGTCTATTGACTAGAACATCATTAGGAGAGCTCATTTGATATATACGCTGTATACTTTATTTAGCACAGCAGTTTGTAGAGCAGGAATTAACCCCTTTCCACCAACTGAGACCCAGATTAAATAACTTGACCAAAGTTAGCGTCTGGATTCAAATCTCAAATGTTTGTTATTCATTCTTCTTCAAGTTTGCTACATTTGAAATTACTAACTCCTAGTGTCACGTCTGGAAAACACTAAGGCGGGGACTTCCCTGGTGGTCGAGTGGGTAAGACTCTGTGCTCCCAATGCAGGGGACCCCGGGTTCGATCCCTGGTCCGGGAACTAGATACCGCATGCATGCCGCAACTAAGAAGCTGGCAAGCTGCAACTAAGAAGCCGGCATGCTGCAACGAATGATCCCTAGTGCTGCAACGAAGAAACAAACAAAACCTGCTAAGGCAAGGCTCTGTAGTAGCTAATGTCTTCTTACACGATGTGTAAGACAGTTGTGATGATTGCTGATAGCGCAGTTGCTATTGGTGCCTTTTTTAAAAAAAAAACTGTTATTTTGGAATAATTTCAGATTTACACAAAAGCTGCAAGATAGGACAGAGTTCCAGTGGTGTTTAACAAAGCAAAGTGGCTCCACTTAATAATCACTGGTTCCTGCTTCATGCCAGACACCATTTTAGTGCAGGAGAGAGTAACACATTGCCCTAGATGATTTCAAGGTCCGTTGGAGGAGACAGATACGTAAACAAATGTAATGCCTTTTGCCAAGTGCTGAAATGGAGATACGGGAGCACAGAGGAAATGATCACTGCTGGGGTAGGAGTGATGAGAGCTTTCAGGATATAGTTGAGTGGAGATCTTAAGGGTTAATGGCTATTCACTTGATTGATGGGACATTTTCCCCAACATTCATTCTAATTAGGTTTGTTTTATTAGAGGAGAACTCTCTTCTATAAAACAGACTCTTCTATTTGATTCACCTCCCTCTCTCACAGCCCCTCTAAGAAGAGATTTGTTTCACAGGTAATACAGGTTGCGAGAAGCATCCCAGTTTATAAATCCATGAACAGGAGGATAAATGAAAGCTGTGTAGTAATGGAAATATCCAGAGCTATACATTTTAAAATTCTTTGATTTTCTTGCTTGTAAATACTTCCTGTGGTTCGATCACAGTCATTATGAGAGGTCATGGAGCACAGTTCTGCACTGTAACTTGGCGTGTTAGATCCCCACACCAGAGGGGACATTTGAGTGTCTTAGCTCTTGCTGCTATAACAAAATACCATAGGCTGGGTAGCTGAAACAACAAACATTTATTTATCACAGTTTTGGAGGTTGAGAAGTCCAAGGTCAAGGTGCCAATTCCTGCTGAGGGAATCTTCCTGGCTTGCGGATAGCCACCTTCTTGCTCTGTTGTCACGTGGCAGAGAGCGAGAGAACTCTGGTCTCTCTTCCTCTTGTAAGGACACTGATCCCATCTTGGGGGCCTCACCCTCATGACCTCAGGTAAACCTACCTTCCAGAGGCCCTGTCTCTAAATACTGTCACACTGGGGAGTAGGGCTTCACCGTAGGAATTTGGGCTGGGGGCTGGGGGCGGGAATTATAATTCAGTCTGTAGTGTAGGTTTCTTGGAAGTCTTGTTATTATGTGGAACTCCTCCAAAATAGACTTGATACACAACTAAATAGGAAACTGTAAAATTAGAGTTTATATGGCTTTCACTAAAGCAAAGTTAACGCAGTTTTATTTAAAATAATAAGAAATATGATTCAGAGACCAGTTGATGAAAGGGAGAAATTTTAATTGTTTCATTTTGATGAAAGAGAAATCGCTGTGGTTCTCTTTTCACTTTTAGGCCTCATAGAGTTGTCCCATTTTAGAGGGCATAAGGACTGTGGCAGTGATCTATTTTCATTCTCTCATTGTCTGATGAGAGGGCTGAGCCCCCTGAATCTAAGTGACAAACATGTCTCAGAAATTAGTGGCAGAACAAGGATTAGAATCAGGCCCCCTGATTTATAGGCTAGGCTTTCTGCTCTTTGAAGCATCAATAGTTCTCAAATTTAAGGTGCATCAGAGTCACCTGGGGGGCTTGTGAAAACACAGATGCTGGGCATCACCCAGGGGCTCTGATTCAGCAGGCCTGCGCTGGGACTGGGAATTTGCACTCCTGACAGGTGCCTGGGTGATGTTGAAGCTGCTGGCTCTGAGGCCACACTTCGGGAACCCTGGCCTCACGTGATGTTGCCTTTGATCTCTCATAAGAGGAGAGTAAGTAAACCTCTGCAGGTTTTACCCGCCTAACCTTTTCCCTGGTACTCAGAGAATCAAGTTTTTAAATTTTGTATCACAAACAGTAATGCATAAACAACATATGATTAGATGAAAAATAAAAAAGGACTGGAAATGGAGTATTTCTCAGAGTCATTTTGGCATATTCAAGGGTAATTTTTGGAGACAATTCTAGTGGTCAGAGCCACTTACTATTGAAGGGGCTACACATGAGCTGTGAGAGCCCCCAGTCTTGCCAACACTCACACTGAAAAGCGTGTCCAGGTTGATTGCTAGGTTGTATGGAAGTAAAAAGTTACTGCTAGCTTTGTTTTTCTATGCTTTTCTGTGTTGTTTTGTGTACTAAAATGTTCTTTTCTTACATATCAAAATCTTATCGGGCCCAAGCACAGATTATATGCCTGTAATAGATATTGAAGAAATGTAAGTTGAATTAAAAAGGAGTAAGGGGGAAAGTAAGGTAGGTCATTTACCTGGAAAGTTACTCTGCTCTCTAGATGATCCCAGTCTTGGGCATTTATTGAATAATTGCCATTTATTCCAGTTTACACCTTAGTTGCAATTATTGGAATTTTTTTAAGCATAGTTATTGGAGGAGGTAGCTAGCATATTTTTATGTTAGAGTTAATGAGCGATCCCCATACCTTTTTATCTTGCATCTTAAATGATTTTTAAAAACTTTTTACTTTGAAATAATTTTGGAATTACAAAAAAATTTCAGAAATAGTCCAGAGAGTTCTATATATCTTCTAACCAGATCTCTTTGTTAACACATTATGTAACTGTAGTGCAGTTACCAAAACCGGGCAGTTGATACAATTAATCTAAAGACTTGATTTGAGTTTCACCACTGCTCTGCTTTTTCTGGTTCAGCATCCAATCCAGTATCCCACATTGCATTTAGTTATCATGCCTCTGTAGTCTCTTCCAATCTGTGACAGTTCCTTACAGGTTTATATTCCATGACCTTGATACTTCTGAGGAGTACTGGTCAGTTATTTTGTAGAATGTTAGTGGGTTTGAATTTGTGTCATGTTCTTTCAGGATTAAATTGAGGGTTAGGCATTTTTGGCAAGAATACCACAGCGGTGAAGTTTGCCCTCAGTGCATCACATTGGAATGCATGTGATGTAGATATATTTTATCAGTGGTGAATGTTAACTTTGACCTCTTGGTTGAGGTGATGTCTGACATCTTTCTGTGCTTTAAGATTAAACATTTTCTCTTTGTAATTAATGACCCTCCTAATTTGCCTGATTTTGGTGCAAAAGTTTAAAATAAGTGAACATCTAATGTCAGAATCCTTTGAACCTGACCCTAACTGTGGAATACTTCTTATCTTGGGAGGCTTCAGTACTATTTGTTAGACTCAAACATAGCTGGAAAGGGTAGAGGTTTCACTGCTGGAAGAACAGTTATTTGCTCAAGAACTTATACTTGATCTCGGGCAGTATTCGTCTTGAATTGGCAACAGTGGAAGCTGTTTGTCTGAATTGTTTTGCTTTGGTTCTGTGACCTGTCTCACATGTGTCTTCCAGTGCACGACTTTCCATAATTGTGCTGCATTTCTTAAGAATTCTCCCTGGAGCATTTAGAAGATGGATGCACTTCAGTTCATCACCAGGCAGTTGCTCCTGGTATCCCACTGCTTACCCACTTGCTAGCCCGTGGGGCTGGGGCACGTGTTTTCCTTGCTAATGGAATTGCTGGCTATATTACACATATAAATTATCTCTGTTTCCGAAATGCGTGTGCCTTTAATATCCCAGCCTGAGTCAGTTGGAAGATACAAACCTGGTTTGTCTCCTCCCAGTGCCTGTAAGCTCCTTGGAGGCAGGGGACAGATCCCTCTTTCTGTTTACTCAGTAACTTGCTTGGTACCTAGCACATAGAGGCACTCAATAAATATTTATGAGTAAATAAATGTTGTTTGTGCATCTTGTTAAGTGTTTTTATAAGCTACCGGAATACCGTGATCGTTTCCCCCTGTCAGTACAGCTCTGTAATCTGCACAGTATTCCAGTCTATGGATGTGCCACGGCAGCTTCATCTTTAAGCGGTACCTCATTGCTGGATACTAGGTTGTTCCCAGTTTTTTCTAATGTAAAGAGTTCCTTGGTGCATATCCTTAAACACATATTTTGTCTGGTTATTTCTTTAAGGTAAATTCTGTAAAGCGTCACTGATAGCTCAAAGAAGATACACATTTTAAGGTTTCTGATATATAAATTGTAAAATTACCCTCTTGAAAGGTTGTATAGATTTATATCCTAACCAGTACTATTGAGAATGCACACTTTCCCACACTTTCCCCAGTGCTTTTTTTAAGAATAATCCAACATTTTTTTGGTATTTTTAAAGACGCTTCTTGGAGTGTGGTGAGTGGAGATCATATTCTGACTAATTTGCTAAAACTTTTCCAAGTTTTCATGTTGAAAATTTCCAGTTTTTTGTTTTCCTCAATGAGAGAGCAGAATAAACCTCAACAAAAGAGTGATTAACATCTAACCAGTATTTCACTTGGGGCACTTATTGTGTATAGTTATTGTTGGCTGTATCTGCGGCTCTTACCAAACAGGAAACTTCTTAGCAGTGGGATACATTTCTAATTCACATTATTCACCAAAATCGGCTACAGGTCAATTAAAGGCTTATATATAGAAGGCAAAACTATGAAACTTTTAGAAGACAGTGTAGGGCAATAGTTGTGTTACTCTGTTAGAGGGAAAAGGTTCTTAAATTATAGAAGGTGCAAACCATAAAAGAAGGGATTGATGTGTTTGACAACCTTGATATTGACAACTTTTGTTTATTAAAAGAAACCATCAAGAAAGTGAACAGACAAGTCACAAGTGAGAATAGATCTTTTAGTACATATTACCGATAAAAGTTTAGTGTCCAGAAAGGTGAACAACTGCAAATCTATAAGAACAATAGACAAATGGGCAAAGGACCTGAATAGGCATTTCACAGAAGAGGACACGTGAATGCAGAGATGCTAACTTCATCAGTAGTTAGAGAACTGCAGATTTGACCAGCATGGTATATAGTTTCATACACGCTAATTTGGCAACAGTGTAAAAATCTGACAATATCTGCTTTTCAGGAGGGTAGGAAGCATTCTAGTGAATGCCAAGAGGGAGTGTCAATTGGCACAGTAACTTTGGAATTGACTAGTAAAGAGGCGTGTACCCTTTGGCCCAGTAATTCCACTCCTATGTCTTTATCCTGGAGTGTTGCTTCTGTGTTGTGTTCCCATCATCTCCTGGGAAGTTGTTAGAAACGCACATTTTGGGGACCCACCCTAGACCTACTGAATCAGAAACTTTGGGGATGGGCCAGCTTTCTGTTCTAGCAAGCTCTCCAGGTGATTTGATGCATGCTAAAATGGGCAAACCACTGCCCCAGAGAAACTCGGGTCCATGAATGACTGGAGACGTGTACAGGAATGCTCGCCCTTGCACTGTTTGTAAAAGATAAACCTTGGAAGCCACGCCCATCACAGGAGAATGAATAAATTGTACTATGTTCCTGTAATGAAGTACTGTGCCGTTGTGAAACCCAATGGACTTCAGTCACATGCATCACCAAGGATTAGTATCAGGAACGTTAACTTGAGGGAAAAAAAGCTACTTGCGGAAGAATGCGTCTAGTATTTTTCCCTTTTTCTTTTTTAAGTTTAGAAACATGCAAAACAGAATTGCATATTGTTAGGAATACAGGTATGGCAAAGTAGTAAAGAAAATAGGTAAATTATAAACAAAATACAAGTTAATGGGTAGCTCTGTAACAAGAGGGAAGGTGATAGGCACACCAAGAGGGACTTCAGAGACAAGAATTTAATTTTCTTAAACTGTGATCTGTACTCAGACTTTTGTTATATTATGCTTAATATCTTTGTACACATTAAAATTATTTTTATATCTACCAAATATTTTAAAAACAAACTTTCCTTTTTGCAGTGTCCGTCTACACAGGGACTATTCAGTTTGTATGAAAAAAATAATGGTGGGGGTGATGGTGGTCAAAATACATTCTTGTTGGACTGTGATGTAACAGTACTGTCCGGAGTAGAGATATCAGGGAGAAGACTGGTTTCGAGGGTACGGAGTGTTAACACTTGCTGAGCGCTCACTGTGCAGGCACACTGTGTGCTGAGTTTACACTCATTAGCTGAGGATTGAGCCACCCAGTGAACCTGGGGGGTGGCGTGTCAGATCACTATTGCCCCGTGTCACAGAGGCGGGGAGGTTCTGTGGGCACAGAGGGGGAAGAGGTGGAGGAAGTCTGTGACTCTGTCAGAGAAGGTCGGAGGAAGACAGTCGTAGACAAAGCAGAGTTGTGTCCCAGAGTGTTGTGCGTTACAGAAAGAAAGGCCAAGTCAAAGTAGGAATGGGAGTAGAGAGCAGGACTGGTGAAGGATGTATTCACCCCCATTTTCCGAGTTACTTGATTTTGCTAGGTTTGTTTTTAAACCAGTGTACGTGACTTTATTCTAGTAAATGGCAAGTCTAGAAAGCAGAAAAAGTAATTGTATTTTGTTGTTAGTTCTAAGGATTGCATCTTCCAGTTTATTAGGAAGTGGTAGTATCATGCCATAGGATTTAGGAAATCATACTTCTTTGCTAAGGTTGCTAAAAAGGGCAACCTTTTGTATCCCATATTATGAGGACTATTTTTAAATAAACATTACTTATGCCGTAAACCTTTTTAAGCCATCGTGGTGTGACAGTCGCTCCTTGAAATGAGCAAGTATAGGAAAAATAAAAAGATGGTTATAGAAGCCCTAAGTCAAGTTACACATCCTATGGAACCAAATAGTTGTACTATTTTTGTTTGATATTCGTAGTGCTAAATTTGTCTAAAGCAGAACTGTCAAGCATTTGTAATTACGTAATGTCATACTTTCTAACAGAGCCAGCCCCTCACTAAGAAGTTGACAGCCCGTGAGAGTCCTTCCATAGCAGGATGCCTGCATTTCAGACACATACAGTGCTTGTCGCAGATCCCTGATGGGCAAATGTAGAAAGTAGGCTTCTTCAAATGGGTTTTAGGTACTTCAGCTCTTCTAGTTTCAGCTGTATTTTGCTAAAGCTAGATAATCTCAGTCTTAGTGTTTTTCAGTGTGTTTGATGTTCATACTTTTGTTTTCTCTTATATGCTGTACTTTTTTACTTTTTATTAAAAAACAAAATAGTTTTAAATAAAAAGTAAGGTAATAAGAAGCCTCCTTGGGAAAAGACATTGCTTAACACAGTTGGAGTAGTACCGGGTTACATCATCCAATGTAACCAAAGCCTAGCTTGCTTGTCAGTTACTAAATATAATGGAAACTTTGTGTTTTAAACCTAGAACAAGCAACAAACCACTTCTTTCCAAGGGTACAATTCATTTGTGAATTACTGTGAATTAAGGATCAAAATTTGATATATAATTATTGGATCAGTTATTAAAGAATGGGGAATCACAGTTATACGAGTGCATAAAATTATAAAACTGTTAGAATTTAAACTAAGGTGTAATGTACGTTTAAAAATAGCCTAGAAAATTTAGATCATTCAAAGAGTGGTAGTAGAAATTATAGTCTTTCAGAAAATGAGATCAAATGACTTTCATTAAGAGTCTTCAGGGTCCATAATCTGGTTTCCTGTAGGGGTAGTGTTTAAAACCCTAGGGTTTCAGGGTGGTAGATTGAGACAGTGTTTGCTGAAAGTCACATTCAGAATACTGTTGTGTGGCCAGTTGTTATGTAGGCAAATGAGTTCGGAATCTGGTGTGATGGCCCTGTTTAGTGCAGTACGTTTTTCTCCTTCCTGATTCACCTTTCTTCCTCCCCCTTTTTTCCCTCTCCTCCTCTGCACCTCATCTCTGTCTGGTAGTGTATGTTAAGTATATATTGGTTTTTTTTTGAGGCTAGGAGGGACTTTTATCCAGTGCATCCCAAATCTGGCTTATCGGAATCAAACAGGGAGCTCCTTAGAACTACAGGCTTTGGTCCCCACCTCAGACTTTCTTAATCGGAATCTGTCCACGTGTAGGTCCAAGGGATTCATGTTTTGATGATTAGCTAAATTTGTCAAATGACTGACATTGTGTATAATTCCCTTGTTTTACAAATGTGGAAGTAGTAGCTCTTAGTAGGCTCTTCCAGGGGCAGTTGCATTTCTCAAAACAGGTCTTGGTAAGTCTTATAAAGATTAAAAGCCTTCATTAATGGTAGAATGACAAGTAGTGTGATAATTTTTGGATTGGTGTGTGGCAGAGCTGGCTAGCTGTCCACCTAAATCAGTTCTTCCCTTCCGCAAGGGACGATTGCACAACTCTAGGTGACATTTTTCAGATTTCTTTTCAGTGAAGCAGGAATTAGTGGAAGTGGTAGGTGCCACTTTTGAGCCAAGGCTTTTAAAGAAGCAAATGCCCTGCCTCTTTCACGCTTGCTTTCGTCTTCTGTCAGCTGGATGCAGAGAATGAGGAAGCTCTGAGTCAGAGCATCAAGTTGGAAAGAGCCAGGATTCCTGAATCAGCTGGGAGCCGACTGCCTGCAGACCTGGAACACCTGCCTTGGGAGTTTACAGGAGCGAGATAGGAACTTGTGTTTGAGCCATTTTCAGGTCCACTTATTATAGCAGTTATGGAATTAGGGCTTTAACTTCTTGTTAGGGTGATTCTAGCCACTGTACCCACATCTGAAGGAAAGGCAGTTTATGAATATGTAGAAAATTAGTATTCTGCAGTCTTTCTTCTCCACATATATAATTCTCTTATCTATTCCTCAGACTGCAGAAGCGTAATGTTACAGAGTTAGGACATTTTGTTAGGCCGCAGTGTTTTCTTAAAGGTATAATCTGAGGTAGCCAGTACTCGTGTGAAAATTAATAAGTGAAGACTTGTGATGCCAGCTATGAAGGGTTGCCTGCCATGGGGAAGGGAGGGATTTTCAGAACACTCTTATTTACAGATGAATTTAGAGTTGAGGATTCTTATCTATTTTTATTGACTTCTTAGAATTTATACAAAAAATTAGTAAATAAATAAGGTGTGAATGTAGAGTTTTCCACACTTCAGTCATTTATTTACTCCTTCATTGTTTTTGCTATATTTTACTCCACAGTATTTTACCTCACTTTTTATTTTTTAAATTTAGCCTTGTCATAAGAAGGAATGTATGTGGAGTCATGGGTTGGTATGTTATTTTTTCCCCCTAATATTCATGCTAATAATACGCACTTACTTAAAAGTCCTTACTTGTGGCACATAACTTTATTTTAAATGCCAGTAGTGTCCTTCTGTCATACTTGGGAAATACTGTTCACATGATGAATACTATTTTAGTGTCTTCAGTGCTTGATCCATAACATTCTTATTGATTGATTGATTGATTGATTGCCATGCTGAGTGGCTTGTGGGATCTCAGTTCCCCAACCAGGGATTGAACCCGGGCCAGGGCAGTGAAACTGCCAAATCCTAACTGCTGGCCCACCAGGGGACTCCCCATAACATTCTAGTAGAAGTAACTGCAGTCACCTGGAAACTAGCAGACCAGCTATGTCTAGTGGGACTCTGGGTACAGTGTTTTCCTATTCACACTATAGACTGTTATCAGTACTCTCTTTGCTACTGGAAATAGTCATTAGCATCCTTAAATCTAATCACATTAGAGAGCCATTTCCAGAAACCTCTGTTCCAATTCAAGGGAAAATCCTATTCCTCTGGAACCACTCTCAGTATCAAAATCTGTATCAGTCAGGATTCCCTAGAGAATCAATAGGATGTATACAAATATATATGAGGAGATTTTTTTTATAGGAGTTGGCTAATGCGGATATGGAGGCCTAGAAGTCCCACATTCTTATTTCTGCAGGCTCGAGAAACAGGAAAGCTGGTGATATAATTCAGTCTGAGTTTGATGGCTCAAAAACCGGGATTGCTGATGTCTGAGGGCAGGAGAAAGTGGATGTCCCAACTCAAGGGAAAACAGCAAATTTGACCTTCCTCCACCTCTCCACCGTCTTGCTCTATTCAGGCCCTCAACAAATTGGGTGTTGCCAGCCCACACTGGTGAGGGCGGACATTTTTTATTCAGTCTGCCATTCAAATGCTTATCCCTTCCAGAAACACCCTCACAGATGGACGTGGAAATAAATAATATTTTACTGGCTGTCTGTGCATGCCTTAGCCTCACACATACAGTTAACCATCGCAGTACTTTTGGTCAGCTGACTTAGCATGCCCTTAGTGGCACGTTTTCCTGCCACCATAGGATCCAGTCTGAGAACACATAGCACGTTTAGTTGTCACGTCTCCTTAGCCTCCTTTAATCTGGAACATTTCCATAGTCTGTCTTTGTCTTTTATGACATTGACATTTGTGAAGAACGCAGTCCTCCCACGTTTTTTTTTGTCTTCAAATAAAACATTCTTCACTCTGTATTGTGTGCTGTTTCCTCTTAATTAGCTGCAGGTCCGGCATTCTCAGCTGCAGCGATGCACAGGTGTCCCGTCCTCCTCAGGGCGTTACATCTGCAAGCATCCCATGTCCGCCTTCATTGAGGATGTTAATTTGATCACCCCTGGCAAGGCGTAGCTGAGTTATCCACCGTATAATTACTGAATTTTTTTTCTTCCCTTGCAGCAAATAAGCAGTTTGTAGGGAGATGGTTTAATGCCATTCAGACATTTTGCACATCAAAATTGCCCCCCCCAGAACTGGCATCCATTGATAGTTCTTGCCCGATAGTCTCTGTCAGTATGATTTTCTATCCCCTCACTCCCTCCACATTTACCAGTTGGCCCTCAGCATTCTGCTGTAACCTTTGCCCTGTCAGCCCGTCCATTTGTGTGTCTAATCAGTCTCTGTCTGTCTCCCTCTCTCCCAGACGTCAGTATGGACTTCTTCATACCTGCTTTTAATGGTTTACTGGCACTAACGACTGTGGCACTCATGTTGTCCCAAATTTAGTCAGTAGGCACCTCTTCAAGCTGACTCCTGTGTCTTTGTCCCAACAGTTTCTAAAAGCATTTCTCCCCGCTTCGTGACATGATGAGATTCTTCAGGCTTATGGTGTACTGACCCTGCCCCCGGCCTAGAATCTGCCATTCCTCGAGGAACCGGGTTCTGTTTAGTGAGGAGGTATCGGAGGCCGAGATGGGGGTGCCAGCTGTGCTTGTTATTGGTCCCCCTCCTCCTCTCTTGAGTTTAGTGGGCGGTCCGATGGCCCTAGGGATATTTCTTGGTGTCCCTGGGTGTTTGACCAAAATTAGACCCCAAACATCTCTGACTTTTACAAGTCACCCCTTAAATTTACTTTTATTTGTAAGATTCTGATACTCAGTTTAGTCTTAGAACCACAATCATAAATGTATTTCTACCTGAGGGCTTGCTCTTCCCACCTTGAGAGGAGTTATCATTTTCCGTTACTTACCATGTGTGGAGACTTTTTTTAAGCTTCCCCCTTAGTTTCCTCCGCCCGCCAAAGTAATATATCTAGGAAAGAGTATAGGAAAAAGCCAGGAAGAAGAAGAAAAAATTACCTATAATTTCATCACCCAGAGGAAAATAAAAACTATTAACCTTATTAGATAATTGGACTTGGTTAGAACTATATCCATTTTTAAAATTTAATACTGAAGTTTTCTCTTTTCTAAATATACCTTCTTAACACTCATATCTTTGATACCTAATAATTTATATTCCAAAAATCTTGAGGCTTGATAGTTTTATCATGTGTTAGCTTACCGACATTTGGAATTAGTGATTTCCAGATTTCTTCCAAAATTGGTAGTTTTAGTTTGTTTTCCTTGCCGTTCTTTGATTAGCCATGGTATTAATCCATCTCTTCAGCGGACCTGAGGAATCTGTTAAAGCAAGAACAGTATGGAACGTGTCTTTAGCTGTTTTTTTTGTTATTTTTCCTCCATTTTTACGTTTTGGAAATAGCCTTTTTCTTCGTAGTATTCCTGCTGGAATGAAAAACAGATCCATTCTTTTTTTCTACTGGTTGAGTGTTCAACGTTTTTTTTATTGTCAGTGAGGGATTTTCTCATGGAATTTAGAAATCTTAGTCCCCTCTCACTTCGCAAATGAGGAAACTGAGGCTCAGAAAAGTTAACTGTTTGCCATGTGTCCTGCAGTGTATTGTTGGAATAGTTGGGCCTCCTTACTTGTACACTAATGTTCCTTTTCACTAGTGCTTAACATGTTCAGTGTAAATGCATTGTGTTTCTTTAATTTTTTTCTCCTCGTTCTCTTCCCTTCCTCAGCATTCGTATGCTTTGTGCTTCATTTTCTTGCCTTTTGAAAAAGATGAAAGGAAAATTTAAGGAAAGTATACTAACTTTTATTATGGGATGCTTTTTTTTATGGCTGCATTATAAATTCTTGAAAATAAAGGGTCTAATGGAAACACTTAATGAGAAAGCAGGGGCTCTATCACATGTACCTCTCCCCCCCCCCCCGCCCCGCCTTTTAGTGAATAGACTGTTTAAACTAAATTAAGTAAAGGATATAAATTCTGTTGTTTCAGTTTTAATATTTCATGACTGATTTTATAGATGAAATTATGTTTTACAATAAATAGGAAGAAGAATTTATACAGCCTGTTCTATTTGATGTGAAACAGCAAATCCCATTTCTCTTTAGCTGTAAAGAAAATTCATTATAATGTCTTTAGTTGTAAGAGATGGTTTCATTGTGATTAGCTGTACTGGTAATAAAACAAGCTTTTCATATGGCATAAGATACAAACGATCCTGTGTCTGCTTTCAATGGCATAGAATTTTTTCATTTTCTACTTTACTCATAGAATCTTCATTCCTTTTATTATTTTATTCCAATAAGAATTTCCTTTCTTAAAAAAATTGAAACAATTAGAAATACTAGCAAAACATTGATGTTAAAAATACTTTTTGAAAGGAGATATATTAAATACCACAAAAGGTACATTTGTCAGAGATGGTTGATATAAGATAGTCATAAAATTAACTTTATTACGGGATCAATTAACGTATTTGGAAAATAGTACTTGAAGTGTAGGAAGATTTAAAAAAAAGAAATAGCCAGGTAAGAAGGCTGAGCTAACTTTACAGTTTATTTTTGTCCTGTGATTTGTTGTTTTTCATTAGTATTAATACATCTTCACAGGTAGTGTTGGAAAGGTGGCAATCTTTGATGAAGGGATGATGACCTACTTATTCTGTTATGGTTACCATGGTTTGATCCCTTTTAGTATGACTTTTTCGTGATTGTTTTAGCTCTCACTTAGGCACTAAAGAAATATTCTAATTTTTAACTTGCACACAGGATCAAATTGCATATTTGAAGTAGACCGTGGGTACCCCTGGAATAGAAACAATATTCTATTCTGACTTGAGTGAGAATTTTTTTCTCCATCTGATAGTTTTACTTTACTCTGACCATTTGGGCTTAGGAGCACATAGTTCTAGCCTGCTTGTCTTCAGTGCGTCCTTGGACTGGCTGGGGAAGGTTCTTTTTAGGATTGAGCTGGACATGGCATGTGAGATGCTTTGGAGGTGAAGCTTAACCAGGTACAGGTCCTGTGGCCGGAGACCCCTACATCTCCTGAGCTTGGATGCCTCCTGCCAGGGGAAGGTGTGGGAGTTACGCAGTCTGGGGGCCAGGATTGCGGCCTGTTCAGCCCCCATGACCTGTGGCTGTCCATGGGTTTACTGCATGGGCCGCTTCCTCAGGTTTGGGGAATGTTAGGTTATAGGCTGCTACCAACTCGACTCTAGCAGGGCTTATAAGAAGGAAAAGCCTCCTCCAAAATGAGCAGGTCTTTCAGAAATATTAGGACTTTTATTCCATACAAATCTAAATTTAAAATTCCACCTTATCTCTTTAATAACTCTTGATTTTATTACACCACTTTTTCACTGTAAGCTATATCAGATCTGATTTTGGTAGTGGGAGAGGCATCAATGTAAATGTCAGTTTCTTAAGTTCTAAAATCTTATGGAAGTTTGTTAGGAATTCTGCCCTCGATATGCATTTCGGAGTATACTTCACTTAACATTTATTGACCTCCTCCTGTGTAGCTTAATACTCTTTTGCTAGTACAGAAGATTCCTGTTAAAGTTTGGAGCATATAGGAAAGGAAATTATGTATAAACTACATATAAAGGAGGGGTGAACTTGAGCCGGTCTGTTCCTGACAGGGTGTAAAGGGAGAGAACAGGCATTATATTAGTAGTCCAGTGCTATATAACAAATTACGTCAAAACATGGGGCTTCAAGCCAGTTTCTGCGGCCAGGGATTTGGGAGTGGGCTCACCTGGGTGGCTGTGCGCCAGGTCTCTCGTGGGCCGCCGTCCCTGAAGTGCCTGAAGGCTCTCCTGGGGCTGGAGGAGCTGCTCCCTCGTCGCTGTCGTCAGAGTTCTTCTGGCTCTTGGTAGTGAAGCTTCAGTTCCTCGCCACCTCCTGGAGCCCCCATTGTGGGCTGCAGGGGTGCCGTCCTGCTTCCCCAACAGGGTGCTGTCAAGGGAAGGGGGAAGGCCCGAAGCATGGTGGGGCACCCTCACTCCCGCTATTTCTGTCCCTTCTAGGCAGGCCATCAGGCCAGCCCACACCAAGGTGGGCTTTACCGGGAGCGCCAGAGAATTCTGTGGACTCATTTTGAACCACCACAGGCATTTTCCTGGGTGGGGAGAAGCACAGGCTCACACACATAGCTGAGGAGAGCATTGCAGCCAGTTCTTGGGACAGTGAGGAGGTGGGCTTTAGTGGACCCAGGATTCACGTGCCAGTCCCATTGCAGATGAACCACAACTATGTTACACATCCATTTGTAGTAGATTGCCTCCAGTGTTATCTAGTAAATGGTTTTTAGGGTGTTACATTATACTCTTTTGTCATGGAAGAAATTATTCAACTTGTGAGCATTTTCATAGAAAAGTGTTTTTTTGGGGTAGGATCAGATGCTTTGTTTTGTGGTCTCTGTTAGGCATTGATGCTTCTGATGGGAGAGTTTGGTGAGAGGAGGATTACATAAAGTAAAGTACGCTTTTAATTACCCTTATGTTATGCACTTGGTGTTTGTAAGGACAACTGATGCTTCAGAGTTTCTCATTAGCAGCCTCTCCATAGGGATGTGGTGGTACTGTGTTAAGTTAGTGATAGTATAATGGTAAGAGACGTATTCTCGATCAAAAGTCCAGTTTAAATGGTAGGTTAAGAAAGACATGAGTAGTTCGCTAATTTCCCTTTATTCTTGTCTCAGCTGTCGCCACTGCACATCATAATAGGCTCCTAGGGCGTTTTACCTGCCCTACCTTGACCTCCCAGGCCCAAAGGGAAAGGGTGAAGGCCATCCGGAGTTTCTGTATATGCCTGTGTGTGCACACCTGCCCTGCCACACACGTGCCCCCTGCTGTGATTTTACTCTTGGCCTGGTGCCAGCACGTGCCAACTTCACAGCGTTTGCATCAGGAATTTGGGCCAGTCTAGGAGGGATGAGGGCGAGCTGGCCTGGGGTGCAGGTGGGGAGAGCTGGTCTCCTGTGTGGATGGCCTCGTCCTACTCCTGGCGAGCGTGTCCCTGCGTGTGTGAGAGACAGAGCTCAGCCTCGCTTACGTACACTCAGCACGAAAGAGGAACGGGGTGAAGAGAGACACGAAGGCCAGAGGTGGAGTGAAAGGGGAAAATTTCATCCGTGCTGCCCACAGTAAGGTTAGCATATGAAATGGTCAAATAGCTGGTATGTTTCTCTACTAGTTCCTGGAATACTTTCTTAAAAATGCTGAAAAAAACTCCCTGTGAGAAATGGCCACCAGGTGTCATCAGAATGCTGCTATTGATTTGTTTTATTATTGTTCTTTTTTTTAATTTAAAAATTTTATTTAATTTATTTTTTATACAGCAGGTCCTTATTAGTCATCAGCTTTATACACATCAGTGTCTACATGTCAATCACAACTGCCCAGTTCATCCCACCACCACCACCATCCCCCACCGCTTTCCCCTGTTGGTGTCCATACGTTTGTTCTCTACATCTGTGTCTCAATTTCTGCCCTGCAAACCGGTTCATCTGTACCATTTTTCTAGGTTCTTATTATTGTTCTTAGAAAGTATATGCATGTTTTGATTTTTCTTGCACTTTTAAAATTTTCTTTTGTTTTTAAACTGTAGCAGAGAATATTTCAGTTAGAGCAGGGATTTTCTTTTGGGACATTTTCTTGGTGAGCTAATAATTTTTTATAGGTAAAATTGAAGATCACTATATAAAACGTATTTATTTATTTATTTTTAGTTGAGGAACAACTACTAGTTGAGAATTTGGATGAGAGTAGAAACTATAAATGGAATTGCATATTTGAAAATCTTTGGCATAGTGAGGATGTGTGTTGAATGGTAATTGATGAATTTGTGTAGGAACCGTATGCTTTAAGAAGATTTGGTTTAATAATATATCTCATTATTTTAGTCTAAATACCTACTAAGTCTTCTGAATTTTGAAACCTTGCTGTGGGAAGAAATCGGAGACTCACTGGCTTCTCCAATGGGTACAAGCACCAGGACTTTCAGAAAGAACAGCGATTCTGCCTTACTTACTTTGAGTGTTGACAGTGAGTCCCATGCCTGTCCTGTTGTTTTGCTTTGTTCACAGAGAATTAAAGGTGCTTTCTGGTACATGGTAGGCTTTCCATAAATGTTGAGTGAATGAATTAAATCTGCCTCCAGAAAAGAGTCCTTGAACTTTCCCAGTTGGGTAATTTTTGAATTCTGCTATAATAACCTAATAAGCTTTCTGATGAAGGTTTTTCTTTTTAAAAAAAGAAAAAGAAAAAAAATATATAAAAGGTTCCTCATTTCTGTTGAATCCCTTCTAGATCACTTTAAGATACTTACTAAATCACCTTGCACTCCCACTTAACTGATGTCATTCTAGTTCAGGCCTTATAACTTAAACTATTATTATAATGTGCTCTTTCTGCCTCTAGACCTTCTCTACCCATGATATGTCCTGCATACTGAAAAATGAGTCTTCCTGAAGCAGTGCTGTGTTTTGGTGACTCCCCACTGACACTACTGAATAAGTTCCAGTTCTTAATTCAGAGCCTCCTATGATGTGGTGTTGGTCATCTGCCTGGGTTTTAAGTTGCCCTGCAGTAGAAAGCCAGGGCTGTAGCTGTCTGCACTGCTGACAGTCTCACATGCTCATTGCATGTGCTTTGCGGCTTTGCTAATCCCTTTTTTCTGCTTGAAATGTTTAACTGTTCCTACCTGCCCCCTCAACAAAAGAAAAAAACAGTTTTAGTGTCCTGGGGTTTAGCTCAAATGATATTTCTGCTCTTTTAGCCAAATAGTCTACTTGGCAGTATGGTCCCTTGCTCATTTATACTGCTGTAGTTCTTTGTTTATATCACACACGTGACCATATGTGGCCTTGTATTAGAGTTCCTTTCCATATATGTCACATGGCTCCTCATAGAATATGAGCCTGCTGAGGGCAAAGGATGTGTTTGTATCATTATAGTTCTTTCATTTTCTGGACAACTCAGTATATATATTTGTTGAATGTTTGTTGTTCTTTCTTGGTATAATGAGATGTTGAGTTATTTCATTAATTTCAAAAGTCAATTGGGAAATAACAGATGTAGAAACATTTTCTCCTTTTGTTTTAGAATTTTTGGAGCCATTATATGGGAGATAATGAAGAGCCTCATTATTTTGCTTCTGCGTATTAATATAGTCATTCTTTTGTCTCCAAAAATGTATGAGTCATGTGCCGTCTATATAGCATTGACTCTGGATAGTTGTACGTGTGTGGGTCTTCCGTGGGTTGGTGTTTGTGTGTTCTGTGCATGTGCACCTGCTAGTGTCCATAGCGAAGGTGATGTAGCCGCGGGCCACAGCAGTGTCGGAAGAGGAGGAGATGAAAGGACTCGTTATTGAAAGAAATTCTCACCGTTTTAGATTAAGGGTTAAAAGGTTTTTGAAAATAACTCCTGTTATGGACGTTTTCAAACATATATGTATGCAAACACATAGAAAATTGATAGAATGGCATACTGAATCCCCATGTAACTGTCACTCAGCTTTCAGCACTGTCGGTACCTAGCCTTCGCTAGGCTCCTTTCCTGGACCATTTTAAAGTGTATCTCAGACACTTTTCATTTCATCAATAAATACTTAGATAGGAGACATTCCTTATTTCACAGTGAGATATTTGTTCATTCTAGTGCCTGTTGTGTGCTTGGAATTGATCTAGGCTCTTGGGACATGTGAGTGGATAAAATAAACCAGGCCCTTACGTTCTAGCTTGGGAGACAGAAAGCAAGCTAGACACATAAATAACCAGAACAAGGAAAAAATTGATTTCATCAAAATTTAAAACTTCTGCTTATCAAAAGACAACATTTATAAAATGGAAAGGGAGAAAATATTTGTAAAACATGTATCTGACAAAGGATTTATATCCGGAACACATAGGCTCAATAATAAAACAGACAAGTGATGTAAGAAACGGGCCAAAGGCTAACAAGGACTTTGCAAAGCATGTAGCATCATTCAGCACCATCGCTAGTTACCGGGGAAATGCAGAGTAACTTCACACACACTCACTAGAAAGACTAAAATTGAAAAGGCTGACAGTGTCAAATGTTGGTGAGGAAGTGGATCAGTCACAATTCTTGACACTGCTGGTGGCCGTATAAAACAGTACAGCCACCTTGAACATCAGTCAGGCAATTTCTCATACAGTTAAGCACACACATCTGCCCTCTAGCCCAGCAAGGCCACCCCTAGGTGTTTACATAAAAGCAATGAAAATCTATGTTCATGAAGGACGTGTGCAAGAATATTTATAGCAGCTTTATCATAACAGCCCAAAAGGGAAGTAGCTCAGTGTCCGTCAACAGGATTGTAAATCTGTGTGGTGGAATAGTGCTCAGCACCGAAGTGGAGCACATTGCTGACCCATGCAACACAGACATTGCGCTGAGCGGAAGAAGCCAGACCCTCCTTCCCGCCGGAAGTGTATATATTGTCTGATGTCATTTGTATGAACTTCTGGAACAGGCAAAACTAATCTATTGTGGAAGAATTCTGAGCGGCGGTTGCCTCCAGGTGCGGGAGCTGGGAGGGGAGTGGGTTACGGGGAGTGAGCGTGAAGGGCTTGAGAGAGTTCTGGGGGGAGAAGGCAGTGTCCTCTGTCTTGAGAGGGACAGTCCTGAGGGACCCTCAGCAGCTCTCTGGGCTTCTCTTTCTGCCATCTCTCCTCTCCTTTACTCTGCCCCACAAGCTCTAGCTGCCCTCCTCTCTGCTAGGAGGTCCCTGGGCTCTGTCTGTGGCCTGCGTCCATTCTTCAGGCAGTAAGCTGGCACTCACCTGGTTTGTTTCTCATCTCTCAGGATCACTGTCTTTTGGTGCCTGATCTCCAGTGTCTTGTGCTGTTGTTTCATAGATTCTGCTTTTTTCTTTTTTATTTGTTTCATGCATGAGAGTAAATCCAGTCCCTGTGACTCTTGACCAGAAGTCGATGTCCTGGACTGGACAATATATCTATTGAAAAAAAAAAGTCTCACCCCTTAAAATGCAAGGCAGAGATTTTGTTTTTTCTTTGCTTTAATTCCAGTATCTAGTACAACCAAAAATACTTGGCATACAGTAGGCCCTAAGTGAAGATTTTGGAACAGACACATGATTCATTCTTTCTTACTTTCTTTCCTCCTTTTACTGTTGAATTACAAATGTTGAATAGCAAACCCGATGCTTTATCTAAAACAGCATTTTCTAAAAGGTCCTTTGGAACACTGGCCTCTTGATTCTTTATAAACAAAGGGCTCTGTAATGAAATTAGTTTGGGAAACACTTATGTACTGAGAAATTCTGTGATAAAGACACTTGTTTAAACCAGAGTTTTCTACACTTATTTGACCAGGAATATTTTTTCCCCTCAAAACACCTATTGACCTTTTATATAATTTATCTTTTCTGGAACACATTCTGAAGAAATGGTGATCTGATGTTGTACATCTTGTAAGTGTAATAAAACTATATACATTTATCTTTTTCACTCTTTTATAAGAGTGATACAATATGTTACTATATTATATTGTAATAAATACAAGATATTTTTGTATGTAAATTACATATGATAATTTATATATTTTTAAGCAACTTTATTGGGATATTCACATACCATACAATTCACCTATTCATACTATGATTTAATGGATTTAAGTATACTCACAGACATGTGCAACCATCACCACAGTAAATTTTAGAACGTCTTCATCACCTTTTAGATATTATCCACCACCGCTACCCCACTGTCTCCCATCTCCTGTCCTGTGCTCCCGCCCAGCCCTAAGGAACCACTATTCTACTTTCTGTCTCTATAGATTTGCCCATTCTGGGTATTTCTTATAAAAGGAATCACATAGTATGTGGTCTTTTGCAACTGGCTTCCTTCACTTAGTGTAATGTTTCCAAAGTTCATCCATATCATGGTTTGTATTAATACTTCTTTCTTTTTGTGGCCGATTAACATTCTGTTGTACTGATGTACCTCATTTTGTTTACCCATTATTCTGTTGCTGCACATTTGGGTTCTTTCTACCTCCTGGCTATTGTGGATAATACGGCTGTAAAAATTTGTGTCCAAGTTTTTGTGTGGACGTATGTTTTTATTTCTGTTGGGCATATACCTAGGAGTGGAATTGCTGGGCCGTAAGATACACTGTGTTTAATCTTTTGAGGAGCTGCCAGACTCTTTTCCAAAGTGGCATCATCATTTTACATCTCCACTAGCATTGTATGAGTGTTCTGATTTCTCCACATCCTCACCAACACTTGTTATTACCTGACATTTAAAAATTTTTCTTTTTAATTTATTATTCATTTTTGGCTGCGCCGGGTTTTAGTTGCGGCATGCGGACTCTTAGCTGTGGCATGCATGTGGGATCTAGTTCCCTGACCAGGGGTCGAACCTGGGCCCCCTGCACTGGGAGTGTGGAGTCTTACCCACTGGACCACCAGGAAAGTCCCTTATCTGACTTTTTGATTCTAGCCATTGTAGTGGGTGTCGCATTATAGTTTTGATTTGCATTTCTCTGATGACTACTCATGTAGAGTATGTTTTCATGTGCTTTTTGGCCATTTGCATATCTTCTTTGGGGAAATGTATATTCAACTACTTTCCTTTAAACATTTTTTTTTATTAACTTTTGGCTGCGTTGGGTCTTTGTGGCTGTGTTGGGTCTTCATAGCTGCGCATGGGCTTTCTCTAGTTGCAGCGAACAGGGGCTCCTCTTCTTTGCGGTGCGTGGGCTTCTCACTGTGGTGGCTTCTCTTGTTGTGGAGCACAGGCTCTAGGCACGAGAGCTTCAGTAGTTGTGGCTCACGGGCTCTAGAGCGCAGGCTCAGTAGTTGTGGTGCATGGGCTTAGTTACCCTGCGGCATGTGGGATCTTCCTGGAACAGGGCTCGAACCCGTGTCCCCTGCATTGGAAGGCGGATTCTTAACCACTGCACCACCAGGGAAATCCCCTCAGCTCCTTTTAAAATTGGATTTTTAAAAAATCATTGAGTTATAAGATTTCTTTTTTATATATTCTGGATTAAGTCCTGTATCAGGTATTGATTTGCAGAACACTTTTCCCATCCTGTGGCTCATCTTTTCACTTCTTTTTGGTGGTCTTTGAAGATAATGTTATTTGAAGCTTTTAATTTTTTTTTTTTTTTTTTTGCGGTACACGGGCCTCCCACTCTGCTGTGGCCTCTCCCGCTGTGGAACACAGGCTCCGGATGTGCAGGCCCAGCAGCCATGGCTCACAGGCCCAGCCACTCCGCGGCATGTGGGATCCTCCCGGACCGGGGCATGAACCCACGTCCCCTGCATCAGCAGGCAGACTCCCAACCACCGTGCCACCAGGGAAGCCCTGAAGCTTTTAATTTTGATAAAGACCAATTTATTAATTTTTTCTATTGTTACTCATGCTTTTGGTGTCATTATCTTATATATAATTTCTAGTCCCTACTTTTAGCAGAGTCAGAACAACAGCCTTCATTTGGTTTGTCATCGTGACAAAAAAACAAAAAAAAAATGGTTAAAATAGTTAAAGATAGTTACCATTAGCTTTGAGGCCATATAATACTTGATGAGTAATACTTTTAATTAACATCAAATCAAATGGCATTTGGCTGAGAATTCCATTCATGGTGTAAAGTAAATGGAAAATGATATGTTTTAATTGAATTAAATAGCATAATGAAAAATAAAATCAATGTTATTGATTTTAAAGCATTTTATTCAATAAAATTCTTCCTCCCCCCACTAAAATTTATGTTATTAATTCTACTCTATCAGTGACATTTCCCCTTAACCTGTTAACCTTCAGACAACACAAAATGACTGTTAGATGAAGACATTGGTGATTGACACCTGGAACAGGAGTGGCTGTTCATTGGCAACAGTGCTTGGACATGAACGATGATGTATGATGAGCATATGCATGTTGTTAATTAGGATATACTTAGAAGGATGATAGTCAGACTCTTTGCTCTAGGGGAAGAGGATGAAGCAGTTGTTTTAAAATTATGTTTTCTTTACACTGGGACTTGGGCTTCTGTTGGGAAGCTAAAGAGGGGGAGGGCTGGCTCCCTGACTTGTATCACAGCAGTTTTTGTTTAATCTGTTCTACAGAATGGGAGTTCACGGAAATGTACTTTGAGAAGAGGGCTTCTCTGTTTTTTTTTTTAAGTAGTAAATTGAAATGTACCAGTAAAAAGAATTAAAACATGGAAGTTTTTTTGTAAGCTGGTTGAAAATTACTTTTTCTATCAAAGTAATGTAGCATTGCTTCCTGAGTCAGCAGTATGATGATGTGGTATGCCCCAAATCTGATTTCATGCATTTCATAAAGGACTTTGCACACGCGATCAAATCCACCTCAATGTAAAGGAGAACTCGAGGCTAATTTTATGATATTTTTCGTCTAGTGTGTCACTTAATGTCGACTTTTCGACTAACTTGTGTGTCTTTTCTTTATGTTCAAAGGTTTTATACCGTTTTTATTTTCTTCCAGGTTATGTGTGCCCAGTGAGCCACCCCTGACACAAGAAGCATCATCAGCCTTTATTAGTGATGGATACTGAGAAGAAACCAGAGAATGATGAGGGTGACAGCGCAAACAAGGCAGCAAAAGACTGGAGAAATAGTTCACCCCGTGATGTAGATTGTGGGCCTGTATCTGTGGTGATAGCAGATTCCTCTGAAAATTCCACAAGCAAAAGAGGCTTTTTAGAGTCATCAGACTTTGACAGCGCTGTCGTGGGGAATGATGGAAATGAACACGCTTCCAAGAGAATGAAATTAGCTGAGGCAGAGCCCCTCCAGTCGGGAGAGCTGGGCATCCCTGGGTCAGAGAGGCCTGAGGGCTCAGGCCCAGAAGCGGGTGTCCCGTTGGCGGGGACAGGGGTGGGGGCCCTCCTTAGTGACCCTGATGGAGGCGTGTGTCTTCCTGGTGCCTTTGCTGCCCCCTGCAACGTTAACCCCACGGACGCTGCTTCTCTGGAAACAGATGCTGAGAAGAAGCCCGCTCAGGAAATGGTTTTCCTTGATCCAGGAAGAGAGCTTCCCTTCCCCCAGAACGAGATGCCTGCGAGCAGTACCCTCGGAAGTGTGGATGCAGTTCTGCAGTGCGGTGCGTGTGGTCACTCGTTTGTTTCCTGCTCCGATTTGGAGAAGCATGCCGAGTGTCACATGCAGCAGCCTGAGGACCACGCCTGTGGCCCCTGTGGCCACAAAGCGGAGAGCAGCGCAGCCTTACATGTGCACGTCAGGCAGGCGCACGGGCCGCAGAGGGTCTTTTCTTGTGACCTCTGTGGCTTTCAGTGTGTGGAGGAGAACCTGTTGAACGCACACTATCTTGGCAAAACACATCTCCGGCGTCAGAACCTTGCTGCTCGCGGAGGGTTTGTACAGATCTTAACCAAACAGCCTTTTCCTAAGAAGCCATGTCCCATGGGAACAAAAAGTGTTCATACAAAGCCAAGAGCGTCTAAGCCAATAGCAAAGAATGGCAGTTCAAAAGGATTACGAAACGTTGGAAGCAAATTTAAAGATTTCAGAGGAAGCATTTCTAAACAAAGTGGAAGTGGCAGTGAGTTGCTGGTTGAAATGATGCCATCCAGGAATACTTCGCCAGAAAAAGTAGAGATTGTTGAAGAAAATGTAACCTCCCTCGATATACCTCGGAATCCTGAAAACCAGAGTAAAAAGTTAGGAGACTTAGTCACCTCAGAGGGTCTCCTAGAGAAATTGGAATCTACCAGAAACACCCTCCAGGCAGCCCACGGTGTCAGTACGGCCTCAAGACCTAGACCTGAGCGGAACGTTCTCATGCTGGGCAGCAGCTTCCGACGACGCAGCGGTGCTTTCGCCCTAAGGGGCCAGGCGAAGAAAAGGTTCACTCTTTTAGGAGTTAACAAAAGAGGCACTACTGAAACTCAGAGGCTGTGCTTGAAACACTTTAGAACACAGATGAAAACAAGTGATGCTGAGTCAACACCTCAGCATGCAGAAACCGGTGGCAGCATCCAGGGTCTGTGCGTCACATCCGCAGAGACCCAGGACCTGAGGCAAGACAGGAGAAGCTCCCATCTCCCATGCTCCTTTGACTCAGTGACGGTGAGGCCGCCTTCGGACGACCAGGTGTTGTGTACGTGTACAGACTGTGGACACACAGCCACAAACAGGACAGAGTTGGAAATCCATGGGAAGAGGTGCCACGCAGGAGAGATGCAGTCTCACTGCCAGACATGTTGCTTTTCCAGTGCGTCCAGGAGGGACTTGGATGCACACTCGCACAATAACCAGCATCAGCAGACCGCCCCCGGCCTCAGTTGTCAGTGTTGTTCCTTTACTTCCTTGAATGAAATGTACCTGAGAGAACACATGAAGGAAAAGCACAGTAGGGGTTTCCTTTGCACGCCTTGTGATCTGTGCTTCTCGTCTGAGAAAGACATGGAGGAACACAAGACAACTGAGAAGCACATTCACTTGTTGGGTCAGCCAAAGACTTCTCAATCATTTAACAATGATTTGGTTTTACAGACTTTACCTTTAAGTACTTTAGAATCAGAAAATACAAAAGATTCTGTGAGTGAGTCAGGAAAAGCAGCTCAGGAAGAGCCAGTTCAGTCCAGGGTAAGCCATGGAAATGAAGTAAGACATGCGAATAAGCCTCAGTTTCAGTGTAAGAAGTGTTTTTATAAAACAAGATCTTCCACTGTTCTCACAAGACACATAAAACTCCGCCACGGTCAAGACTATCACTTTCTGTGTAAGGCATGTAATCTTTACTCATTGAGCAAAGAAGGAATGGAGAAACACATTAAGAGAAGCAAACATCTTGAAAATGCTAAGAAAAATAATATTGGCTTAAGCTTTGAAGAATGTATTGAAAGGGTCTGCATAGGTGCAAATGACAAAAAAGAAGAGTTTACCATTTCTGGGAATGGAAGGATAGAAGGCCATGTGGAAGGTGTGCAATTCCAGGAGCACACCTGTCTCGACAAGAGCATCCTCCTTCCCCAGGAACTGTCACAATCTGGTGTAATCACCAAAGAGGCTGAATTAACTTTGACCACTGCCCCAAAGAGAGGGAGACCTAAAGGTAACATCTCACGGACGTGTTCACATTGTGGTCTTTTGGCCTCGAGTATTACAAACTTGACCGTGCACATTAGACGAAAACACAGTCACCAGTACAGTTATTTATGCAAAGTGTGTAAGTATTATACTGTAACTAAGGGAGACATGGAACGTCATTGCGCCACCAAGAAACATAAAGGACGTGTAGAAATAGAAGCGAGTGGAAAACCAAGTTCAGATATCATTGTTGGCCCGGAAGGGGGGAACCCTGAAGCCTGTAGGAAGAACACCACTTCAGCAGTTTCGGATGTACCTGCCAACGAGTCAGCTGAAGCAGACACCTGTGTTTCGGAAAAGCCAGTACTAGAGCAAGGGAATCCAGTTGAAGTCGACGTTGAGAACGTATTTCATTCTACAGATGGGGAAACTAACGGTCACATTCTTGAGAGAAAGGAACAAACGTCTCTAGAACCAGAGGACCTTATGCATCAGGGCAGTGCCTGCTCCCAGGGAGATGACGCAGGTACAGGAGATAACAAATGTGCGCGCTGTGAGTTTAACGCTTACTCTTCTCCTTCTCTAGAACTGCACGTAAAACGGAAACATACAAGAGAGTTTGCGTTTTATTGCATGGCGTGTGATTACTATGCTGTGACTCGGCGGGAGATGACCAGGCACGCAGCAACAGAAAAACATAAGATGAAAAGGCAGTCTTACCTGAACTCTTCTAACGTAGAAGCCAGTTCTGCAGAAATGTCCAAAACCATCGTTATTCCTGAAGGGCAGCATCAGCAAAGTTCTGAAGAGTTTCAGATAATTTCAGACCAACCCTCTGAAACTCTAAGAACTAGAAATGCTGCTGATTGTTCTATTTTGGATGAGAATACTAATTTAGATATGTCCAAAGTGCTCTGCGCTCCTGGCTCTGTAGAAATTGAGACTGAGGAAGAATCTAATCTCAGCGAAGATCATTCCTTTTGTGAAGCTTTCCAGCCGCCCCTTGCCAAGGATAAAGTTACAAAACCGGAGGAGATGGTGTCCCTTAATATTTCCTCTAATTATGGCTCCCCAGGCAACTTTCAGAATGAAAATTCAGGAAGCTCAGCTTTGAATTATGAGACAGCAAAGAAAAACCACAGTATGTTGAATGACGTCAGTGATCCAGACACACATTTCAAGAGTGATGGCGGAAACGTAGGGGACAAGGCAGATAAAGTCCTTGGCAAACGTGTGTGCCCCGGAGCTCTAGAAGGAGAGCATTCGGCTGAGAGCACCATGCTGAGAGCAACTGGAGAAGAGCTCAACCTGGGTGGCAGTGGTCAGAACAAAGTTGGAAGTGTGCAGAGTTCAGGGGATTTGAAAGATGTGCCAGAAGATCCCGTTCTAGAGAATAAGGAGATTCTGATGAATTCCCAACATGAAAGTAAAATAATTTTGGAAGAGGATGGTCCAGCTTCTGATAGCACCGTTGAAAATACTGATGTTTATGAAACTATAATCAGTATTGATGATAAAGGACAAGCCGTGTACAGTTTTGGCCGGTTTGATTCTTCCATCATAAGGATAAAGAACCCCGAAGATGGGGACCTGTTAGACCAGTCTGAAGAGGGGCTCATAGCAGCAGGAGTGAGAATGAGTGAGTTGCCCTTAAAGGACTGTGCTCAAGGTGTGAAAAAGAAGAAATCCGACGGCAGTTCCCTTGCCGAATCCACACGAATTCGTTGTGATGACTGTGGCTTCTTAGCAGATGGTTTGAGTGGACTGAATGTTCACATAGCCATGAAGCATCCTACAAAAGAGAAGCACTTCCACTGTCTGCTGTGTGGAAAGTCGTTCTACACGGAGAGCAACCTCCATCAGCATTTGGCCAGTGCTGGTCACATGAGAAATGAACAGGCCAGCGTTGAGGAGCTTCCCGAGGGAGGGGCCACCTTTAAATGTGTCAAGTGTACAGAGCCCTTTGATTCTGAACAGAATTTATTTCTGCATATTAAAGGGCAGCATGAGGAACTGCTCCGAGAGGTGAATAAGTACATAGTGGAAGACACTGAGCAAATCAACCGCGAGAGAGAGGAAAATCAGGGGAACGTTTGCAAGTATTGTGGGAAGATGTGTCGCAGTAGCAATTCGATGGCATTCCTAGCACACATTCGCACTCACACAGGTAAGTAAAGTGCAGCAAATCTCTCTTTACCCACCAGGTGCAGAGGAGTGATAGAGTTCGGACATTTGTTCCCATCCAAATGTGGAGTCCTTAACTGCATTTGCCAGTCGGCCTCCACCCAGTTCACCTCCCACTGCCCCGTGGCTCTGGACACTGCGATAGTCTTTGTTGACACTTAACATTTCTTAAGGTAATTAATTGAGCCTTAGTGATTCCAAAGGCACGATGTTTGGCAGATCTCTTTTATCAAGAAGCCTAGTCCCTCTGATGCGTTTGTTAAATTCCTGTCTCTCACAGCCTTTCAGTTGTCTCTAAGTCCTAGTTGTTTGGTTTTCCAGGGTGTCTATTAAGTGGCACTTTGGGTTTCAGAGGACATATTAAGTGGCTTTTGAGGAGTGGAATATGAAATTTTTCTTACAGTTTTAGGGATTTAAATGTATTCATTGCCAGATAGTTTATATCCCAAAGTGTAACTCCCAGGCAACAAGATTCTGCTTTCAAGGATCAAAATTAGTGAACACTTTTCAAAGTTAATATGTCCTGGGGATTTGGTTTGCATGGAGGTAGCACTTGATTTAATTTCTGTGCTGTCACATGTAGTGTTCCATTTTAATGTTCAATTTTAGGTAGAAATTTTTTAAGAAAACTTTTTGTGGAAAATACATAAGCCACTATTCTAAATTTATGTTAAAATTCACTGCACTGTTTCTATAAACCTGCCATACATTCTTTGTTTTAAATGGACAGCTTTTCTAAATCATTGTGCTCTGCTTAGACAAGTTCTGTCTCCATGGTTGAATTTATGAGTGGATTTGAATAATAAATTCACATTTCAATGAACATATTTTCATTAAAACTGTAAGGTTTATTTTACTGTACTTTTAAACAATGGCTTATTATTAAAGATATACTTTAAATTCATGCAGTTTTTGAAACTTAGTGCACGGTTACAAGGAGGAAGACAAAAGGGTATGAAACATTATTAATAGTTTAGGGTGATTAAAGATAGATGAAAGTTTTTCGCTGAAGAAAGTAACAGGGCAACCTGCATAAGGTTAATCTAGGTAAATATAAACATTGTACTCTTGATCCCAGCTCTTCCCATGTAGTAGAACCACCCCTGGAGAGTAAGGTCAGATACTTATTTGTTGGCCTTATTAATACCTCTGTCGGTACCGTGTTGCCGCTCACTTTCTGAAATGATATGGTTTTAGAAATCAGGCTCGTTCATGTGTGCAGAAAATAGGTTCTTTCTTAACATGCCCCCTTAAGGCAGATAAAACTGAATAAAACTAAGAGGAAGATGCTAATGGAGCTCTTTTTAGAATTCTTTATGCAACTGTCTGGTCAAGACATGTTGCTTATAATTGATGTGTCCATTACTTGAATTCTCTTGTAATTATAGTCAATAAGTCTTGTAAATGTGTTAAAGCTCACTAAAAGCATACAAATTCAAGAACAGAGTAAGGCTAATAATTTAAAATAATCAATGTAGGCATTTCAGCACTTAATTTCCCTTGTGTGTTGATAGCTGATCATTCTTAATCCATTAAGATTTATTTAGTCGTTTACAATGCAAAATAGGTTTGCACTGGTCACTTGTGCCATTTGAAAATGTCCACCAGGTTAAGTGCAGAATGTAGTCCATTAGTCTTCCTTGACTATATGTATTAATTGCATTTAAAATCAAGTTAATGTGGATGTGAAAGTGAGGTAACTATCAATGTGTGACAGAGTAACCCTACTTATATAAGTTACATCATTGATTGTAACATTTAGTAAAAGTTAGCATACTTTTTAACATCTCCTGTTGGCTTATCAGCAAGTACATTTTTATGGTGTTCTGAGGCACCGCAAAGAGCTCTCTTCCTGAGTCCCCAGTGCCAGCCGACATTTCAATTTTGCAAGTCATTTTTTGCTGGGAGGTTGCTATCCAGGTTTTAATCCAAGGCTTTTTTGTCGTTGTTGTTGTTTTCTTTTGTTTTTTTTCCTGGGGGCATCTTAAAAAGAATTGCTTCTCTGATACTTTGCTTATGTCCATGAAATAGTAATTCAGGGACTGTTATTAATGGTTAACTGGAAAAGGGCTTATTCTTCCAATCCCTGTTTTCATATTTTGTGATTTACTATATGTTTTATGTAACCTTTTCTTCCCATCCTTAACACTATAAAAGCAGCACTTGAAGAAACAAATGAGTTTTGGTTATCAAGGATTGTGGGATAAAAGCCTCCCAGAGTTTTCCTGAGTGCTCGCTGGTATGAAGCCATCCACATGACCAGAAAGTGCAGCGTCTCCTTTCCCTTTGCGTTAGTAATACAGGAAAAGCTGTTCATTTTCTCTCTGGCATTGTTCTGGTAGTTAGAGCTTTAATTTCCTATACCAGAGGTCATTAAGTCAGAAGACTCTCTGAAGCCCTTAACTTGCTGTTCAGAGCCTGCTGGTCTCTGGCGCTATTTGGAAATGTCCACACGTGGGAGAACATTAGGGCTGGTGGTGTTTGTACCTTAATAAGTGACGGTTTAGAAGCCAGAACAGCTTGGGAAGAGGCGGTTAGGGGGAGTTAGTGCGTTGAGTTTAAGCGCAGTGAGGGCAGGGCCTCTGCTTTGCTCACTGCTTCACCCCCATGTGGTGCTGGCTTTCAGTGCTGTTTGTTGAATGAAGGAGTAAACAGATGAGCAGAGGAACCAGTGAAGTGTTCAGTGTAGGGAGGATTGTAGACTGGAGAAGCATTAATTAGATAATGGGTTGTATCCATCTTACTTGATTCTTTAAGACCTAAAGTCTCCTTATGATTTTTTAAGTGCCAGTGTCATGTCCATGTATGCCTAGCAGTTGGCAGTGAATGAAGTTGAGGAAGGCCAGTGCAGGTCTGAGGGGGAGGCTTTGTTTTTAAAGTCTTTGGAATTCTTTAGGTAACATTGTGAGGTGCCAGACAGCTAGAGACCCTCTTTCATTTTTCCCTTTCAGAAAACCTCACAGGCCAAACTAAAACAAAACAAAAACTACTGAGGGTAATGCTGTCGCATGGAGTGGGACTATTTAAAATAATATTGACAGTTTATAATAATCTCAACATGCCTGAAAGACAAATTTAGAAATATATGGTCTTACAAATTTCGCCTTAAAAACACTATGCCTGGATTCATTTTGGAATGGGCCTAGCAGGCTTAAAAATGGTAACGCTATCAGTTAGGAAAAAAAATGGGACATTTCTTGTTTTCTTATACAGAAAAATGTTACCCCTAGTCCCATAGTATTAGAATTTTTATGGCCAGGAAGGAGATGTTAACACATCTCTGCATGTAAGATACAAAAAGTAGTCAGGGCCTCCGTGATTTCTACATGGAAACAGTCAACAGGGTGACTCGTAGATGTGTTGTCAGCACACCAACAGTGATGGCTGAAACCCGAAGGAACTGCGGTTTCCACCAGGGAGCCACGGACAGTCCACTGAAAGCGCTGAAGGTCTGTGTCTGGCCCCCGTGGCCCGTGTGCTGCCACACAGAGGAACTCACACCCTGTAGTGCAGAGCGAGCACACAAGGGCTTGAGTCACAAGATATTTTGGATCCTTTCACCAAAATTGTAATAATACACGTGTTGAGAGAGCTTTATATTCTTCGTTTAGAGTCCCGATGTTATTGTTGATTAATAATTTCCTAATTACCTTTAATGCAGTTTAATTTAAAGTACAAGTGAATTGGTTCTTCTCACTCTTTTCTTTTACAAGTCCCTTTATAGAATGCTGTGTCAAGATGAAATGTTTCAAAGTAGTGATAGGCTTAGTTTTATCAGAATCATTTAAATAAACTGTAGTTTCTAATGTAACTGATAGAATGTGATTGCTGTAAGCTGCAGTCTCAACCTGCTTTTGACATTTAAACATATAAAGCTGACTAGATACAACCATTCAGGTGCTAAATATATTTTACCTCTACTTCTAACAGTAGAAATGGAAGTATTAGAAGATCTGGCTTCATTGTCTTTGAACTGTGAAATATTCAACTTTGCCCGTGCTTAGTACTGTTGACTTTTTTATTTCTGTTAGAAGATTAAAATTAAATGCTTCACTTTTTTTTGTCAGCTTTTGGGAATTAAATTGAAATTTAAGACTCTAAAATTTTTTACTGAGCACTTCAATTTCAACACAGTATTCTTGGAGGATTTTTTTTCAAGGGCATTGGGCAAAGTTCCATTGATCAAAAATGATTTACTGCAACTTTTTAATTTGAGCTCTTTTTGTATATTTATTAAAGTTCACATATTTCATATTCTGTCTAACTGTATTAGAAGAGGTACTTCACCAAGTAGGTACTAAACATGCTATGAAAAATTTGGAAACATTGTACCAATTTTAAACTGTGTTTTTTTTAATAATTTTATTTTCTTGAGGATTTAAAGGTTAGAATTAGAAAATGGTATATATGTGTTACACTTTTGAAAGAGTGTTGCTTCTTGTTAATATGGGTACTGATTATCAATTAGTAACTATTTTCCAGTTAGAATCTCCCTATTACTGACAGTAAGTTTGTGGACTCTTGAAATAATTTTGTCTCCTCATTTTTGAGTATAGATTAATCTTATTTCTTTATGAAATAAAAAAATTGTTGGTACTGTGCCTTTTATGTTGAAATGTTCTTGAAATCAACAATAGCCATAATGTCAGTAATTCTGATTTGCTGAATCATCACAGATTTTTGGCTCTAAAATGATCATAAAAGCAAATAATTTATCCACTATATATTCTTACATTGTATGGTATTGAAAGAGTAATATTGTGAATAATTTGGGATAAATGTTAGAAAAAAAACTGAAATATTAATGTGAAAAAATTCAAAGCTGTAGAAATATGAGGGAACAGGGATGTGGCCACTGAGAAATTTATTTGATAATAAATATATTTTTAAAAAACATCAGCTACTCTGTATGCATTTATGTTTTAAAAATGTTCCATTTAAAATGTTAAATGACTTTTAAAACTATTTTTGTGAATTATAAGAAAAATATTTGAAATTATGTAGCTCATCTCATCTGCTTAGTACTGCTCAGGTGTATCACCTTTGACTTTAAATTTTAGAAATGTTATTGAAAGTTAGAAATACTCATTGGAACATTAAAGTCTTCTTGGTGGAATAATTGTGGAATGTGTGTCTGTTCAAGTTAGAAAGGAATGCAGGTATTCCATTTGGGGGACAGAAATTTGTAATTAGATTATAAGTATGATTTAAGATCTGGGCCTCTTTTAAAACTTTATCAGTAATGTATTATTCAAATTCAAATCATACTTTATGTTAAATTTATTTAGGATCAAAACCATTCAAGTGCAAGATATGCCATTTTGCAACAGCTCAGCTTGGCGATGCCAGAAACCATGTCAAAAGGCACCTTGGGATGAGGGAATACAAGTGTCATGTCTGTGGGTGAGTAAATTGAAACCGTCTCTACCGTGGTGAACCAGGAAGCATGTGCAGGATATCCATTGTTTCAGAATTCAAAACTGATAGGAGTAAGAGTGGCTAAAATTATGCATGCGTATCCTTCTTTCCATTGTTATGGTAAATTCCTTAAACACAGTTATGACATTCTTCTCCCACTTCTAATCCTGTACTGAAGATGAGCAATTTTATGGGCTACAAGGTCAATTTGAACCTGTAATCTGTAAATTGACTAAATTATAGGATGTTCATTCATATTGCCAGAGAGAAGTGTAAATTCCATTTAAAGACATAAAAAAATACATAATATAGCTTCAGGACTGTATATGTATGTTTTTTTTTCTTTTGCTATACCGCTTTAATTTTAATCACATTAATAGTTCTTTGGATACATTGGACACATTCTATAAGGAAAAAAGCAGAAAAAGATTTAATTTCAGAGAACTGATTATTGCAGGGATGACGCTTAAAAAACCAGTGTATAATGTAGGTTTTTGTGTAACGTTATTTCAAAACTTGTTTTTTTCCTGTTTTAGTTAATGGCTCTTTCCTCTAAAGAATCATTCACAATGTTTAATTGTCACTCAAATGTGTTGCATTTAATAGGAAGCAATGAGACGCCTTAATGCAACACTAATTAATTTAGCAGAAATGTTTGAAAGGTTTTAAAATGCCATGACATCTATGGTATATCATAGGACATTCAGAGCTGGATTTTAATACCTTACTTCTGATTAAAAGTATATTTTAATGCTGTTATGCTAGAGAAATTAACTAATAAGTGCATCGTATAAAAACACTATGTGAAACCTGAGGAACCTGCAGTTCTTATGGTTAATTCACAAAACACTTCGGATTCAATTAAATTATGCAATGCGTACATGTTATATATATATAACTCTCCCGTTGCGGAGCACAGGCTCCGGACGCGCAGGCTCAGCGGCCATGGCTCACGGGCCCAGCTGCTCCGCGACATGCGGGATCCTCCCGGACCGGGGCATGAACCCGCTTCCCCCGCACCGGCAGGCGGACTCTCAACCACTGCACGACCAGGGAAGCCGCGTACATGTTATATTAAGTTTATTTTTTCAGTGGAAGATTCTTCTGGTTAGCACTACTGTGTAAATATCTTTTAAGTCAAAAACAGTTTCTGTTTTTTAATGGACTGTACATTTCATCCCAGGATGCAGTTGCATTTTTTGACCCTTAAGATAGTTTTACAAATAACTTTGCAAGCAGTTTTATTAACCATGGCCTGTGATTTATTCATTGGCAGAATTGATGGTTCAGTGACTTGGAGCTAAAGTAAGTGAAGATGAACCTTTGCCCTGAAGCCCCCTGAACATCAGTGGGAGAATGAGTTTTGTTGCTACTGATTTTAGCTGCAAGGGTCGAGTGCCACATGGTTCATTTAATTGCTCCAGGTCTCGGAATTTTAAAAGATACCTCATTTATTGTTTTTACCATGTGAGTTACAGGATAGAGGAAGGCCCTGACTCCAATGAAAATTTGTGCTATGACAATAAGCAGTTTCTTCTTTGTGTCTGCAAAATAAGTAAATAATTTTTGCATACTATGTTATTAGAAACCTAATTCCATTCATTTTTTATTAGCGTTACCAAAACCTGGAAAGAGAAGAAGAAACTTTCAGAGAGCAGTTTCTGACATATGTAGCGTCAAAAACAATGTCTGATTGATTGGCTTTGGTTGTGTGATTTGAGCAGTGCACACTTGCTTAGCTCATTGCTTAGCATGTACGACTGGCATGTTGCACTAATGGTTTATATAGTGATTCCCAAGTAAAGAATTATAAGTACATATAGCTATGTTGAGTTTTATACGGCTGTCAGAGAGGTCTACGTGTGTGTGTGTATACATAGAAAAAGCAATCTAGATTCTCAAATTGTATCACTTAAAATTACAATAGTCGTTGAATTTTATTTGAACAAGAAATAATAGTTCTCTTAATTTTTTTATGTGAAATTTGATTTAAAAGTCACATAACAGCTACTTGTACAGGGTAGATACTTTTACAGTGAAGCTAAAAGTTCTGAAGAATTTCAGTAAACTGCAGAATGCCTATCGACCTATGTAGTTGACACAGAACAATAATGAGTTAAATACCCTTTAATGCTAAAGAAAAAGTATCATAAGTTGTTCTGTATTCCATGTGTTTCAAAGGCATAGAGCAGAATGTAGGTTAGAAATTAAAGTAAAAAACGTTAAAAAAAAAAAGAGAGAGAATTGGCTATCAGATTAGTGGCAGTAGAGAGCACTGGTACATTAACATCACTGACAATGTCAATTCATTATCATTGATGGCTAAATAATCTTAGAAATGCTCAGTGGACCTATTAGTTCCTGAACATAAGCAGCTCATGCTGCATTTCTTCATTAGCTTTAATTGCTATAAATTTTACCTTTTAAAAAATCATGCTTTAAAAGGTGAAGTGATCTTTCAGGAACATTAACTCTATAATTTTGTCCCAAACAGAAGGTCTTGCACTATGTTTTCTTTTCTTCAGTAGTTAGTATCTTAGTGTCTGTTTTAGAATTTTACTAATAACCCCTTCACTGTTTGAGTTGTAAGAAATAAACGGTTTTTCAAACAGTTCTGTTAGAGTAATAATATATGAAAACAGTGGGGCAGGCACATTTTTGAAGTGAAATTATTACTCACAGTGTTGTACTATTTTTCCTTAGTTACCTCTTGAAAAAATCTTATATTCTATGGTGAAATTGATGAAAACAACAAACAGTACATTTTGTTGAAAAGACCTCAGTATTAATGTTTCAGTTTATTTGTAATTGTATGACTTCTTTTTCCTATAAGATTTTAGATGCTCATCAAATATGTATCATATATTATTTACTAAGGCTTAATTTAAGGGTTGTGCATTAGCTACTCCTTTAATAAAAACTGCCTTTTAAACTTTTATTTCAGTTGTTTGAACCTACACTGATCTTCTTTGAATTTTTAAGCTCAATTTCAAGATCTCTCTGTCCCCCTCATCGGCAAATCTTAGCCACAGTATATCATGGATTTGAGTTATTTGACCAAAGAGGCTGAATGTATTGTATTCGATGTCTAATTCCTAATGCTAGCTGGGATTCAGAATTCAAGATTTAAGTTTTGTTTACCCATGGTTTACATGCTTATGTCAGGGTATAGGTTTCAGAAATGTATTGCTCTGCACTCCCTGTTTTAAGAACATGTTATAGATAACTTCATTTAAAAGCCTTTCATTTTACTTTCACTTTTAGGAGGAGCACTTTTTGAATTACAGTTTCTTAATGTTTTTCTTACTTCTGAGCATGACCTCAAGAGGAATTTTATAGAATATAGGTGAATTTATATTTAGCACTTGTTGGATAGTTAACATGAAAATGTGCTATGGGTCGGACATAGGGCTTAGTGGGGGAGAAAATAAAAAATAATAGAAAGCACCTTATATAGAAGTTAATAATTTTGTTGGGAACATATGTTTAAAAATAGGTAAACACATTTTTACTAAGTCCGTGATCTTTACCTTTGCTATTTTTCAGTAGTCAAGACCTTAAAAATCTCAATGGCTTAAGAACATCATTGTGGAAACCGTGTTTTGTTAAATTCATTTACATTTATTTTAATAATCTCTTCCTCCGTGTGTGTACACACATACACACACACATTAGTGTATATATAATACTCTCAGTAATAAATAGTATTTAAGCAGTGCTGTGTTTTAGTGTACAGCTTAATTAGCAGTCGTTTCATTTGTTGATCTCAGTTTCATGAGATTGTTTATCTCATGTTTATTACCCCATTGTACAGATGGTAAACCTGAGAGTAAAAGTATTTTTCGTGATGGAGTTAAATTATGGGCTAGTAATGGTAGACCACTGTTTCCTTCCTTTTAACTGTACCTTTTCTTTATTTCTTTGCTTTTGTAATATCTGTTGTTTTAGTTACTGATTTTAATTTGTACTTATTTTTTTTCTCTCTAGGTTGTTTTCTCTAGCATGTGATAGCTGTAACTTCCAGCCCCCAGCCACTTTTGTTTTCTGCTTTTGCTCAGACTTACATTATTCTAAAAAATTGCTTGCACTGTATTTTATTTTAATATTCTGGTATTCAGTCTCTTTCTCTCTCTCTCTCTTTTTGGTCTCTCTCTGTTTCACTTTTCTCATATTAAAGTGTTGTTTTAAATAATTTTATTATTTTTCCTCATTGTTCTTTATGTGTTGATAATTTATTGCACTTGAGTTGTTACAGATTGAACATGTTAGTATCATAGAAATAAGTGCCTAAAAAAGTGAAGATTTTATTGTCTTTCCATTAGGGTGAGAGGGGTAAAATTGATCTTCTTGGGTTATGGTTTTTGTTTTTCATTACTAGTTACTACAAAAAAAGACTAAGTAGAAAATTAGTAAGTAGCCTGTGATTTCAGTAAACCCAGGAAATGATACCTAACTTTTGTATGCCATTATTCACAAAAACCCCAGTATGCATGATTTAGGGGTTATGTTATTTTCTGACTGCTTTCCCTGTGTCTAATCTTGAATCTTGTATATAAACAGTTGAGTAGTACTTAGCTAATCCGGAGAGAATAGGGCATTTACTAAATCTGTCACCTCTGGGTTCATGAAAAGATTCTAGACATTTTCTATTGTGTATTAATGTGCTTATGAACTGTTTATTCTTAGTTGGTTTAAGAAACCTTAAATAGAAAGTTACTAATGCAGCAAAACTCTTTTTTTGTGTGTGTGTGGCATTACCTAGTTTTTGTGCATTAGAAGGGATCTCTATGTAGATGATTATAATGTCACTTTCTGACCTTTGCAGCTTGAATAATTGTAAATCATTGCTTCATAACGTGTCAGAGAATGTCTGTACTAGGCAATTAAATGGCAGAATATAATAGACCAAATTATTGCCTGTCATGTTTTCAACAACACAGTTAGTATTTGAGTTACACTTAATCATTACGTGCATTAGCAACTTCATTGGAATCCAGCTTCAGGCTGAGCATGAAATACATTACATTATTTAAACCTCTAATGGTACAAGTCATTTATTTGTGTTGAAGTGTACAACATGCAGAGTTTCATAAAGCAAGGAACACTTGAGAGCTTAATTTATCCAAATCAAAGTCTAAATGCAGATAAACACAAGTGGCAAAAATTAGTAATTTTTATAGGCTGGAAATATTTAAAAATACATGGTTGTGTGTAATTTTAGGCAGCAGGAATAAATTAAAATCACTATTTTTAGTCTGCTCTGAGAATTAAAGCTGTGTGTACCTAAATCATTAAGAGCACCATGGGATTGCATTTTTAGCTGAACAATTAATTACAGCCATCATATCTACAGATGTATCCAAATAAAATAAGTTTTTGGTTCGGCTGGTTGTTTTGGTTAAAGAGACATAGAAAAAAAGATATAGATAGAAAAAGTTTGTTTTATATCATGTCATAAATTATGCATGTAACAATATAAAGGGCAGCATCTCTAAATTTTATAAAAAACATCAAAACTAACATTAAAATACTCTTGTTATAAAGGATGTGTTACATATTTTATCTCTATAATATTTTAATGCTTTTTGTTTAATGGTATATTTTTGTCTTTAGTTTGAAAATTTAAAAATCCCACACAATGCTGACTGTCTCTCTTTCTGTCAGTGAGGAATACCAAATGTACATTGTTAGTTTATTCCTCTGATGTTGAAGTCCTTGAAATACCATTTAAATACTGAATGGATGTTATTTTATATTTTTTATAAACAAATCACTTTTTATTTTGAAAATCTAGGAGATATCTTGGTTATTATATTAAAATAAAATACACTTTTTCTCAGATACGATTGTAGGATATTTTTTAGTGAACTGCTTTGTAAATCCAGGAGAGAGTCGGGGGTGTGGTTAGGATAACAGGGAAGAAACAGAAGAAACTGTTTTCCGCCTCTCCTCACAGGGAGAGGAGGGCATCTTCGTCACCACCATATCCTGTGCTCCTTTTTTGTGATAGTGTTTTCTTGAATTTTTGCCTTGGAAGAGTAGGGTCATAGATTTATTCCAAGGCAGTAAGTGTGATCAGCTCATAAGAAAATAGAAATAAAATACACATTGTCATTTGTTGGTGTTGTAGTTGAAAACACTGGCCTCTGTCTCTAAGGTCTTTTCCAGTGAAAAGGTCTTATCTCAGTGACTTAAGTAATTTTTGCTTTATTTTTATTTTAAAATGTTCCATGGTGACTTTAAAATGTTATTGTGGAATCACAGGATTCTTTAGCCCTCCTGGTCCCAGGAGTGAAATACAGAAGGGCAGCTACTCCTCTGGTTTCCTTTGCCTGTCCTGTGATTTTTTTTTTTATTTTTATTGTTAACCTGTTTTCTCCCTCCCTCTTCCTGTTCCTGTGTTTCTGAAAGTCCTTTACTTTCTACAGGGTTTTGCTCTTTGATTTGTCTGAGACTGAATAAGAGGAGGTGTTGGAAATGTAGATACGAGGGAAGTACAACCATTGATTCAGGTATTCATTCATTTCCCATTGGGCAGATTCTTGACAGTTTCCTCTTCAAGTAGGCCCAGGTGGTGCAAGGGCCCTGCGGTCACGTGCTCCAAGTAGGAGAGACAGACTCAGACTACAGGGGAAAGAGCGGGGGATGGTGGTCCACAGAGGAAGGGTGCCCAGCTCTGCTTGGGAGCAGCAGGAAAGGCTTCATTCAGAGGATGGGTTTGCGTTGGTTCTTGAAGGATGAGGAGGTATTTATACACAAGGCAAAAAAGGACACTTTTTTATTAGAGGGAACAAAAGAGCAAAAGTAGTGAAGTATGGAATAGCATGGCATATTAAGAACACTGCAAGAAATTCCTGGAGTTTAAGTGCTTAGAAGGGGTGAAGCGGGGGATTTTTTTAATATTAAATATTTATGGAGCATCAGTATGTGCTGTTAGTCTTTAGGGTTAAAAGATCAAAATGATATCTGCTGCAAATGGATGGAGAAAGCTCAGGTAAAGAAATGCCCAAGTCTTTTCTGAATCTTGTTGCCGATTCAAAAAATATTTCATCAGCTAGGTAGCGTGATGTGAAGGTGAGTGGGGGTTAGGCAGGCAGCCAGGGGCAGCCCATTCCAGGCAGGGCTTTGGGGAGGTTCAGCCAGGAGCATGGCGAGTTCAGGAGCCACAGGGACTTCAGCTGTCCCTGAGGTGGGACTGTAAAGGAAGGGGCAGGTGGCAGGGCCAGATCACAAAACCGTGCCGTGCTACGGTGCTGAATGCTGGCCTTTCCCTCTGCTTTCCGTCACTTCCTTTATTTTTTTTACACATTTATTGGAGTATAATTGCTTTACAATGGTGTGTTAGTTTCTGCTTTAATAACAAAGTGCATCAGTTATACATATACATATGTTCCCATATCTCTTTCCTCTTGTGTCTCCCTCCCTCCCACCCTCCCTATCCCACCCCTCTAGGTGGTCACAAAGCACCGAGCTGATCTCCCTGTGCTGTGCGGCTGCTTCCCACTAGCTATGTGTTTTACGTTTGGTAGTGTATATATGTCCCTGCCACTCTCTCACTTTGTCACAGCTTACCCTTCCCCCGACTTTCTTCCTAGTTTTCTAGACTGTGAATAAGCAGTGAAGGGAGGAAATAGAGAGCCTGGCAGGAAGTGAATTACTACTTCAGAATGAAGGGGCATGGGGATTGGCCGTGGGGAATTATTTTTAAGAGAATTTCATTGTTCACAATTTTAATTAGGAATGCTGTTGATTGTGGATAACTGTAATGGATACAGGTTAATACCGGTTCCATATAACCTAATGTAGCATAGTTCCAAATGATAATTACAAGGACACACAGTTACGTGGCCATACCGCAGATGTCTACGTGCAACCGATACATTGAAAACGGACGTTAGAGTTGTTTCCATACACAGTTCATCTGGCAGGGCAATGTAAATTGGGACAGGAAACCATCAATTAAAGAAATATATATATATATATATATATATATATATATATATATACACACTGTTTCGTAATGGGTATTATTCTCCTACTTCTTAGTCCTTGGGTATGTAAATGGTTTCTGTTTCTATGGGTTCTGTCTCCATACCCATTGTTCACTTTCACTCATCCCTGGAGCTCCTTTATTCCCCTCGCTGCCACTTGCTTTAGCATTTTACCAAGAATGAGTATAAGGTCTTTGTTATCTACATATTTAGAGTGCCAAGTAAGAACAGTTCCAAACACTGTTTAATGCTACTCTGTAGGTATATGAATTTTTAGAAAATTATTTTGGGTTTGCTGTTCCCTTTCAATTTTAAAAAGTACTGTTTAGTGCTGAGG